>NC_056747.1:440469736-440769736 GCF_019279795.1 Protopterus annectens | reverse complement strand
AATAGTCTCAGGATCTGCGAAAGGAGCCTTGTATAAATGGTGATGAGTGTCCGGGACCCTGTAGAACCTATCGGGCTTAGCAGGGGCTGGAGGTAAAGTATCAGGAGCAGTGCAAGCATCATTAAAAGCATCATCCACAACAGGAAGAACTGGAGGTATAGCTAAAGGCCTATGTTGTGGTAAGTGTAAAAAGGTCCTAAGCCTTTTCCTTGAATCTGAGAAATCTTGTCCCTGCCATTGGAATTGCTCTCTCATGGCATGTAAAGTTTCCCCAAAAGAGAATTCCTCTGGTGGAGAAGCAGAAGGAATCGATTCTTCAGCATCGGAATCTTCATAAGTAGAAAAAGGAGCCTCTGGATGGTCTGTATTGTCTGAATCATCAGAAGAGTCATCTGATGACACTGGCTCAGGGGGCTCTTCTCTAGGTCTCTTTTCTGGAGGTTGAGAAGCCCTGTCTGGGTGAGATTGGGATCCCCTTATTAAAGAGATGAGATCCTCTGCCAGAGTAAGCATTTGGGAACTGGAACTGGAACTGGGCCTGTGAGTAGGGGGCTTAACAGGCACAGACTTAGAAGTTTTGGCTGCTTTGGCCCTGGCAAAGGCCTTTATAGACATGGCTGCAGGAGGCCTAGCAGCACTACGTGCTGGGGTAGAAACATCCAAAGGGATGGTGTCCGATAAATCTTGTGAATCCACAGTAGTAGGTAAAACTTCAGAGGCCGATTCAGCAAGGGTAGAAGGGGCCTCGGTAGTAGTCATGGATTCGGCTGAAGATTGAACCGTTTGCTCGGTTTCGGCCGAAACCGAGACACTCGCGGTTTGCTTAACCGTGGTTTCGGCCGAAACCACGGACCGCGAGTGTTGGTCCTTTTCTTTGCGTTTCTTAACAATTTGAGTAGTCGGAGGATCCGACGGCATTATGTACGCAAAATCTGAGCCGAAAAACTGTTCAGCAAACTCCGACCGACGTCTAAGCGTTCGTCGGTTGAAAGAAGCACAGGCTAAACAAGCTGCTACGTCGTGGTCTGGGCCTAAACAAGGTAAGCAGTAAGAGTGGAAATCTTTATGAGGTATTTGTTTCCCACAAGTTAAACAGTTATTCACTTTTTCTGACATCGGCTGAGGCAAGAAAGAGTCCCCAACGGGGTACTTAGCTTTTTAGAAGTCTTCGAAGTAGTATTCAGTAGTAGTAATCTCTGGATCTGACCGACCGGCACTTGCGAACAGCTTCTGCTTCGGCGCCACGGCAAGAAAGACTGAGGAAAATGGCGTCGGCTGATGCCTTTATACCCGAAGAACTGCAGCTATGACGTCGGGTGAAGTGCGACACCAGCCGAGGCCAGACCCAGACTTTGGAATCCGGCCGACCGAAGGGCTGCCTGATGACAGGACAACCCATTTGTAAGGACTGCAGATGCATCCTTGAAGGACATCCACACTGCAAGAAATGGTTACTAACCTGCTGGGAGTTATGCACCAGATCCTGAAGGGATTTGCGATCAAGGGGTTCAGAAGAGGCCAGTTTCTTATGCAATTCATCTAGTAAATACTCTTGGTACTGTATCATATGAAATTGACAATTTAATGCCCTCATGGAAAGAGTTGCAGAAGTATACACTTTCTTACCCCATCTCTCTAATGCTCTGGATTCCCTTTCGGAAGGTAGAGGATTTTTAGCAGTGGCAGCTGCAACCCCTTTTGGGCCCTGGGAAATAGTTTCTGGATCAGCAGAGTGGGCCTTGTACAGGTGTAAATGTGAGTCCGGGACCCTGTAGTACCTATCAGGTTTGGCAGGAGCCGGAGGGAGAGAGTCAGGGGCAGTACTAGCATCAAAGTACACATCATCAATGACATTCAAAACAGGAGGTATAGCTAAGGGCCTATGCTGAGGTAAATGTAAAAAGGTCCTTAATCTCTTTCTGGAATCAGAGAATTCCTGACCCTGCCATTGAAAATGTTCTCTCAGAGTGTAATGTCTCTCCAAAGGAAAACTCTTCAGGAGGGGAGGCCGAGGGAATAGATTCTTCAGCATCAGAATCCTCGTAGGCCGAATAAGCCTCCTCCTGGTGGTCTGACAGAGCAGAGCCATCCGTGGACTCATCTGAGGACTGGGGATCAGAGGGCTCAATCCTGGGCCTTTTGTCTGGAGGTGGTTGAGAGCCGCTGTCCGGATGAGGTTGGGAACCTCTAATTAATGAGATCAGATCCTCTGCTAGGGTAAGAATCTGAGAGCTAGTAGAAGGTCTCTGAGAGGGAACCTTGGGAGGCAAAGCCTTAGTAAGTTTAGCAGCCTTAGCCCTAGAGAAAGCCTTAATGGACATGGAAGCAGGGGGTCTGGCTGCACCACGTGCAGGAGTAGACTTATCTAAAGGAATGGTGTTGTAAAGTTCCTGGACACCGGTTTCAGTAGGTAATTCAATGACCGACTCGGCCGGGGCCTCCTGGGCCGAGGTGGTCGGTTGTGTGGTTTCGGTAATAGGAAGTACCAAGGACTCCGTTTCAGCCGAGACCAAGACACTCGCGGTAGGCCCGACCGAGGTTTCAGCCGAAACCGCGGTCCGCGTGTGTCGGTCCTTGTCCTTCCGTTTTTTAACTAAATGCGAAGTCGGAGTCTCCGACGACATTTTATAAGCAAAACTAGCCCCAAAAAACTCCTCTGCAAACTCCGACCAACGTCCAAGAGTTCGTCGGTTGAAGGAAGCACAGGCTGAACAGGCCGAGACATCGTGGTCTGGGCCTATGCAGGGGAGGCAGTAAGAGTGGAAATCCTTATGAGGTATTTGTTTCCCACAAGTTAAACAATTATTGACTTTATCTGACATCGGCTGAGGCAAGAAAGAGTCCCCAACGGGGTACTTAGCTTTTTTGAAGTCTTCGGTAGCTGAATCAAAGGAGCTGGCCGACCGGCACTTGCGAACTGCTTCTGCTTCAGGCACCACGAGGCAAGAAAGACGGAGGAAGATGGTGTTGGCTGATGCTTTTATACCCCAGACGCTCTGACGTCGGGGAAAGTGCGACATCAGCCGAAGCCAGACCCAGACTTTGGAATCCGGCCGACCGAAGGGCTGCCTGAGGCAGGACAACCCATATGTGATGACTGCAGATGCATCCTTGAAGGACATCCAAGTTTCAACAGAGGAAAAGGCTTCCTGTGTGACTTTTTGCAGTTTGGGTAGGGACTGGGCTGAGCAGATGATGGTTGAGTCATCTGCGTATTGTAGGAGTGTGCCATGTTTGGTGGCAGAGGCTAGATTATTGGTGAAAACAAAGAAGAGTAGGGGGTCCAAGGATGGATCCTTGGGGAACCCCTATGGAGACAGGTTGCTGGGGAGATCTGTCACTGTGCCATATAACGGATTGTTGGCGGTCAGACAGGTAACGCTGAAACCAGTTGGTGACTGACCGTGAGAAGGATACGTTATTGAGGACAGAGATAAGTTGTTTGTGTGGGACCATGTCAAATGCTTTAGATAGGTCTAGGAAAGTAGCAGAGGAGAGATAGCCATTGTTTTTATGCTGAAGGATAGTGTTAGTAAAGGAGAGTAAGGCATTGGTGGTGCTATGGTTTGGTCAGAAACCATGCTGAGTATTGGAAAGGAGGTTGTTAGTAAGGAGGTAGTCTGAGACCTGAGAGTGTAGGCATCTCTCTAGTATTTTGGAGAGTGGAGAGAGAATAGCTATGGGGCAGTAACTGGTTAGTTCTGTGGAGGGTCCGCCTTTGTGGAGGGGAATTATATGTGATACTTTCCACAGTGTGGGAACGTAACTTTCTGACCGAGATCGGTTAATCAAGATGGATATTGGGTAGGCCAGAGCATCAGCTGCGATTTGCAGGTATTCACTTGGGAGGTTGTCTGCTGCTAATTTGGTGGGCTTAAGTTTAGTTAAGAGTTTTTTTATGTTGGAGGTAGGTACAGGAGAAAAAGAGAAGGCAGTGGGGAGATTACTAGTTGAAGGTGTGGGTTGGAGGGGAGAGGGGTTGTGTTGTTTAGCTAGTGAGAGTATGGTTTGTGTGAAATGTGTGTTGAATGAGGTAGCAATATTTTCTGAGGAGTGAGCGATGTTAGGAGGAGGGGTACTGACTTTACCTGGGTGGAGGATGGAGTTTATGGAGGACCAGAATTGTTTGGGGCTGAGTTGGGAGGAGTATAGGGCAGACTGGTAGTATTGGAATTTGTCCTGTTTTATTAGCTTTTTGACTCTATTGCGTAGTTCTAGGAATTTCTGTCTGGTTGAGGGGGTTTTGGTTTTGCGCCAGTGCTCCCAGGCTTTATCCCGGTTTTTCATTTCTGACTTAGTGGTTTTCTGTAGCCATGGGGAGGGTTGTGCTTTGATTTTGGAAAGTCTTATGGGGGCATGGTAATTAAGGATGCTCAAGAAGATAGAATTAAAATATTCAACTGCATCATGAAGACTACTAGTTTAGAGGATGCCAGTTACATTCTTTCAGGGATGAGATGAATGTGAGTGGGTTAAAGTTTAGTTTTTTACGTATTTGACGGTAGATGACAGGTTTAGCTTGGTATAGGTATTTTTTGAGTAGGAATGTTGGGGAGTGATCACTGAGGCTATCTGATAAGCAGCCTGTTATATATGACTGGGGCCTCTTACTGACTAGTATCCAACCCAGGGTAGTGTGCTTGCTGGAGTTATTTATTTATCCTGGTTGGCGACTGGACTAGTTGGGTGAAGCTATGAAGGTTTACATGATGGGTTGGATTGGTTTCCAGAACGGGATTGCCAGTCCATACTGAAATCACCTAAAATGATAGTTTCTTGGGGGAGATGGTGGGTAGACCAGCTGAGGAGGTTTTCTAGTGGAGGGATGTTTTGGCCAGGTGGGAAGTAGCATCCAATTAGGCTGATGGTTTTGTTTTGGTTTATTTTGGAGGTTGGTATATATTATTTCTTTATTGCCTATATGCAATTCAAAACAGCCAACAGAAGCATTTATTTTTGTTAGTCTAGCCAAATTATTTTTTTTTGTGCTACTACACTATCCTGTATGTATAAGCAGTTATTTTTGGAAGTGTACATTTTCAGTTGTCTTTTTGTAAAAAGCTTGTGGCTGATGTCTTGGCATGTATGGTGACTAGAGAAAAGAGATACTGATGAAAATTGTATGTTTGTTGCTTTCTTGTAAAGCTAGTTTTGACTGTTACAGCTGGCAAGACTGTATTAGGTTTGAAATGAAGTAGATGAAACACCGGAGAGTTAGCTGTAATCTCATTCTGTAGCTGATGTTGCCAAGACTACATGGCTGTGACATGTTTTACAGACAACCCAAGGTAGTAGTTTGAATCTGACAAACTCTTTAGGCCAATCACACCTTCAATCTATTGCAGGTGCCAGTGTGATGTGATAGTCTGTAACCCCCTATGCCTCACACTAGTTTGTTATGGCACGAGTAGATTCAAACCCCCCATCCATCACATTCTAATCACCAAGGAGGGCCTCCCACCCCCATGTGTACAATGGAAAGAGAACTATCTTGTTTATTCTTACACAATGCACATATATCACCAAAAGATGCATAGGTGGAGCCCTGCACCTGTCCACCACAATACATTGGCTGCGCAGAGGAAGCACCTCAAAAAAAAAAAAAAAGATAACAGAGCTAATGGCTTCTTTAACTTTTATACTCTCTACATATTCTTACCAGTGCCCTAGTTTCACTCACCAACTTAGACCAGCAGCAAAATGATGGCCTTAGTTTCCCTAACTATGTAGAACACTGCTTATTACTTGGTGGCGCCTGCAATGTGAAACTGTATCTTACAATTTTCATAAAAATCCTACAGTGCTCGCAAGGGTCCTTAACATTCTTTTCTTAACATAGCATCAGAGATGCATGAAATATTATGTCATCCAAATTCAAACACTTCATAAACTAAACCTGTGGAAAGGTACTCAGATGGAAGTTCTGCTGTACCACACATTACAAGAAAGCTCTCAGGAGGCGGGAACAGAAATAATGAAAAAGAAAGCAGTTAAGGGGTTGAAGCACTTTGACTTCTTAAGTCGCTCATTACTTTGACAGTAATCAAATTAACCCAGTCTTTACTGAGGTGTAAAAACTCTTCCAGAACTGCAGGATTGTCTGTGCCACCTATTCTCACTCTTGGGAGGAGGCAAGGGAAGATAGTATAACGGAAAGATAGCCCACCAAGTTAGCTGGGTTGAGTCTGGGAAAAGACAACACTTCAGAAGCAGTCTGTACAAGAGTCCTAGGAACCCAATGCAGTTACCCCTGAGCTCAGTCATTTTTGCACAGCAGATGTTCTTCTTCACAACAATCATGGCTATACCAACCCAGCACTTGCTATGTTAGCAACTGCGAGGTGAGGGGATAAAGCACTCAGATTTTACTGTGTGTTAAATACATTACTATACTCAGAGCCCACCCCAATGCTAGTTTCAGCAAACTTCCAACTGTATACTTTAGCTCACTGGGGCCAACAAAAGAGAACAGAAAAGTAAAACCTACATTAAGCAGTTAATTTAAAAGTGATCTGAAATGGAATTTGTCCAGTATTAAAAATGAAATCCAGGGATATAAGCTCACAGAGACCTGCACAACTTTTTTTGTCAACATTTTTCAAGCTGATTTTTTAAAAATGGTCTCCTTATATACATGTGCATAAAATACATTTGTCCGTATAAAGGTTTGTGCAAAAAAAAACAAAAAAAAATTACTTCCGTGCTAGTAACTCATTTTAGTTAACATTTTATAAAGCGGTGTCTTTTCAAAATTTAGTACACAGTTAGGAAAGTCAATATTCACAGCTTAAACATGAACTAGAAAAGAGAAATTGCTTTAAATAAGTGATTAAACAAACTGCTCTGTTTTAAATGTCTTTAGTTTGCGTTATGGTTGAAGACTGTCTTGTACAAGTCCATCTAACCAGTTAAAGATGGAAAAACTATGAAAAGCATTAACTGGGTGGGGGAGGGCAGAACTAGAAGAAAGATACTGCAGGGAGGGAGAAATAACAAAACCAGATGAACAACCTTTGGGAAGTCCAACATCAGTACTTTTGTGACATATTACTTTGCAGGAAAGTGATAAGTATATGTGGAAAGCACCAAATGAAGTTTGAAAAAGCCAAAAAAGCAGGGCTGACAGTCTTCTATACAATGGAATTTGAAATAATGTCCCAGAGGAAAGAAGAAGGAATATAATTCATTGGTAACTGGATGAGTGGGCTGGTGTGAACAGATCATTTTCATCCCTGACCTGAGGGCAAAAGACTGCCATAAAAAGAAGAAAAACATAGCTAAATCTCTCTGTACTGAGATTGTGACTACAGTAAACTGGGTACTTTCTACAATCAGCATAACAAGTAGTTGGAATGTTTACCTATATTACTTAAAATGTATCTGTACACATCTGAGTGCACTTACTGCCCCTGAAGAAAATCTACATGTGTAAGAATTAGTGTAAAGATTTAAATTGAAATATGACTGTTACAGTTTATTAGTCACTTTTATTTTAAAACTTAAGCTTGTTTGAGGGGAGGTATCCCATAGTCTTATTGGAATTAGGTGGTGTTATATCGGGTATGCAAGCTTTATGCTAATTGCCCAGATTTTTGCCAGATGTTGCCTACTTTTTGATATTTGTCAAGATTTTCAGTCTCTGCAGTTTGAGATGTGTGTGTGTAGTGGCTTTTGACTGTATCATTAGGTCTTGGGCCCAACATTGCCAGTGCCAGGAACCAGATCATCATCTCCACAGGACTGACATCAAATCTCCAGTCCCCACTGAAGATGTCTGACTCACAGCTCCCTATTGTTCTTCCTAGGATTCTCCTTTCACTTTTACTGGAGATGTTCATTATACTGCCCTGAGGATTAGATTGAGCTGACTTCTGTACCTCAAGGTGCTAAGCCTATTTTTACTTGGATTTGCCAGAATAGACTTCTATTCTCACTCAGCATTTTCATTAAAGCCCTGACAAACTTAAAATTAAAAACATTGTGGTCCAACGCAAGACACTTATTATAAAAAAAACACTGAAGATACTCCATCTCTTACAGGCACATACACCTAGCTTACAGGAAAAGATCATTTCTTATATCATGTGGGTCAATTGTGAGGCAGACATCACATCCAAAATTATCAAAATACACACTGCATGAAATGAGAAAACAGCCACACTGGGATACGTATGTGCTCACTCTTTACTCAGAGGCCTAGACTGAAGAGTCTAGAAGGTGCTCTGTTCTGGTATGTGAAATTTACATTCAACGCATCAAAACAGATCTGAAGATGACACAGGTAGACGTTACCTTTAAACCAATGGAGGACTTCCATGGGAAGGTGAAATCTCAAAAAAAAGGGTACTCTTCTCTGAAAGTCTGGCTAGACATCAGAACTCAAACTGCAGAAGAATTCCCTAGGCGATGACTACAAAAGTGACCCATACAATCATAAAAACAATCAAAAGGAAAAACTACCCTCCCTACAGAGGGAAGGCTTTTTGTATTAAAAAAGGTCACTGCAATGGAAAAAGTGCAGTTGTGTACACTTACCATAAATGTAGATGTTATTATACCATGACCCCCCCCCCCCAAAACGTGCACGCTGATTGGCCAGCGTGCACATTGTAAATCGAGTTATACTAATGGAAAAAGGTCCGGTTGCCCGGACTTTTTTCCATTAGTATAACTTTACTTTTAAAACACTGTCTCGCTATGTTAAATGGGTTTAACATAGCGAGACAGCTTTAAAATAAGCAATGGAGATCTCTGTTGCTTATTTTAAAGCTGTCTCGCTATGCTAAACCCATTTAACATAGTGAGACAGTGTTTTAAAAAAAAGCAACGGAGAAAGCAAGATCTCCGTTGCTTTTTTTACTGTTTCGCTATGTTAAATGGGTTTAACATAGCGAGACAGTTTTAAAATAAGCAACAGACATCTCCGTTGCTTATTTTAAAGCTGTCTCGCTATGTTAAACCTATTTAACATAGCTTAAATAAAAAAGCAACCGAGATCTTGCTTTCTCCGTTGCTTTTGCCCAACTCTGATGTACTGCGCAGGCGCCAGTACATCAGAACTGCGGATGCCAGACATCTGCGGAAGGGCAGTAAACAGGCATTATACTATGCCATTATTTAAGAAAAGTAATAGTTTCTTTTCTTAAATAATGTCATGGTATAATAGCACGCCTGGGTGTGGGTAATGCTGTTACCCACGGTTGGCTTTGTTTGGTCCTCGGCTCGGGACCAAACCACGCCAACCGTGGGTAAATCCAGCATTACCCACACCCAGGCGTGGGTTATTGCTATAGTATTCACTGTTGCAGTCATTACATTTGGGTAATCTGCTGGCAGGTTGCCCTCAGTCTTCCTGAATTCCAAAGTCTTAGGTAATGTAGATGCATTTGTTTTGGTGCCCATATGCCCTGAATGCATCTTCCTGCCATGTGGAGCCCCCCAGGCATAATCTGATGCGTCTGATGTTAAGGTTTGGCTGGCAGGGGGTAGAGTGAAGGGCCATCCCATGTTTTGGTGACAGGCCTTTGCCCACCATAGAAACTCCTGTTGCAGGCAGGGAATGAGAGGAATCATTGTTTCCAGACTGTGTGAATGTTGACTCCAAAAACTTTTTAGGTACCATTGAAGTTTCCTCATATGCAGTCTTGCATATGGAATTAGTAGGATGCAGGATGCCATGAAGCCCAGAGCCAGCAGAATTTGTCTTGCAGAAGACTGGGTTTTTGTTGCCATCAGTTTGAAGTAAGTAGTCAGTTGCCTTTGTCTGGCGTGAGGTAAGCCATCTGGGCAGTTGTACTCAAGCTTGCACCCAGGAATGTTATTTTTTGAGAGGGTACCAGTTGTGATTTCTTTTAGTTTACAGTGTACCCTAGGGCATGTTAGAAGTCTTTTCACAAATGCCAGGTGTCTAAGAACAGTGTCCATATGTTCTCTGGTTGAATGAGACAGTCATCCAAGTAAGAATATATTTGTATACTTCATTGTCTGCAAAATGCAATTACTGGTGCCAGGCACTTTGTAAAGACCCTGGGCGCAGTAGATAAGCCAAAGGGCAGTGCAGAGAATTGGTAATGCATTAAGCCAGCCTTGAGTCTGAGGTATCTTCTGCACGACTGTCTTACTGGGACATGCAGGTATGCCTCTTTTAGGTCTAATGTCACCAGCCAAGCATTCTTGCCCAGCATGAACAGAAGCTGCTGCAAAGTCAGCATTTTGAATTTTGGAATGTCCAGGTATGTGTTCAAAATTGATAAATCCAGTACTGGCTGCCAGGCCTTCTCCTTTCTGGGTACTAAGGACAGTCGCGTAAAAACCTTGTCCTTTTACCTGTTCTGGCACTGGTTGAATGGCCCCCATATCCATGAGGGACATAACCTGTTTCTGTGCCTCTGCCTATTGACTTTTGGGCAGATCTGGCCAACCATTTGCCATTGGCAGAGTGTGGAAATGGAATCTGTATCCCTGCGATACTATGTTTAGTACCCACTTGTCCTGGGTTAACTGCCAATTTTGAGCAAAAAGTGTTAATTTTCCCCAGAAGGGTGCTGTCAAAAGATAAGTGCTTGGTGTAGGCAGAGGGAAGTCACTGGGACCGTTTTCTGTAGGTTTGCGCTCATCTCCCCCTGATTTGGAGGTAGATGTGCCCCATTGCTTTGACTTGTATGAATCTTGCGCCTGGTATCTGGAACGCTTTGGGCATCTGGATTTGCCCTTTTGAGCTCTGTCTGACAAAGGAAAGGACCAACTTTTTGTAGGCTAGTATCTACTGAATCTTGGTGGCTACACTTGTAAGAAGTCTTTAACAGTTTGCATAGACTTAGCTTTGTCTTCCATTTTCTTTAAAACCTCTTCTGCCTTAATGCCAAAGAATCATGCTGTAAAGGTGCATCTAGCAATTTAGCTTTAACATGATCAGGCAAATTTTGTTCCTTTAACCAGGCATGGCTCCTAAATCACAGATCCAATAACTGTGCCTCTAAGGCATCAAAACCACATTGCAAAGTATGCTTTCCAACTTGTTCAGCTGCATGCAGTAATTCTTGCAATTCTTTATTTTCTGCACATTCTGAAATCGGCAGAATTTTCTGTTTCAGCAATCCCATAACATGTTGTTGGTACTTAAGCATGCAAAATTGACAGTTTAAGGCCCTTACTGCCAAGGTTGCAGATGTATAAACCTTTCCCCCCCCCCATCTGTCTAGTGCCCTTGAATCTCTGTCAGAGGTGGTAGGATTTTTTGCTGTTGAGGCATTAACTCCCTTTGGACCCTGTGAAATAGTTCCAGGGTCAGCAGCAGGGTTTCTAAATAAAAATTTATGTGAGTCAGGGACCCTGTAATATCTGTCAGGCTTACTGGGAGCCAGAGGTAAGAAGTCAGGGGTCAAGCTTGACTCCAAAAACACATCATCCACAATGTCTAAAACACGGTGAATGGCTAAAGGCTTGTGCTGAGGGAGAAGGAAATCCCTGGGCCTCTTTTTTTTTGATTCTGAGAAATCTTGACTATCCCAGTGAAAATGCTCCCTCAAAGTATGCAAGGTTTCTCCAAATGAATAATCCTCTGGAGGAGATGCAGATGGAATAGACTCCTCAGCAATAGAATCCTCACAGGGAGGTATAGATAATTCCTGATCAGAAGAGGAATCAGAAGAAATAGAAACCTGATCCGAAGATTCATAATCAGTGTCTTGCCTAGGCCTCTTATCTGGAAGGGGATGGGTACCCCTGATCAAGGTAATAAGGTCTTCAGCCATTTTGATCATCTGTTTTTTTTTTTAGGCATAGAGGCCTGTGCACGTGGCTCAGGCGTCGTTTTTTTTTAGTTTTAGAAGTTGTCTTTGCCTTTGGTTTTGCAGCTGTCGGTTTGATATATAAATGTTGAGGTCTGAATACACACTCAGAAGCTGGTGCCTGATCAGCGGCTCTGGACCCATCAGAGGGAGATACATCTGTCGGTCCAATACCTTGAGTATCTTGCGGCATGCCAGACTCCACATGGGTGTCGGTAGAGGCCTGCGACTCAAAGGAAGCGGGTATCAGGGGCTGTGAAAGCGCCTCACTGAGTACCGGCGAACCGGCGACTGACTTAGTAGAAGCTTCGTCGTCCGTTTTGGATCTCGACTGCCTTTCTCTGCATTTTTTTATGTACTCTGGTAGTCGTATTGCTATCAGATGACATTTCTGGGTAGTGAATTTTGTTTCCAAAATACTTTGATGCAAAAATATACAGACACTTAATAGTGCGTTGGTTAAATCTAGCACAAAACCAACAGCCAGGCACACTGTGATCAGGGCCTAGGAAAGGAATACAGTATAAATGGAAATCCCTATGAGGTATTTGCTTCCTACAAGTAATACAATTA
This sequence comes from Protopterus annectens, assembly GCF_019279795.1. Taxonomy (NCBI): domain Eukaryota; kingdom Metazoa; phylum Chordata; order Ceratodontiformes; family Protopteridae; genus Protopterus; species Protopterus annectens. The sequence goes on along the minus strand of NC_056747.1, from coordinate 440,757,374 downwards.
AATTTTTCTGAGATCGGTAAAAAGCAAGAAAAAAGTTTCCACAACGGGGTACTTGGCTTTAGTGAAGAATTCGGTTCTGAAACTCAAACTCGAATATTTCAGTAGTCGGCCGACCGGCACTTGCGAAATGCTTCTGCTTCGGGCACCGCATGGCAAGAAAGACGAAAGAAAATGGAGTCGGCTGCATGTTTTATACCCCTGACGACCTGATGACATGGAAGAGAAGACAGCAACCGAAGGACCCAAGACTTTGGAATTCAGGCCGACTGAGGGCAACCTGCCAGCAGATTACCCAAATGTAATGACTGCAACAGTGAAACACGAAGAACATCTGCACAGTTACAGAGAAAAAATTAATGCAACCATATTTAAAATATTTTCTGAAATTAACTGGAATACTTTAAGCACAACAGTAAAACAGATAAATCAAGTAAAAGACAGAACACACACTGATGCAGTCTAACCCATGGGATTTAGCATGTACAACATTCTACTAACCAATTATACTAAGAAAGGATGCTGAACAGCAAACTGTTTATCCAACAATCAATCCATTTTAATACTAGCTTGGGTTGTGGGCAGCTGCAGTCTCTTCCATCAAGCAACAATAAGATAGTGCACAAGTCCCACACAGCAGTCAATCCCATCACAAGACAACAGCACAGACAGCCTCTACTCAGTTAATGCTAATTTGCCATAAATGAACCAGATCAAGTCACCTCCATACATCTGTGTGTGATAAAGATGAAACAGGAGACATTGTGAAAAGCCATGTACGCACAGGGAGGACACACAACTTTCATACAGAAGGCAACTCACCAGGGAACCAAAAAGAAGAGGGATAAAGTACAGTTTTGTACCTACCATAAATGTAGATGTCCGATAGATATGCAACTGCAGTCATAACATATGGGTTGTCCTGCCTCAGGCAGCCCTCGGTCGGCCGGATTCCAAAGTCTGGGTCCGGCGTCGGCTGGTGTCGCCTCCTCTCCGACGTCAGAACGGCTGGAGTATAAAGGCATCGGCCGACGCCATCTTCTTCAGTGTTTCTTGCCCCAGATGCCAGGTGCCCTCCTAGGAAGGCTAAATTTGGTGAATGGATGAACAATTCCAGACATGCACAACAGTAATAAACAGATACACCATAGAGATACCCCCAGCTAATAGGAATAGGGGTAGTGGACCCATAAAAAAGGTTGCAGAGGGGTAGAAGGGTGGGAGAATCCGACTGCAGTTGCATATCTATCGGACATCTACATTTATGGTAGGTACAAAACTGTACTATGCCCTTCAAGAATGCAACTGCAGTCATAACATATGGGTTGAATACCATAGCCAAGCTGGGGGTGGTTGGAACTAAGAAAGTGATGGTGTAGCTAGAATGCCCTGCAGGACTGCCGAAGCAAAGCCTGCTCGGGATCTGGAGTATAAAGGCAGGTTGTAGTGCTTGGTAAATGTATGCACGGAGCTCCATGTAGCAGCCTCTAGAATGTCCTTTGTAGCCACTCCCCTTAGGAAAGCTGTGGATGTGGCTATAGCTCTGGTGGAGTGTGGCCTAATATTGGCTGGCACACCTTTTCCATGAAAGGAATAGCAGAATCTGATGCAGTGTCCAATCCATTTGGAAATTGTTTGCTTGGAGATTGCTTTTCCCTGTACTCCAGCAGCATAGGCTACAAACAGCTGGTCAGACTTTCTGGTGGCCTTAGTTCTGTCCAAGTAGTAGCGTAGTTGCCTGTGTATGTCCAAAGTATGCAGCAGTGCTTCCCCCCTGTTTTGAGGATTGGGGAAGAAAGTAGGCAGGTGAATGGCTTGATTTAGAGACACCCTGGAAATTACTTTTGGCATGAATGAAGGATTGGTTCTTAGAGAGACTCTGTCCTGATGAAAAATGAGAAAAGGAGGTACTGCCATGAGTGCCTGTATCTCAGATACTCTTCTTGCTGATGTGATTGCCAATAGGAAAACCGTTTTCCATGAGAGAAATTGCATTTCTGAAGTTGCTGCTGGTTCAAAGGGAGGAAGAGTTCATTTTTCCAAGACTAAGTTGAGGTCCCATATGTAGGTACTGGCGGTTTCCTGGGAGGTTTGATATTCTTTATCCCCCTTAGGAACTGTCTTAGCAAAGGATGTGAAAACACAGGTGGATCACAATTGTATTTTGCTGAAATTGCTGAGGCATGAATCTTTATGGAAGAAGATGAGAGACCAGTATGAAACATTTCTGCCAAGTATTCCAATATCTGAGGTATACTCAATACTGCTGTATCCTGACCCCTGCTAGCATTCCAGATGATGAATCTCTTCCACTTGGCTGAATAGGTTTTTCTGGTGGAAGGTCTGCGTGCTTCCAGTAAGATCTCTTGAACTTTTTTGGAAAGAGAGATATCGGAAGGAGTTATGGTAACCTCCAGGCTGTCAGATGCAATGTTTTCAGGTTTTGATGAACCGTCCTGTAATTGTGTTGTGTTAGAAGCAGAGGCCATAGGGGCAGAGGCCACGGTTTGGTCCGAGTTATGCTCAACAGCAATGGGTACCAGTGCTGCCTTGGCCAGTCTGGAGCTATCAAAATGCCTGTTGGTTGTTCTGCTTTGATCTTCAGTATCACCTTGGACAGCAGTGGTAGAGGAGGAAATGCATAAATTGTTAGGGACTTTCAGCTGAAGGAGAGAGCATCCATTTTCCAGGCTAGAGGATGGTGGGTCCTTGTACAGAACTTTTCCAGGTGATGATTCATGTGAGAAGCAGAGAGATCTATGTCCGGTCTTTCATGTCCTTGTTATTTGTGAGAAAATGTGAGGATGCAGCATCCATTCGTGTGGATCCAAGAAATTTCTGCTCAGCTTGTCCGCCAGTACATTGTCCTTGCCTGGCACAAACTGGGATTGCAGATGTATCTTCAGACTTAGGGATTTTTCCCAGAGAATCATTGTTAGTCTGCAGAGGGGATAAGAATGAGTGCCTCCCTGCTTGTTTACATACCACATAACAGTGGTGTTGTCTGTCCTTATTAGCAATTGTCCTTGTTGAAGTGATTTTTTGAAAGTCTCGATTGCATGTATCACTGCCAACATCTCTTTTTGGTTTATGTGCAGATGCCTTTCCCTTGGTGTCCAGTGGCCTTGAATGCATCTGCCCTCCATGTGCGCCCCCCCATTCATGGTCTGAGGCGTCTGTTGTAATCGTTTGACCTGCTTGAGGTTTGTTGAAAGACATGCCTTTGTTTAACTGACTTGCTTGAGCCCACCACAAAAATTCTCTTTGCAGATATGGAATGAGTGGGATTACGTCCTCTAGGCTTTGGCTGTGTTGGGACCATAAGCTTTTTAAATACCATTGCAGCTTTCTCATATGAAGTCTTGCTAAAGGTATCAGGAGAATGCAAGATGCCATGAATCCCAGGGCCTGCAGGATTTTCCTTGCAGTCAGCTGGGAGAGCTTTGCTAGACTTTTGAAGTACTCTGGTAACTGCTGTTGTTTTTCCTCTGTGAGATAAGCCATCTGTGTTTTTGTGTCCAGTTTGGCTCCTAGGAAAATAATCTGTTGGGGTGGCAGAAGTCTTGATTTCTGAATGTTGACTGTGTATCCCAAGGCCTGTGGTAATTGAATGACATAGTCCAAATTTGTTATCAAGGTTTGCTTGTTGTCTGCTTGTATGAGGCAGTCGTCCAGGTAAGGGTATATCTGAATCCCCTGGAGTCTGCAGTGTGCCACTACTGATGCCAGGCATTTCGTGAACACTCTGGGCGCAGTAGATAAGCCAAACGGCAATGCTGAGAATTGATAATGCTCTGTCCCTGCAAGAAATATGAGGTATCTTCTGCAGCTTTGTCTGATTGGGACATGCAGGTATGCCTCCTTGAGGTCCAGAGTGACCAGCCAAGACCCCTTGCCCAGCATGGGAAGGAGTTGCTGCAACGTCAGCATTTTGAACTTTGGCAAAATGAGATAAGTATTTAGAGTAGACAAGTCCAGTATAGGTCTCCATTTGTTTTCCTTTCTTGGAACAAGGAACAGTCTTGAATAAAATCCCTGGCCTTGTTCCTGTGGAGGAACATTTTCTATTGTTTTTATATTTAACAGCTTTGAAACTTGAATGAGTGCCTCTGCCCTTTGATGAAGTGGCAGGTTTGGCATGCCTTGTCTTATTGGTAAAGTATGGAAGTGGAATCTGTAACCTTTGTCTATTAAATCCAGAATCCAGTTGTCTTTGGTTAAGATATGCCAGTTTTTTGAGAATAAGGATAATTTTCCGCCCAAAGGAGCTTCTCTTTGAGCCTTTGTAGGCGGTATGAAAGTCGAGTCATTGTGGTTGTCCTTGTGGTGCAGCTGGGCTGCCTGAGCCACTTCTTTGATTTGGTGGTTGCCATTGGCGGCCCCTGTAGGAGCCTCGGTATTGCCCTCTACCTCGGGCACACCTGTTTTTTCCCCTTTGAAACTTGTCAGTGTCTGGAAAGGACCAATTCTTTGAAGGCCAATTCCTGCTGAATCTGGGTGGCTAAACCTGGAGGAAATCTTTGACTGTCTGTACTGATTTTGCTTTTTCCTCAATGGACTTCAACACATCTTGTGCATTAGCACCAAAAAGCTTCTGTTTTTCCAGAGGTGCATCAAGTAACTTTACTTTAACATGGTCTGGTAGTGGCTGTTCTTTTAACCAAGCATGTCTACGTATAACAGCCCCAGTCATAGCTGCCCTACATGAAGCCTCCAATGCATCATAACCACACTGAAGAAAATGATTGCTAACCTGCTGAGTGTTATGTACTAGATCCTGCAATGCCTTTCTATCAATAGGCTCTGGAGAGGCTAGCTTTTACTGTAAATCATCCAGTAAAAATCCTGGTACTGAAACATATGAAAAAGGCAGTTAAGTGACCTCATGGCCAGGGTGGTAGAGGTATAAACTTTTTTCCCCCATCTCTCCAGGGACCTAGCTTCCCTATCCGCTGGCAGTGGATTCTTGGCTGTGGAAGTAGCCACTCCCTTGGGGCCCTGTGAAATAGTTTCTAGATCCACAGAATGGGCCTTAAAGAGATGTTTGTGGGTGTCAGGGACCCTATAATATCTGTCTGGCTTGACAGGAGCTGGAGGGAGAGAATCAGGGTTATCACTGGAGTTGGAGAAAACATCATCCAGGACAGCCATAACAGGAGGGATAGCTAAAGGCCTGTGCTGGGGTAGCTTGAGGAAGGTACGTAGCCTTTTCCTGGAATCAGAGAATTCCTGACCCTGCCATTTGAAATGCTCCCTCATAGAATGTAAGACTTCACCGAAGGAAAAATCCTCTAGAGGAGAGGCAGAGGGAATTGATTCCTCAGCATCAGAGTCCTCATAGGCCTGGAAGGATTCTTCTTGGGTATCTGAAGGCTCAGGATCCCCAGAGGCTTCATCTGAAGAGAGGTTGTCGGCCTGCTCAGTTCTGGGCCTTTTCTCTGCAGGCGGCTGAGAACCTCTGTCTGGATGAGGCTGAGACCCCCGGATAAGAGAAATAAGGTCTGCAGCAAGAGACATGCTCTGTTTATCAGAAGAAGGGCCCTGGGAAGTAGGTTTAGGATGGGCCTTGGCCTGGCTGGCGGCCTTAGCACGTGCAAAGGCCTTGATGGACATGGATACAGGAGGCCTAGCTGCCCCACGTGCAGGAGTAACCTTGTCCACAGGAATGGTGTCGGGTAGATCCAGAACTTCGGTTTCTGGAGGAAAGTCAACAACCGGCACCGGTGTAGACTCCGAGACCGAAGGACGAGTTAACACTGTGTCGTCGGCCTGGAACGGTTGAATTACCGCTTCCGAAGGGACCGAAGCACTCATGGAGGGTTTAGGAGGAATATCGGTAGAGGACGCGGGCCGAGGATGTTGGTCTCGGTCCTTTCGTTTTTTGGAAGATTGAGTAGTCGGTTGTTCCGACAGCATGATATAAGCGAAAGATTCGCCGAAAAAGTCTTCGGCAAATTCTGCCCGGCACCTGAGAGTGCGCTTATTAAAGAAAGCACAGGCAGCACAGGCCGAGACGTCGTGGTCTGGGCCCAGGCAAGGTAGGCAATAAGAATGGAAGTCCTTATGAGGTATTTGTTTACCACAAGACAAACAATTATTAACTTTCTCAATTTGTTCTGACATCGGCTGAGGCAAGAAAAAATGTTCCCCAACGGGGTAGCTTTTAGATGACTTCGGTACTGAAAACACAGGAGATGACCGGCACTTGCGAACTGCTTCTGCTTCGGGCACCGCGCGGCAAGAAAGACTGAAGAAGATGGCGTCAGCCGATGCCTTTATACTCCAGCCGTTCTGACGTCGGAGAGGAGGCGACACCAGCTGACGCCGGACCCAAACTTTGGAATCCGGCTGACCGAGGGCTGCCTGAGGCAGGACAACCCATATGTTATGACTGCAGTTGCGTTCTTGAAGGACATCTGAAGAAGCAACACTGAATGTTATACCCAAACACCCCTCAAAATGTCCATTATCCCAACATTTTGATACTCCTATGTTGCTTAAATAATACAAGCGATTACAAAAGTAAAAGCTTTCTTAATTTAGATACTTTGCTCAGCTATAACCATTACTGATGAGTGCTGTTAAACTTTCCTGTGCACAAATTAAGCTAAACTGTAACTGGACAAAACGATAAAAGTATTTGACAAATGCACCTTTAAAAAAAAACCTCTGAGAAGGTACTGCTGTGCATAAGTCTACTTACCATAACCACAAATTCACCAGTAGGACTAGTAGACAAGTTTATTTTCAGGTTAAAGTAAAATTGACTTCCTCAGAACAATATACAAACAGTCATGTGGATTTAAATATATTACACTGTCACAGGATAGGTGAGGAATCCCATCAATCAAACAAAAGATCTCTTGAATAAATTAATACCTTAAAGGCATACACTATAAACACTAAATATACAATAAAATACATTTCTGTGAAGAAATTATATAAAATTAAACCCTTTCCGCTCTTTCTTTTAAAGCAGGCAAGATAGATATAAAATCATTTAATCCTGGACACAGATTAGCTGCCAAACTAAGCTGCCACATCAGTTCCCTCTTGTTTAAAGCGTTTTTCCAGTTGCCACCCCTGGGGTTTATATTTCAATGGTATCTAATATCCAAACTTAAATATAGAAAAATTAACACATTTTACTATGCCTAAATAAGGCGTTGGTTTCTTTTGAATTCTTAATGTCATATAAGAGTTCATATATCCTGGACCTGAGAGCCCTCTCAGTTTTCCCAACATAAAACCCCGGGCAGGAATTACACTTTGCCAGATAAACTATTTTGCTAGTCTGACAGTTACCTTTTTTGAAAAACACTGTGTCCTGGTTGACATCAAGTTTCAAACTAGCAGCAGATAGTATAAATCTACACTGTGTACAACAACCACAGGCTTTGGCGAATTCATTAATTTTTTCACTACTATTGTTCATGTTGCGGCCCACTTTAGTACAAAAAATAGGCTTTTCACCCACTACTCTTAAAATATTAGGGTCACCCCTAAAAATGTTCCAATTCTTACAAAGTATATTTCTGATGTCATAATGTGTACTATATTGCACCACACATGCCTGGGAGAAGTTATGGGTAGAACTCTTTCACAATTTTTGGTTTTAGAAAGAACTCTACCTAGTAGAGGTTCATATTTAGAAAGTACAGTTTTGTACCAACCATAAATGTAGATGTTAGAGTGTATTCACTGCTGCAGTCATTACTTTTGGGTTATCCTGCCATCAGGCGGTCCCCGCAGTCGGCCAGAGTTCCAAAGTCTTGGTCCGGCATCGGTTGCTGTTGCTTCTTCCCTGACGTCAGTGCGCCAGGGGTATACAAGATGCAGCAGACGCCATCTTCTTCAGTTTTTCTTGCCCCAGATGTCAGGTGCCCCCAAATAGGTAGGCAATACATATTGCTAATAAAAGATGCATAAAAAATAAAAACAATACCTTTAGATACAAGCAAATACACCACATAGGTTGTATAGGGTAGAAAGGTATAGATAAGTCCCAGCTAAGAAAGAGGGGATGGAGGGTGGGTAACCTGGACTGCAGCAATGAATACACTCTAACATCTACATTTATAGTAGGTACAAAACTGTACTATGTTCATCGTGTTTCACTGCTGCAGTCATTACTTTTGGGATGAATCCCAAAGCTGAGGTTGGGTGGCTGGGTCTATAAAAGATTTGGGGTGGCTATGAGGCCCTGCAGCACTGCAGTGGCAAAGCCAACTCTGGATTTAGAGTAAAGAGGCAAGTGGTAATGCTTGGTAAAGGTATGCACTGAACTCCAAGTTGCGGCTTCCAAAATATCCTTGGTAGGTGGTACTCTAAGGTAGGAAGTTGAAGTGGCTGTTGCCCTGGCTGAATGTGGCCTAATGTTGCTAGGTACAGTTTTTCCATGCTGTGTGTAGCAGAAACGGATACAGTGCCCTATCCACTTTGAAATGGTCTGCTTTAAAATAGCCTTTCCCTGTGATCCTGCAGCATATGCTACAAACAATTGCTCAGTTTTCCTGAAAGCTTTTGTTTTGTCCAAGTAGAAGCGTAACTGCCTGTGTATGTCCAATGAGTGCAGCAGTCTCTCCCCTTTATTCGGGGATATGGATAAAAAGTTGGCAAGTGAATAGTTTGGTTAAGAGCCACACTGGATACCACCTTTGGCATAAATGTAGGGTTTGTTTTTAAAGAAACCCTGTCCTGATGAAAAATTATGAAAGGTTCCACTGCTATTGGTGCCTGTAACTCTGATACTCTTACTATTGGGGTAGTCCGCTGTCCAGTCGGCCCGAATACCAGAGTATATGGCTGACGTCGGTCAGGGCGCATTAGACTGACGTCAGTACGTCAGGGTACTAATGCGCATGACCGACGCCATATCCTCAGTCTTTTCTTGCCCCAGATGTCAGAAGACCCTAAAAAGACAAGGCCCAAAATACCTGCACCAAAATTATGTACAATATATACAAAAATATATACAAAAATATCAACATATAACCTCACCTACACAACCACCCCTAAACACAGAGGGGAAGGAGGGAGGGTAAATTGGACTGCAGCAATGTGGATCCTCGAACATCTACATTTATGGTAGGTACAAAACTGTACTATGTTCTTCGTTCCACATTGCTGCAGTCCTTACTATTGGGTAGAATCCCAAAGCAGAGGTAAGGGAGGCTGGCAAATCATAAAGAAGTAGGAGCTGACAACATGCCTTGCAAAACAGCTGTGGCAAAACCATCCCTAGACTTAGAGTAGATAGGAAGGTGATAATGCTTAGAGAAAGTATGCACTGAACTCCAAGTAGCTGCCTCCAAAATATCCTTAGTTGCCACCCCTTAGAAATGCTGTTGAAGTGGCAGTAGCCCTAGTGGAATGAGGCCTAATCCCAGCTGGAATCTCCTTGCCATGATGGGAATAACAAAATGCAATGCAAAACCCAATCCACCTAGAAATAGTTTGTTTTGACACAGGCTTGCCCTGTGAACTCAAAGCAAAAGAAACAAACAACTGCTGAGACTGTCTAAAATCCTTAGTCCTGCTTAAATAATAACGCAATTGCCTGTGTACATCTAAAGTGTGCAAAATCTTTTCCCCTTTATTTTGGGGTCTGCATAAAAAGTAGGCAAATGAATAGTTTGGTTTAAAGCCACACTAGAAACCACCTTAGGCATAAAGGAAGGATTAGTACGTAATGATACCCTATCCTTATGGAAAATCAAAAGGGCTCCACTGCCATAAGGGCCTGCAACTCAGACACCCTTCTTGCAGAAGTAATAGCCAACAGAAAAGCAGTCTTCCATGACAAGTATTTCAATTCAGCAGTAGCCGCAGGCTCAAAAGGTTGTAGAGTAAGTTTTCCAACACAAAATTGAGATCCCAAGCAGGAGTAGGAGCTCTACGTGGGGTCTTATATTCTTTGCCCCTCTAAGAAACTGCTTGAACAAAGGATGCGAAAACAATGGTGGGTCACAATCATAGTGAGCTGAAATTGCTGCAGCATGAATCTTAATGGAAGAGAAGGACAAACCTTTGTCCAATAACTCAGTAAGATATTGAAGAGCCACACTCAAATTAGGCTCAGAAACCTCCAAATTCTTTGCTGTACTCCAAAATAAAAATCTCTTCCATTTTTCTGTACACTTTCCTTGTACTAGGTCTTCTAGCTTCCATAATCACATTTAAAACTTGTTGAGGAAGTTGAGACCTGCTGTGTTTCAACACAGAATATGCCAGGCTGTTAGATGAAGAGAGTGAAGCTTGACATTGAGCAGATGACCGTCCTTCTGAGATAACAGATGAGGAATCAAAGGTAAAGGCCATGGAGGCTTCCTTACCAGACTCCTTAGTAATGGGTACCAGTGTTGCCGAGGCCAATCTGGAGCTATCAAAATCATCCTTGGCTTGTCTTGTCTGACTTTTAATAGCACCTTTGGAAGAAGAGGCAGAGGTGGAAAGGCATACACATGAAGGTTTTTCCAACTGAAAGACAGAGCATCCACTTTCCAAGCTGTGCGATGAAACCCCTTTGTGCAAAACTTTGGCAGCTGGTGGTTTAGTGGAGAAGCGAACAGATCTATGTCTGGAGTTCCCCATGACACTGTCAATTTCTGAAATACATGAAGATCCAGTTTCCACTCGTGGGGATCCATGATTTGTCTGCTTAACACATCTGCTAAGGAGTTCTGTGCTCCTGGCAGAAACCTTGCCTGAAGAGTTAGTTGCAAGCTTAGCGCAGTCTCCCATAAAATCATTGCTTGCCTGCATAGAGGATAAGAATGTGTTCCCCCTTGCTTGTTGATGTACCACATGACAGTTGTGTTGTCTGTTAGAATCAACACCTGCCCTGGAAGAAGTAACTCCTTGAAAGCCATTAATGCAAACTGGACTGCTAACATCTCCTTCATGTTGATATGTAGATGCTGTAGTCTGGCAGGCCACTTGTCTTGTATCCACTTGCCATTTAGATGAGCTCCCCAAGCAATGTCCGAGGCATCTGTCGTTAAAATCTGACTCGCCTCTGGCCGGGTCACAGAGTCCCTTGTTTAGGTGACATTCCTGAGCCCACCACAAAAATTCTTTTTGAAGGCAAGGTATTATTTGAATGACAGTGTCCAAATCCTGGCAGTGCTGTGTCCATACATTTTGAGATACCATTGTAGCTTCCTCATATGCAGTTTGGCATTGGGAAGCACCAGAATACAAGATGCCATGAACCCTAATGCTTGAAGGACTGTCCTTGCAGTCAGCACGGACTGATGAGATAGTTGATGGAAGTAAAGTGATAGACTCTTTTGTTTGTCCGGGGTTAAAAAGGCCATCTGGGCTGCTGTATTCAGTCTCACACCCAGAAAGCACATGTCTTGAGAGGGTACTAGACTGGACTTTATTTCGTTCACAGAATACCCTAGGCATCTTAGCACTGCTATAACATATTCCAGATGCTGTAGAAGGTCTTCCTTTTCTTGAGCCAGAATCAGGCAGTCGTCCAAGTAAGGATAGATTTGAATTCCTTTTAGCCTGAAGAAAGCTATCACTGGAGCCAGAACCTTTGTGAATACTCTGGGCGCAGTAGATAAGCCAAAGGGCAATGCAGAGAACTGATAATGATAATTTCCAGCTCGAAACCGCAGATACTTCCTGCAACTTAGCCTTATAGGCACATGAAGGTAAGCTTCCTTGAGATCTAAAGTTACCATCCAGTGATCTTTGCCCAGCAGAGGTAAAAGCTGTTGTAACGTCAACATCTTGAACTTGGGAATGTCCAGATAAGTGTTGAGGAGAGATAAATCCAAAATTGGTCTCCACGTGTTCCCCTTCTTTGGTACTAGGAACAGGCGAGAATAAAATCCTAGGCCCCTTTCTGATACAGGGACTGGCTGAATGGCCCCCATCTGGAGTAACTGAGAAATTTGCTTGTGAGCCTCTTTTCTTTGTGGAGGAGGAACGTCTGGCATGCCTTTGAAAGGGGGCAATGTATGGAAATAAAACCTGTAACCGTGGTGAATGATATCCAACACCCATCTGTCTTGAGTAATTAAATCCCAATTTTCTTTGAAAAGAGACAGTCTTCCTCCCAAAGGAGCTGCCAGACGAGAATCTACTGGCAGCTGAAAAGGCAGGTCATTGGGTCCGTTTACGAAAGGACTGACCCCTGCCCTCACCAGAAGTCTGAGCAGGTGAACCTCCTGTTCTAGGCCTAAAAGAACCTTGAGCTCTGCCCCTACCACGTCTAGACCTACCCCTAGACTGGGAATCATAAGCAGGATATGTCCACCCCTTAGCAGGCCAATTTCTACTAAACTTGGTGGCTGCACCTGCAAAAATCTTTAACAGTTTGCATAGACTTAGCTTTGTCCTCCATTTTCTTTAAAACTGCTTCCACAGGCGAACCAAACAACACATCAGACTGTAAAGGAGCATCCAAAATCCTTGTCTTAACATGCTCAGCTAAATTCTGATCCCTCAACCAGGCATGCCTGCGAAGAACAGAACTAGTGGCAGCCACCCTCGAGGAGGCCTGTACAGCATCAAAACCACATTGCAAAGAATGCTTACCCACTTGTTCAGACACATGAACCAAATCCAACAACTCTTTACACTCAATACCTTCCGCCAAAGCATCCACCTTAGATTTCAATTGTGAAAGGAGATAATTTTGATATTTTAGCATGTGAAACTGACAATTCAACGCTCTCATGGCTAGAGTGGAAGAAGTATACACTTTCTTTCCCCACCTATCCAAAGCCCTTGCCTCTTTATCAGTGGGAACAGGATTTTTAACCACAGAGGTCTTAACACCTTTAGGCCCCTGAGAAACAGTTTCTGGGTCCCCTAGGACTCTTAAACAAATACTTATGAGCTTGGGCACCCTATAGTACCTATCAGGTTTAACAGGAGCAGGAGGCAAAGAATCAGGGTTCAGGAAGCCTCTGCAAAACATCTTCCACCACATTCAACACAGGAGGTATAGCTAAGGGCCTATGCTGGGGTAAAACAAGAATTCCCTAAGCCTTTTCCTGGAATCAGAGTAATCCTGGCCTTCCCATTTAAAGTGCTCCCTCATGGAATGCAGAGTCTCTGAAAATGAGAAATCCTCAGGAGGAGAAGCTGTAGGAGTGGAATCATCCACATCAGAATCAGAATAAGGAGGATACTCCTGCAAATCTTCCGGAGAAGACTCAGAAGCCTCTGAACACTGTTCAAAACTATCAAACTCCGGTTCCACCCTAGGCCTCTTATCAGGAGGGGCATCGAACCTCTAATCATAGTAATCAAATCTTCTGCCATTTTAAGCATATGTTTCTTAGGTACAGAACCCGAAATGCTAGGAGAAGCCCCCACTGAAGCTGAACTTGGCCTACCTCTCAAAGAAGTTTTGGCAACAGAAGGAGAGGCTCTAACTACCTTGGGAAGAGAGGGAAGAACAGTTACCTGAGAAGCCCCTCAGCCTGGCCTACCTCCTGAGAAGGCACATCCTGTAACAGTAAAGTTTCTGCCTGAGACTCCATAGAAACTCCTGGCAAAACCTCTGGCTCCACTGAGCCTTCTAAAGAACCGGCGTCCGGGACTGCGGTTCATCAACCCTAGGCTTCGCTGTTTTGTCCTTACGCTTCTTGAAGCGGGCGCCGGAGCATCCGGCGGCATTTTATAATTGCAACGCTTCCCAAACACTAACCTGGCACAGTCTAACCTCCTCTTAATAGTGCGTTTGTTAAACCTAGCACAAGAGCGGCATCCAACAACGTCGTGCTCAGGCCCTAAACAAGGTATACACAAGGTATGGTAATCCCTATGAGGTATCTGTTTCCCACAAGAAATACAGTTATTCACTTTTTCTGACATCCGGTTAAATACTGAGGCAAGAAAAACCAAAATGTTCCCAACGGGTACTTAGCCAACTCTGATTCGGTCTGAAACTCCGGTTTCGGAAATATTTCAGAACGCCAACCTGCACTCGCAAAACTGCTTCTGCATCGGACCATGCGGCAAAAAAAGACTGAGGATATGACGTCGGTCATGCGCATTAGTACCCTGACGTACTGACGTCAGTCTAATGCGCCCTGACCGACGTCAGCCATATACTCTGGTATTCGGGCCGACTGGACAGCGGACTACCCCAATAGTAAGGACTGCAGCAATGTGGAACGAAGAACATCTGTACTATGTTCATCGTGTTTCACTGCTGCAGTCATTACTTTTGGGATGAATCCCAAAGCTGAGGTTGGGTGGCTGGGTCTATAAAAGATTTGGGGTGGCTATGAGGCCCTGCAGCACTGCAGTGGCAAAGCCAACTCTGGATTTAGAGTAAAGAGGCAAGTGGTAATGCTTGGTAAAGGTATGCACTGAACTCCAAGTTGCGGCTTCCAAAATATCCTTGGTAGGTGGTACTCTAAGGTAGGAAGTTGAAGTGGCTGTTGCCCTGGCTGAATGTGGCCTAATGTTGCTAGGTACAGTTTTTCCATGCTGTGTGTAGCAGAAACGGATACAGTGCCCTATCCACTTTGAAATGGTCTGCTTTAAAATAGCCTTTCCCTGTGATCCTGCAGCATATGCTACAAACAATTGCTCAGTTTTCCTGAAAGCTTTTGTTTTGTCCAAGTAGAAGCGTAACTGCCTGTGTATGTCCAATGAGTGCAGCAGTCTCTCCCCTTTATTCGGGGATATGGATAAAAAGTTGGCAAGTGAATAGTTTGGTTAAGAGCCACACTGGATACCACCTTTGGCATAAATGTAGGGTTTGTTTTTAAAGAAACCCTGTCCTGATGAAAAATTATGAAAGGTTCCACTGCTATTGGTGCCTGTAACTCTGATACTCTTCGTGCTGAGGTTACTGCCAGAAGCAGAGCAGTTTTCCATGACACACTTTAATTCTGCTGAATTGGCTGGCTCAAAAGGTGGTAAAGTTAGTTTTTCCAAAACAAAGTTGAGGTCCCAAGTTGGTGTTGGTGCTCTTCGGGGCGGTCTTATATTTTTAGCCCCTCTGAGGTACTGTTTTAGTAATGGATGAGAAAAAAATAGGAAGATCCGTGCTGTAATGAGCTGAGATGGCAGAGGCGTGGATTTTAATGGATGAAAAGTATAGGCCTTTGTCCAGCATCTCAGCTAAGTATTGTAATATCTGAGGAATATTTGGGACAAGAGGGTCAAAGGTTTGAGCCTAGTTCCAGGCGCAGAATCTCTTCCACTTTTCCGAGTAGTATTTCCTGGTGCTGGGCCTCCTGGCTCCCAAAATGACATCCATAACAGCTTTAGAGAGAGGTGTTGGCTGCTTGGCTAAGTAATCTGCCATGCAGCCAGGTTTAAGATTTTGAGCTGGCTGTGCAGGATCTGATTGTTTTGTTGAGTCAGAAGATGAGGAATTTGAGGTAAAATCCATGCTGGGCCTTGAGCCAAGTTCTTTAAGATTGGGTACCAGTGCTGGCGTGGCCAGTCTGGGGCAATCAGAATCATTTTTTGCCTCTCGTCTGGCTTTTAGGAGTACCTTTGAAAGAAGAGGCAGTGGTGGGAAGGCATAAACTTTTAGGGTTTTCCAGCTGAACGAGAGAGCATCCACTTTCCATGCTTGTGTGTGGTAAATCCTTGTGCAGAATTTCTGTAGTTGGCAGTTCAGAGGGGAGGCAAAAGGATCTATGTCTCTGCAACCCCATTTTTGTGTTATCATGCTGAATACTTGCGGATTTAATTAACAGTCGTGAGGATCCATGATGTTTCTGCTCAAGTCGTCTGCCAGAGTATTTTTCTTTCCTGGCAGGAATTGTGCTTGCTGATGAACTTGATAGGTCAGTGCGGTGTTCCACAAAGTCATGGCTTGTCTGCAGAGGGGATAGGAATGAGTGCCCCCTTGCTTGTTTATGTACCACATAACTGTGGTGTTGTCCGTCTTTAGTAATAGTTGTCCTGGATGCAGAAGGTCCTTGAAAGCAGTTAGGGCATTTTGTACAGCTAGCATCTTTTTGATTGATGTGAAGATGCATTTGGTCTGCGGCCCACTTGCCCTGAATACATTTTCCTGCCATATGTGCTCCCCAGGCGTAATCCGAAGCATCTGTTGTTAGTGTCTGCCTGGCTGTGGGTAAAGTGAAAGGCTGTCCCTAGTTGTGGTGACATGCCTGTGCCCACCATAGAAACTCCTGTTGTAGGCAGGGAAGAAGTGGTATTACTGTTTCCAAATTGTGACAGTGTTGAGTCCAAACACTTTTTAGGTACCATTGTAATTCCTCATATGCAGTCTGTCATATGGTATTAGTAGTATGCAGGACGCCATGAACCCCAAGGCCTACAGAATTTTTCTTGCAGGGAGTTGGGCTTTTGTTGCCATCAATTGAAAGTACTGAGTCAGTTGCCTTTGTTTGTCTGGCGTGAGATAAGCCATCTGGGCCGTTGTATTTAAGCTGGCACCCAGGAATATTATCTCTTGTGAGGGCACTAGTTTTGACTTCTTTTCGTTTACTGTGTACCCTAGGCAAATGAGCAATCTTTTTACAAACGCCAGATGCTTTAGAAGAATGTCCTTGCTCTCTGCTTGAATAAGGCAGTCGTCCAAGTAGGGATATATTTGAATTCCTTTTTGTCTGCAAAATGCAATTATTGGTGCCAGGCATTTTGTGAAGACCCTGGGCACAGTAGATAAGCCAAAGGGCAGTGCAGAGAATTGGTAATGCATTGTGCCAGCTATGAATGAGCTATCTTCTGCAATTTTGTCTGATTGGGACATGCAGGTATGCCTCTGAGGTCCAAAGTAACGAGCCAAGCCTTCTTGCCCAGCATGGGAAGAAGTTGCTGTAGTGTCAACATTTTGAATTTCGGAACATCCAGGTAAGTATTTAGAGTAGATAGGTCCAGTATGGGTCTATAGGCTTTGTCCTTTCTGGGGACCAAGAAAGGTCTTGAGTAAAATCCTTGTTCCTGCTGTGGCACTTTTTGAATAGTTCTCATATCCATGAGGGCTGTAATTTGTTTTTGTGCCTCTGCCCATTGATTTAGTGACAGGTCTGGCATTCCTTTTGGCCTTGGTAGAGTGTGAAAGCGGAACCTGTAACCTTGAGACACAATGTCCAGAACCCATTTGTCTTGGGTGATATGCCAATTCTGTGAAAAAAAGAGCTAGTTTTCCCCCTAAGGGAGATGCCAAAAGGTAAGTGCTTGGCATGTGAAGGGGGAAGTCATTGGGACTGTTTCCTATAAGGTTGTGACTTGTCTTCTCCTCCTTTTGGGGTAGAAGCACCCCACTGTCGTGGTCCGTAAGAGCATTGGAGCTGAAATCTGCCTCTTTGTGGTCTGACCCTGGAAAGGACCAATTTTTAGAAGGCCAATTTCTGCTAAATCGAGGTGGCTGTACCTGTAAGGAATCCTTCACTGTTTGCAATGATTTTGCCTTATCCTCCATTTTCTTTAATACTTCCTCTGCCTTAACACCAAACAAGATATCATGCTGTAAAGGAGCATCCAATAATTTTGCCTTAACATGATCAGGTAAACCTTGTTCTTTTAACCAAGCATGCCTTCGAATCACAGATCCTGTAACTTAACTGCGGCTCTACAAGAAGCCTCTAATGAATCAAAATCACATTGCAGAGTATGTTTTCCCACTTGTTCAGCTGCATGCAATAAATCCTGCATCTCCTTGTAGTCAGGACTTTGAGCTTGTAAGCATTTTCTGTTTTAACAGAGACATTAAATATTGTTGGTATTTAAGCATGTGGAACTGGCCATTTAAAGCCCTTACTGCTAAAGTTTCAGAAGTGTAAACTTTCTTCCCCCATCTATCTAATGCTCTTGAATCCCTGTCAGAGGGAAAGTATAGTTTTGTACCTACCATAAATGTAGATGTTCGAGTGCTCATACAGCTGCAGTCATAACAGATGGGTTATCCTGCCGTCAGGCGGGTCCTCGGTCGGCCGAATTCCAAAGTCTAGGTCCGGCGTCGGTTGTCGTCGCTTCCTCCCAGATGTCAGTGCGGCAGGGGTATAAAAGAGGCAGCCAACGCCATTTTCTTCAGTTTTTCTTGCCCCGGATGTCAGGTGCCCCCAGAAGGAAGGCAAACATAATGTTATGCAAAAATGCAATGTTGATAAATCAACAACAGTAGTTGCAAGAAAATACACCCTAAAAGAGTACCCCAAAAGGTTATATGAAAAGGGTTTGTCATAAGGCCTGTCCTAAGAGGGGTTGGAGGGAGGGAAACCTGGACTTCAGCTGTACGAGCAATCGAACATCTACATTTATGGTAGGTACAAAACTGTACTATGTTCATCGTGCATACAGCTGCAGTCATAACAGACTGGTAGAATCCCAAAGCTAAGTAAGGGTGGTAGGCACTAAGTGGAAGTAGGGGGGGCAAGGATGCCCTGCAGGACTGCTGTGGCAAAGCCCGCTCTAGATTTAGAGTATAGTGGGAGGTGATAGTGCTTGGAGAAAGTGTGCACTGAACTCCAGGTGGCTGCTTCCAAAATATCCTTGGTAGGAACCCCCCTGAGGAAGGCTGCAGAGGTAGCTGTGGCTCTGGTGGAGTGGGATCTGATGCATGCAGGCACAGTTTTTCCATGAAATGAGTAACAAAAGCATATGCAGTGGGCTATCCATTTTGAAATTGTCTGTTTGGAAATAGCCTTGCCTTGAGCACCTGCAGCATAGGACACAAAGAGTTGCTCAGATTTCCTGAATGGCTTTGTCCTGTCCAAATAATAACAAAGTTGTCTGTGAATGTCCAAGGAATGTAGTAGTCTTTCCCCTTTGTTTTGTGGATTAGGATAAAGGGTAAGTAAGTGGATAGTCTGATTCAAAGCTACACTGGATATTACCTTTGGCATAAAGGTAGGGTTGGTTCGTAAGGAAACTCTGTCCTGATGGAAAATGATGAATGGTTGCAAAGCCATGAGGGCCTGTAGCTCCGAAACCCTGCGAGCTGAGGTGATAGCCAGAAGAAAGGCGGTTTTCCATGACAAGCACTGTAACTCTGATGAAGAAGCTGGCTCGAAGGGAGGAAGGGTCAGCTTTTACAATACGAAGTTGAGGTCCAAAGCAGGGACTGGTAGTTTTCCTTGGGGGTTTTATATTCTTTGCCCCTCTGAGGAACTGCCTTAAGAGAGGATGAGAGAATAAAGGAGGATCTGTGTTGCATTGTGCAGAAATGGCTGAAGCGTGGATCTTGATGGAGTATAAGGAAAGTCCATTGTTTAACATCTCAGCTAGGTACTGTAAAACTTGAGGTATATTTATTACCCAAGGATTCTGTCTCTTCTTTTGATTCCAGGCACAAAATCATTTCCATTTGGCGGAGTAGGCCTTTCTAGTAGAAGGTCTTCTGGCCTCCAAGATGACATCCTGCACCTCCTTGGAGAGGAGAAACTGTTGGGAAATCAAGGAATTCTCCATGCAGCTAGATTTAGAGTTTTGAGCTGGCTGTGAAGAGTTTTGTAGTTGTGCTGGGACAACAGAAGAGGGACTAGAGGTAGGATCCATGGTGGGGAATGTGTCAGGCCCTTCAGGAGCGGATACCAGTGTTGCCTTGGCCAGTCTGGAGCAATGAGAATCATTTTCGGCCTCTCTGCTCTGGCAATTTAATAGAACTTTGGGCAGCAGTGGAAGAGGCGGGAAGGCATAGACTGTCAATGTTTCCCAATTGAAGGAAAGTGTGTCCACTTTCCAGGCCTGTGGATGATGGGTCCTTGAACAATTTTTTCAACTGGCAATTTCTGTGGGTAGCAAAGAGATCTATGTCTGGCTGTCCCCATGCCAGAGTTATCTTTGCGAAAACTTGAGGATGCAACTTCCATTCGTGTGGATCTGTCATATTTCTGCTTAGGTTGTCTGCCAGTGTGTTTTCCTTCCCTGGCAGGAATTGTGCCTGTAGTTGAATTTTTAATTCCAGTGCTGTGTTCCATAGGGTCATGGCTTGCCTGCACAGGGGGTATGAATGAGTTCCCCCCTGTTTATGTACCACATCACTGTGGTGTTGTCTGTCCTTATCAATAGCTGGCCTGGATGCAGTAGGTCTTTGAAGGTCATAATAGCCTTTTGCACGGCTAGCATTTCCTTTTGGTTGATGTGAAGGAGCTTCTCTTTTCGTGCCCATTTTCACTGAATGCACTGATTTGTCATGTGTGCTCCCCATGCATAGTCTGAGGCATCTGTTGTGATGATTTGAGTTGCTTGAGGTACACAGAAAGGAAGACCTGTGTTTCTTTGGCAAGCTTGAGCCCACCACATAAATTCCTTTTGAAGGCATGGAATGAGTGGTATAATTGCTTCCAAGCTGTGGCTGTGTTGAGACAATAAGTTTTTTAGGTACCATTGAAGTTTCCTCATATGCAGCTTTGCACATGGGATAAGTAGGATGCAAGATGCCATGAATCCCAGAGCCTGCAGGACTTTCCTTGCAGTTAGTCTGGTGTAAGTTGCCATTTTTCTGAAGTATTGAGACAGTTGCCCTTGCTTGTCTGGCGTGAGGTAGGCCATCTGGGTGGTTGTATCCAAGTTGGCACCCAGGAAAATTATTTGTTGAGAGGGTATTAGTTTTGATTTCTTTTTGTTGACTGTGTATCCCAGGAAGTTCAACAGTTTTATTACAAACGCCAGGTGCTGCAGTAGTATGTCCTTGCTGTCTGCTTGGATCAGGCAGTCGTCCAGATATGGGTAGATTTGTATCCCTTGTAGTCTGCAGAAGGCGATTACTGATGCCAGGCATTTCGTAAACACTCTGGGTGCAGTAGATAAGCCAAAGGGCAATGCTGAGAATTGGTAATGGGTTGAACCTGCAAAAAATCTGAGGTATCTTCTGCAATCTTGTCTGACAGGGACATGCAGGTATGCCTCCTTGAGGTCCAATGTTACCAGCCAAGACTCCTTGCCCAGCATGGGAAGAAGCTGCTGTAATGTGAGCATCTGGAATTTTGGCACCTGTAGATATGCGTTTAGGATGGATAGGTCTAAGATAGGTCTCCAATCTTTGTCTTTCCTTGGTACCAGGAATAGTCTGGAATAAAACCCTTGACCTTGTTCTTTTGCAGATACCTCTTGAATTGCTTTCATGTCCAATGAGAGCTGAAATTTGTTTTTCTGCCTCTGCCCTTTGATTTTGTGGCAGGTTTGGCATGCCTCTCATTTTTGGAAGGGTGTGAAAATGGAACCTGTAGCCTCTGTCTATAATGTCCAGAATCCATTTGTCTTTTGTAACAATATGCCAATAATTTGAGAATGTCAATTTTCCGCCCAAAGGTGCTGCCATTAAAGCTTTGCTTGGCAGGTGTAGGGGGAAGTCATTGTGTCTGTTTTCTAAAAGACTGTGATCTATCTTCTCCACCTCTTGGGGTTGGTGCTTGACACTGTATGGCTCTGAAAGATCCTTGATGTTGCCCTCTACCCCTTGGATGCCTGTATCTGCCCCTTTGAGGTCTGTCCGTGGCTGGAAAGGACCAATTTTTTGAAGGCCAGTTTCTGCTGAAGCGTGGAGGCTGTACCTGCAGGAAATCTTTCGCTGTTTGCATTGATTTCGCTTTTTCCTCCATTTTCTTTAGCACCTCCTCTGCTTTAACACCAAACAATACATCATTTTGAAGAGGTGCATCTAATAATTTAGCTTTGACATGATCTGGTACGGTTTGCTCTGAGCCAAGCATGCCTACGTAACAACAGACCCCGTAACAGCAGCTCTACATGAGGCCTCTAAAGCATCAAAACCACACTGCAAGGTATGTTTACCCACTTGCTCTGCACCATGCAACAAATCCTGCAACTCTTTTAAATCTGGTTGTTCTGGTTGTGTCATTTTGCTTTTCAGCCGAGATATTAAAAACTGTTGATACTTTAACATATGGAACTGACAGTTTAATGCCCTCATAGTTAAAGTGGCCGAGGTGTACACCTTTTCCCCCCACCTTAATAAAGATCTGGAATCTCTCTCTGAAGGTAATGGGTTTTTAGCAGTAGAGGCCTTAATTCCCTTGGGACCCTGTGAAATAGTTTCTGGGTCAGCAGTATGGCTTTTATATAGGAACTGGTGAGAATCAGGAACCCGGTAATACCTGTCTGGTTTAACAGGAGCTGGAGGCAAAGAATCAGGATTAAGGCTAGCTTCTGTGTACACATCATCCAATACATCTAAAACAGGAGGGATAGCCAGAGGCCTATGCTGGGGGAGCAGAAGAAATTCCCTGAGCCTTTTCTTGGAATCTGAGTAATCTTGGCCTTCCCAGTGAAAGTATTCCCTCAATGTATGCAGGGTTTCCCCAAAAGAGAAGTCCTCAGGGGGGGAGACTGAGGGAATAGACTCCTCTGCATCAGAGTCTTCGAATGGAAAATAGGCACAATCCTGGTCCTCAGATAGTTCTGAGGTAATAGAAGCTTGATCTGAGGAAGGGTAGTCTTCCTCTAATCTAGGCCTTTTGTCAGAGGGGGGTTGAGAACCCCTGATAAGAGTAATCAAATCCTCAGCCATTTTAAGCATCTGCTTTTTAGGCATGGTGCCTTGAGCGGGTGTCTGAGGAACCTGTTTTTTGGTTTTCATGGCTGTTTTAGATTTAGTGAAGGCTTTAATAGAGAAGGAGGAAGGCCTGAAGACCCCTTGAGAAATGGCAGGCCTGTCTAAATTCTGAGTTTCCCCGCCAGGAGTGGCATCGATATCTGTAGTAGGAATGGGGGCCCAAGGAGCCTGCGACCTCGGGTACTGAACACACTGGTAATGCATTGTCATCGGTACTCGGGGGCTGCGTAGGCGCCTCGCTGAGTACCGGAGAACCGGTAGTCTGCCTTAGCGTGGTATCAGTAGTTGGTGCGGACCTCGTATGCCGGTCCTTATCTTTGCATTTTTTGCTCAAAACTGGAGTCGGTGTATCCGACGACATAGTATAATTAAATTTTTTGCCAAAAAAGTGAAGGGCGAACTCCGCCCGACGTTTAATAGTGCGTTTGTTGAATCTAGCACAAAAACGGCAGGCCGAGACGTCGTGGTCTGGGCCTAAGCAAGGTATACAGTAAGAGTGGAAATCTTTAAGCGGTATTTGCTTCCCACATGAAATGCAATTATTAACTTTGTCTGACATCGGTCTGAGGCAAGAAAAGTTTCCCCAATGGGGTACTTAGCTTTCAAGAAGACTTCGGCTGAAATACTTTCGTAAATCTCAGGAGCTGGCCGACCGGCCCTTGCGAACTGCTTCTGCTTCGGGTACCGCGTGGCAAGAAAGACTGAAGAAAATGGCGTTGGCTGCCTCTTTTATACCCCTGCCGCACTGACGTCAGGGAGGAAGCGACGACAACCGACACCGGACCTAGACTTTGGAATTCGGCCGACTGAGGACCCACCTGACGGCAGGATAACCCATCTGTTATGACAGCAGCTGTATGCACGATGAACACCTGGATTTTTAGCAGTGGAAGCCTTTACCCCTTTGGGACCCTGTGAAATAGCTTCTGGGTCAGCAGCAGGGTTTTTATTAAGACATTTGTGAGAGGCTGGGACTCTGTAGTACCTATCTGGCTTGACTGGTGCTGGGGGCAAAGAATCAGAAGTTAAACTGGATTCAGAGAACACATCACATCATCCACAATGTCTAACAGGCGGAATGGCAAGGGGCCTGTGCTGAGGATATAAAAGAAAATCTCCGAGCCTTTTTTTGGATTTTGAATAATCCTGGCTCTCCCAATGGAAATGCTCCCTCATGGTATGTAAAGTTTCCCCAAAAGAGTAATCCTCAGGAGGAGAGGCTGAAGGGATGGATTCTTCAGCATCAGAGTCCTCATAGGGGGGTAAGGAGTAACTCTGGTCTGAAGAGGTATCAGAAGAAATGGAAACCTGGTCAGAGGAATCAGTCTGTATCCTGCCTAGGCCTTTTATCAGGAGGGGGGATGGGAACCCCTGATCAGAGTAATTAGGTCTTCGGCCATTTTGAGCATCTGTTTTTTAGGCATGGATGCCTGTTCCAGGTGAATGCTGTACTTGTTTCTTGGTCTTTAATGGAGTTTTAGCCTTGGTTGTTGTTTTGATGGTAAGCTGTGAAGGTCTGAAAACACCCTCAGAAGCCGATGCCTGCTCAGTGGCTCCGGACCCATCTGAGGGGTTAATTTCCGTAGGCACAATACCTTGAGTTTCCAGAGGCCTATCAATCTTCACGTGGGAGTCAGAGGCGGCCTGTGGCTCTGAGGTAGCGGGTGTCAGGGGCTGCAAATGCGCCTCACTGAGAACCGAACCGGCGATTGGCCTATAAGAGGCTTCGTCAGTTTTGTACCTCGGATGCCTGTCCTTATCTTTGTCTTTGCGTTTTTTGTGTATTCCGGTCATCCCGACAGCATGGTATAATTGAACCTTCGGCCAAAGTAATGGCGAGCAAAATCAAACAGACGTTTAATAGAGCGTTTCTTAAATCAAGCACAAAACCGACAACTAGTGACGTCGTGGTCTGGGCCTAGGCATGGAATACAGTAAGAATGAAAATCCTTATGAGGTATTTGCTTCCCATAAGAAATGCAATTAACTTTTACTGATATCGGTCTGAGGCAAGAAAAAGTTTCCCCAACGGGGTATTTAGCTTTACTGAAGACTTTGGTTCTGAAAATCGAATTTGAAAATCTCAGGAGTTGGCCAACCTGCACTTGCGAACTGCTTTTGCTTTGGGCACCGCGCGGCAAGAAAGACTGAAGAAGATGGCGTCGGCTGCATCTTACATACCCCTGGCACACTGACGTCAGGGAAGAAGCGACAGCAACCGACACTGAACCAAGACTTTGGGACTCTGGCCGACTGCGGGACCCTGACGGCAGGATAACCCAAAAGTAATGACTGCAGCAATGAAACACTATGAACATCCCCACTCTCTCAAAACCTCTTTTAAAATACCCTCTACAAATTCTAGTGGATAATTTCTCTCCAGAAACCTGTTCCTCAGGTCACTGAATTCCTTAATGACGTCCTCAAGATGGGAAGTCATTCTAGAAACGATATTTTTATTTTATGGAAGGGTACCAAGGAAATCATTGCTGGTTTTGTTGAATATCTAAATGGCACTACCCATTATTTGAAATTTACCTATGAGTGTAAAGAGAAAGAAATTCACTATCTTGATACCACCATTAAAGATGTGCGTTGTTTTAGATCCAAAGTGTATAGAAAGAAAACTTTTTGTAATTCCTACCTCCATTTCCAAAATCACCACCCACTATATCAGAAAAAAAGTATTGTCAAGGGACAGGCAATCAGAATTTCTAGAATGACTTCCCATCTTGAGGATGTCATTAAGGAATTCAGTGACCTGAGGAACATGTTTCTGGAGAGAGATTATCCACTAGAATTTGTAGAGGGTATTTTACAAGAGGTTTTGAGAGAGTGGGGTTCTAAATATGAACCTCTACTAGGTAGAGGTCTTTCTAAAACCAAAAATTGTGTAACAGAGTTCTACCCATAACTTCTCCCAGGCATGTGTGGTGCAATATAGTACACATTATAATGACATCAGAAATATACTTTGTAAGAATTGGAACATTTTTAGGGGTGACACTAATATTTTACAAGCATTGGGTGAACAGCCTATTTTTTGTACTAAAGTGGGCCACAACTTGAAACTTACCTTGGAGGGTAACATGAACAGCAGCAATAAAAAAATGAACAAATTCACCAAAGCCTGTGGTTGTTGTACACAGTGTAGATATATACTATCGGCTGCTAGTTTGAAACTTGATAATGTCAACCAGGACACTACTTTTCAAAAAAGGTAACTGTCAGACTAAATAGTTTATCTGGCAAAGTGTAATTCCTGCCCGGGGTTTTATGTTGGGAAAACAGAGAGGGCACTCAGGTCCAGGATATATGAACACTTATCTGACATTAAGAATTCAAAAGAAACCAATGCCTTATTTAGGCATAGTAAAATACGTGTTAATTTTTCTGTATTTAAAGGACCACTACGGGAAAAAAATTGAAAAATATATATTTTAACTTTTCCTTATGTTTGGCTCATTGCAAACCTGTATGCACCAGACAGAAGTAGTTACTACTAATTTTCTTTTTGTAACGCTGACTGACCTCCTGGGGGCAGACATCCTGATGAGAGTTTGTTTTATTCTAAAGATGTAAGACCACTGTTTCTGAGATTACAGTGCCCCATAGCTGGGCTGTCATATAAAACTTCCATTCACTTAGAATGGAAAAATAGGAAAGAGCAGCTAAGTTTGACAGGCTTCAGTAAAAGTATCATTTACTGTCACACAGTGCCTTTTACAAATGTGTTTCCTTACGTTGTCTTACGCATTCTGTGAAAAAAATCTTCACGAACTGCCAGCTCATTGCTGAAATGAGTTTATTTAGACATTCAACTTTGATCTGTTTCAGTTAATTCTCAAGTTACTCCTCCCATATTCCCACCCTTAGAAGAGTTTCACATTTCCTGCCCTGCAAGGTTCAGCTAATTTGAATGACAATACACAGAGTTGCTTGCAGTCAGCCAGGTGTGCCTTTGAAACTGTTCCCTCTCTCCTTACTGTTATCATCTGAATAGCTCTTTCACAGTAAGTCATGGTAGAAATATGCTTTTAGCAATCCCTAATGTAAAGGTTTTTAGTATTCCTCTGAACATGCCCGTAACATACACAGATAGCAATCTGCGCCACTGACAGATTTAGCTATGACTGCAAATTCATACTCTAACCAAAATGAATACTCATATTTGCTTTACACAGAATTGCAGTCCTCTGCATTTTTACCCATAAGGCATGTCACTGATGTGTCGTCCTATTTGCAGTTACTACTGCTGTTGTGTGCACATATGCATTGCTGGTGTGATGTTTTTGAAACAACTTGGTATATTCTTTACTTCATGCTGTACACTGCCTACTCTCACTGTTCCATGCAGTGTGCACACTGTTCTTACTTTCTCTCAAAATTGTTTTCTTTTGCAGGTTGCCATAACATGCTTTTCTAATCATCAATATACAGAAATTAACACTTTTCTCCAGGAAGCTATGTAAACCAGACTACCTCTAACAGTATGGTTTACAAAACAGTCATTTTTTTTCTGTAATTGTGACTGTTATATGAATTTAGTTCTTACAGCAGGGATCAAGCATGAGAGGCCCTTTATCCAAGGAAGATCAACAGAGCAAATGAGATGTTAAAAGTGTAAACACCAAATAATATCTGTAACAGGGCTGGGTAAATTTGGCTTCATTAAAAAAAAGGGGTGCAAAGGGCAAACTTTGGGTTTTAAATAGCTGAGCTGAAACAAAGTACCGGCAAGCCAGCAAATGTACAAACAGCGCATGGCAACAGCACTATATAAACACAAAGTTATAACAGACTCTTTAAAGTTTGATAAGACACCTTTCAGCTATCTTACCATCTACAAATGCATAACCTGTGAAGCCTGATGAATAACAATGTCTCTGGCTTTCAGTACAGGAAGGGGCAAGCTGAGCTAACAGGTACCATGCTGAAGAGATGAATTCATTAGGCAGACATCAAGACTCCTCAGTGAGCAACTTCAATTGACTGTTGAGCAGCATAAGATGAAGGAGGTGTGATGCATATGAGTGGGAACCCTAAGTCACAGACAACAGCTTAGCATATTCACAGGAATCTTAACAACAGCATTAGATGAGGTATAAGCAGAGTCATTTAGGAAACAGGTTTTTAAACCAAAAGAAGAAATCAATGTCAGTAATTACCTGGTTCTTCTGTCACCAAACAGTTACATTTAAGCATACACAGCTCACCAGAAAGTAGCTACAATCAAATAGACAGCCATATTTCTGCAATTACTATTCCACTATACCATCTGACTTTACATTACAAGCTTCCTTACAGGAATTCCAGACTGTTCATGAAAATCACAAAGTAATGCACGTCAACAAACGGATGTCAGGCATTATGGCTGACACCGACTATTGTTCAGACCACACTGTGGCAGGTTTACACAACTATGAAATATACTAAAGTGCAGTCATTAGACCACATAGCAGTATCACTGTGGCTTCCAGTTACAGTTTACAGCACAATGTCAAATGTCAGGTATGCACACTGAGAAATTCTTCTTCCCGACAATGACTACATAGACATGCAAGCCTTATCCGGAATATGTTAGATGAAGTGAAGCCACTGCTGTGTATTTGTGCATACTAGTCACCTGTAAAGCATTACTAAAATTGTATGAAGCACCACTGGAAACCCCTTTCTTCTGCACTATCACTGTAGGTCCATCAAATCATGCCCAACAACCTGGCATCATTGTCTCTAATCACTGATGACAACTGGGCAAGAACAGTTAGGGAGAAAAAATATGACCCTTGGTCATGTGTATAGTTCTCACTGACTGCACATTTAGAACATCTTCTACTCTCATTTTATATTTTCAAGAAATTTCTTCCTTTTAAGACATCACCATGCTCCCTTTTTGGTGCAAACAAAATAAGTGTTAAATCTGAATTTTACTGCTTACTCCTGTTAAAACGTTTATCCACTACCAAAAACAAAGATTATGGTAAGGTTTTAATGCACTCCATAAAGCATCCATGTGCCCTCTATTGGCTGTGTGACTTCCATAAAACTCAGCAGCCTTACATGAATAAGCTAATGGCCGTCCGGAATGTAGTTCGCTATTCTGGGTTATCTTTGGCAGCTGTGTTGAGCTACAGCTGGATGCATAACCAATGAACCTGCAAAAAATGACCTGTCAGTTGCTACTCAGTGTAGGTTCACTGACAGGACGCAGTTTTGAAATGGATGACACGATTCTATGGAGGAGGATGGACATCCACTGTTTCCAGAGGATAAGATGGAAGGGCAGTGCAGCCAAGGCACTTGGCTTGGGTTCCACAGTTCATAAGCCTAACCATAACAATTTTCTATCTCTGTGTATGAGAATAGGCTAGAAATGTTCTGTGAATTGTGGTAAGAGAAAGGGTTCAGAAGGCAGTGAGGGATACTGTTTGACTAAGTGACAGACTCATGTCAATCACACTCCAGTGTAATGATAGTGCAGTACTCAATCTCATTCTATGTCCCACTGTTGAGTTGTGACAGTGAGCCAAAGAGTGCAGTACTCAATCTCATCCTATGCCCCAATGCTGAGTTGTGACAGTGAGCCAAGCAGTGCAGTACTCATAATCTCATCCTATGCCCCATTGCCAAGTTGTGACAGAGAGCCAAAGAGTGCAGCGAGACAGTGTGCAGCACCTACTACATAAAGCTGGACTTCATGAATCGGTTTAGATAATGGGTGACTTCAATGCACATATCGTGACAGACAGAAAAAGAAATCATGACTGCCTGGCTCCACATGGGTGGGGCAACAGGAACAATGGAGGCGCCATTCTAGACATCTGTCTTGCAAATGGCTTGATAGTAGCCACAACATGCTTCATTAAGAAAGACAGTCACAAGTTCACATACATGAGTGGCCTATACCAAATCAGGTAAAGTTCCCCTAGTGAGGAAAGGGTACTGAGATATGAACATAGATTGTATAGTCTTCCTCCGTGAAACAGGTGGCCC
Organism: Protopterus annectens; assembly: GCF_019279795.1. Taxonomy (NCBI): domain Eukaryota; kingdom Metazoa; phylum Chordata; order Ceratodontiformes; family Protopteridae; genus Protopterus; species Protopterus annectens. Next base: position 440,727,904 of record NC_056747.1, on the reverse strand, counting down.
GCAGCATAAGCCACTGGTTTCCACAATCATCTGCAAGCAGTGGACAAAGAGGGTGCTAAGGTCAACAGAGACCATGGTGAAGATCAGGAAGTTGACTGGAGATAAATTATGACAGTTCAAGTATTCGGTCATGCCTCTACCTCCCTAAGGAATGGTTGAAATAGGTCTACAGAAAGAATGGCAGCACGTTAAACCAGCATGTTTCAGAACTACTGAACAGAGTTGTGGCTTATCCATGCATGTCTATAAGGTACATAAGGAAAGCATGTGGTGTAATGCAGCAGTCAAGGACCTCCACAAAAGAAATACAGAGTACAGAAAGAGTGGGACATTGGATTAACGACGCAGGCTAGGAAGGAATGGAGGTTGACTAACAAGGAAGGTAAAAGAGCAGTTGCATTAGCATAGAAAAAGGCATTGGGGGCACTCAACCAGCTACTGCAAAGAGACTCTGTAGTTGTCACAAAGACACTAAAGCAAATTTGCAAGGCCACTACACCCAGATAAAGAAAACTGACAGACACACTTCATAAGGGATGGCAAAAAGTACAGTTTTGTACCTACCATAAATGTAGATGTTCGAGGATCTACATTGCTGCAGTCATAACCATTGGGTAGTCCGCTGTCCTCGGTTGGCCCGAATACCAAAGAGCTAGGCTGGCGTCGGTCATTGTCGCCCAGAACTGACGTCAGTACGTATTGGTACTTAAGCACATGACCGACGCCATATCCTCAGTCTTTCTTGCCCCAGATGTCAGAAGGCCTATAAAAGAAAGGCCAGAGCCAAAAAAGTAAATACCCCAAAAGAAACACAGCCCCTACAAATTATAGTGGGGAAGGAGGGAGGGAAAATAGGACTGCAGCAATGTAGATCCTCGAACATCTACATTTATGGTAGGTACAAAACTGTACTATGTTCTTCGTCTCACATTGCTGCAGTCATAACCATTGGGTAGAATCCCAAAGCAAAGGAAAATGGAGGCTGGCAAACTAAATAGCATTAGGAGCTGCTAACATACCTTGTAAAACTGCAGTAGCAAACCCAGCCCTGGACTTGGAATAAAGAGGGAGATGGTAATGCTTAGTAAAGGTGTGCACAGAACTTCAAGTAGCTGCCTCCAAAATATCCTTAGTAGCTACCCCCCTCAAAAAAGCAGTAGATGTGGCAGTAGCCCTAGTAGAATGAGGCCTGATTCCAGCAGGAACATCCTTCCCATGATAAGAATAACTAAAAGCAATACATTGACCAATCCACTTAGAAATAGTCTGCTTTGAAACAGCTTTCCCTTGTGAACCCAAAGCAAAGGAAACAAATAACTGTTGAGTCTGCCTGAACTCCTTAGTTCTGCTCAAATAATAGCGTAGCTGTCTGTGGATATCTAAAGAATGCAAGACTTTTTCCCCCCTATTTTGGGGATCAGCATAAAAAGTAGGCAAATGAATAGACTGGTTCAAGGCCACATTAGAAATCACTTTAGGCATAAAGGTAGGGTTAGTACGCAAAGAAACTCTATCCTTATGGAAAATCAAAAAGGGTTCAACTGCCATGAGTGCCTGCAATGCAGATACCCTCCTAGCAGAAGTAATGGCCAACAAAAAAGCAGTCTTCCAAGACAAAAACTTCAAGTCAGACGTAGCTGCAGGTTCAAAAGGAGGTAAAGTAAGCTTTTCTAACACAAAATTGAGATCCCAGGAAGGCGTGGGAGCTCTGCGTGGGGGTCTTATATTCTTTGCCCCTCTAAGAAATTGTTTGAACAAAGGGTGAGAAAATAAAGGAGGGTCACAATCATAGTGAGCAGAAATGGCTGCAGCATGAACCTTCACAGAAGAGAAGGACAAACCCTTGTCCAGTAACTCAGTAAGATACTGAAGTGCAAAACTCAAATTAGGCACTGAAACATCAAAGCCCTTTGTTGTGCTCCAAAGAAAAAATCTCTTCCATTTATCCGCATAAACCTTTCGAGTACTAGGCCTTGCTTCCAAAATGACATTCAAAACCTGTTGAGGAAGCTGAGACCCTACCGGCTCCATTACAGAATACGCCAGGCAGCTAGATGCAGGGACTGCACTCTGACATTGAGTAAGTGAGTGTGACTGGGATAGTAGATGAGGAATCTGAGGCAAAGGCCAAGGAGGCTCCTGAATTAAACTCCTCAGCAGAGGATATCAATGCTGACGTGGCCAATCTGGCGCTATTAGAATCATGCAAGGTTTGTCCCGCCTGGCTTTCAAGAGTACTTTGGGGAGAAGAGGCAGAGGAGGAAAAGCATAAACGTGAAGGTTGTTCCAACTGAAAGATAGAGCATCCACTTTCCAAGCATTTGGGTGAAACATCTTTGTGCAAAATTTTGGCAGTTGGAAATTTAGTGGAGAAGCGAACAGATCTATGTCTGGAGTTCCCCAAGCCACTGTCAACTGTTTGAAAACCTGAGGATCCAGTTTCCACTCGTGGGGATCCACAATTTGCCTGCTCAAGACATCTGCTAGTGAATTCAGTGCCCCTGGCAGGAACCGTGCTTGAAGATTGATGTGTAAACTTAGAGCAGTCTCCCACAATATCATTGCTTGTCTGCAAAGGGGATAAGAATGGGTTCCTCCCTGCTTGTTGATGTACCACATGACTGTTGTGTTGTCTGTTCGAATCAACACCTGTCCCGGCTGAAGCAGGTCCTTGAAGGCCATCAAGGCAAATTGGACTGCTAACATTTCCTTCATGTTGATATGCAAATGTAGAAGTCTGGGAGGCCACATGTCTTGTATCCATTTCCCATTGAAGTGTGCTCCCCAAGCCAAATCCGAGGCATCCGTCGTTAGAATCTGACTTGCCTCTGGTTGAGACACAGAGAGTCCCTTGTTTAGGTGACATTCCTGAGCCCACCACAAGAATTCCTTCTGGATGCAAGGTAAAATCCGAACTACTTTGTCCAAACCGTGGCAGTGTTGAGTCCACACACTTTTGAGATACCATTGTAGCTTCCTCATATGCAGTTTGGCATTGGGAAGTACTAGAATGCAAGATGCCATGAACCCCAAGGCTTGAAGGACTGTCCTTGCAGTCAGGCTGGACATTGTTGATAATTGCTGGAAGTACAGATGAAGAGATCTTTGTTTGTCCGGGGTCAGAAATGCCATCTGAGAAGCTGTATTCAGTCTCACACCCAGAAAGCACATGTCCTGAGAGGGCACTAGACTGGACTTTATTTCGTTCACAGAATACCCTAGGCACCTTAAAACTGCCATTACATACTGAAGATGCTGTAGTAACTTGTCTTTGTTTTGAGCAAGAATCAGGCAATCGTCCAGATAAGGATAAATTTGTATTCCCCTCTGTCTGAAGAAGGCTATTACAGGAGCCAGAACCTTTGTGAATACCCTGGGCGCAGTAGATAAACCAAAGGGCAATGCAGAGAACTGATAATGAGAAGTACCAGCCCGAAACCTCAGGAATCTCCTGCAACTGGGCCTGATAGGTATGTGAAGATAGGCCTCTTTGAGATCCAGGGTCACCATCCAATGATCTTTGCCTAGCATGGGCAGAAGTTGTTGTAGAGTTAACATCTTGAACTTTGGAATATCTAGGTAGGTATTGAGAATGGACAAATCCAGAATCGGCCTCCAAGTGTTTCCTTTCTTTGGCACTAGGATTAGACGGGAATAAAACCCTAGGCCCACCTCTGACGGAGGGACCACCTGAATTGCCCTCATCTTTGAAAGCAAGGAAATTTGCTCCTGAGCCTCTTGCCTTTGTTGAGGAGGCACATCCGGCATGCCTCGGAACGGAGGAAAAGTGTGAAAATAAAACTCGTAACCTAGATTTATAATATCCAACACCCATTTGTCCTGGGTGACCAAATGCCAGTTTTGATGAAAAAGTCCCAACCTTCCTCCTAGAGGAGCTGCCAGTAAAGAAGGGTCCAGCAGCGGAAGACACATGTCATTGGGTCTGTTTACGAAAGGACTGACCCCTGCCCTCACCAGAAGACTGAGCAGGAGAACTCCAAGTCCTAGGTCTGAAAGAACCCTGAGCGTGGGTCCTGCCTCTACCACGTCTAGACCTGCCCTTAGACTGATAATCTGATGAAGGATAAGACCATCCTCTAGCAGGCCAATTCCTACTAAACTTAGGGGGCTGCACCTGCATAAAATCCTTGACCGCCTACATAGACTTAGCCTTATCTTCCATCTTTTTCAAAACTGATTCCACAGGAGGACCAAAAAGTACTTCAGATTGTAAAGGTACATCCAAAATCCGAGCTTTAACATGCTCTGACAAATTTTGCTCCTTAAGCCAGGCATGTCTACGAATTACTGACCCTGTAGCAGCCACCCTGGAAGAAGCCTGAAGGGCATCAAAACCACACTGCAAAGAATGTTTGCCAACCTGATCTGATGCATGTACCAACTCCTGGAGCTCCTGACACTCTATACCCTCAGATAAGGCATCCACTTCAGCCTTCAATTGGCTTAACAAAAAATTCTGATACTTCAGCATATGAAATTGGCAATTCAAAGCCCTCATAGCTAACGTAGAGGAGGTGTACACTTTCTTCCCCCACCTATCTAACGCTCTAGAATCTTTATCCACAGGAACAGGATTCTTAGCCACCGAAGCCCTAACACCCTTCGGACCTTGAATAATAGTTTCTGGGTCAGCTCTAGGACTCAGATACAAATACTTATGAGCCTCTGGAACTCTGTAGTACCTATCAGGCTTAACAGGGGCAGGAGGCAAAGAATCAGGGTTAAGGGAAGACTCAGAAAAAACATCCTGAACAACATCTACAACAGGAGGAATAGCCAAGGGCCTATGTTGAGGCAGAAACAAAAATTCCCTAAGCCTTTTCAAAGAGTCAGAGAAATCCTGACCTTCCCACTTGAAATGTTCCCTCATGGAATGTAAAGTTTCAGAAAAAGAAAAATCCTCTGGAGGAGAAGCAGAAGGACAGGAGTCCTCTGCCTCCGAATCTGAATAGGAAGGGAAATCTAGAATTTCTTCAGCTGAAGAGTCAGAGTAGTCTGAAGAATGCTCCATCCCCTCTAACTCTGGCTCCACCCTAGGCCTCTTCTCTGGGGGGGGGCATAGAACCCCTGATTAAAGTAATCAAATCCTCTGCCATTTTCAACATATGTTTCTTTGGGACAGGGGTAGGAGAGCTAGAAGTATGACCAGGGCCCACAGAACCAGATTTAGCCTTAGAATGGCCTTTAGCCACTGAAGTAGAAGGCCTAACAACCTTTTGCAAAGATGGCACCACTGATACCTGGGAAGCACCCTCAGCTGGGCCTAACTCTGGAGAAGCCAACGCCTGTAAAAGTAAAGGTTCCCCCCTGGGATTCAGCCGAAACCTCGGCTGGATCCACAGATTCAACCGGAGGCTCCGAAGAACCGGCGTCCGCAACGGACGACTCATCCGGTTTAGACCTCAAAGATTTATCTTTGCACTTTTTAGCGGTAGCGGGCGTCGGAGGATCCGACGGCATGTTATAGTTACACCGCTTACCAAAAACAAGCCTGGCACAGTCTAATCTGCGTTTAATGGTGCGCTTATTAAATCTAGCGCAAAAGCGACACCCGACCACGTCGTGCTCAGGCCCCAAGCAAGGAATACAGAAAGAATGATAGTCCCTATGAGGTATCTGTTTCCCACAAGAAATGCAATTAACTTTTTCTGACATCTGGATAACTGAGGCAAGAAAAGACAGAAATTTCCCCAACGGGGTACTTAGCTCAACTTGGTCTTCGGTCTGAAACTCGAAATATGAAAATTTCAGAACGCCGAACGGCACTTGCAAACGCTGCTTCTGCTTCGGACCACGCGGCAAGAAAGACTGAGGATATGGCGTCGGTCATGCGCTTAAGTACCAATACGTACTGACGTCAGTTCTGGGCGACAATGACCGACGCCAGCCTAGCTCTTTGGTATTCGGGCCGACCGAGGACAGTGGACTACCCAATGGTTATGACTGCAGCAATGTGAGACGAAGAACATCAACATGCTCATCATTCCGCAGGAAATCAAAGGCAGACTGTGGGAGTACTTACAGCAGCTTAACAATCACATTAAACCCACAGATGCTGTATTTCGCCAGAAACAGGCTATGATAGAGTCAAACAGGATACCACCCTGGAAGAAGTCAGACTTTCACTAAGGGAAATAAAGTCAAGGAAAGCAGCAGGCTCTGTACAGGTCACAGTGGACATCTTACAGATGCTGGCTGAGGTAGGGGAGAATTGGCACCTGAAGCTACTTGTAGCAGCGTGGAGGGAAAGGAGTACCCCCAGGTGAGTGTCAAAGAATCTTACTTGTGCCAGTTAACAAGAACAAATGGGACATCCACAACTGTGATCCATACAGAGGCTTCATACTGCTGTCAGCTTACATGAAAGTTGTGGAGAGGGCGATTCATAAATGGATATGCAGGGTAGTACAATGTAATAAGGGCAATGAGCAGTTCATATTCAGATCAGGATGCAGCCCAACTGACCCGATGTTTGCAGTGAGACAGTTGCTAAGAAGCTAGAGATGAGGAAAGAGTCCTAATTATCATTCCTATGTTTTGGTAATGCAGATAAGATGCCAAGAACTCTGCTTTGGGCAGAACTGTGGTGGTTCAAAGTCCTAGAATCATTCTTAGAATTAGTGCTGCCTAAGTAGAAGGACCAATGACTCAAGTGCAAACAGTTTCCGTCTCACATCTAGGGAAATTGATGCACCCATAAGTGGATCTGTTTTTCTATGTAATTCCGAGTAAGTTATAGAACATCCGAAATTGTCAGTCACTAATACCAAGTAACAATTTTTCTAGTGGGAAAGACACAATGCCCTTTATGAAGAATGAGGTGATGCAAATGGAAATGGTGCAGTTCCCTGGTTACAAACCATATTACCCACAACTTATCTTGCTCAAGTTTTGTCATTTTCCATAACTATAGGTTTGAGGTGACTGGCATCTATTTCAGGGCAAACCCTTGATGTCCTGTAGGATTCCACAACTATGATGCATCAGTTAAAAAAAATAAAAAATAGCATTTCTTACTGACTGTGCAAACGTTATTTGGACTAACAAAATGTATTTACCTCTCACTCCACATATCTCAGTAGCTGACATCTGAGGATTTTCTAATGAGAATTGTTTTCTCTCGTGCATACCACCATGGCAACACCAGCCATTTAATGACAGCTAACATTTTTGTGTGAGCCATTAGCTAGACAGCAATATTGGGCATAGGTAGAGGAAGTGCAAAACAATTGTCTCAATCCTGAAATATGCTGTACTCCCCCTGTAGTAAATCTTATCACATAAAAAGAATTTTTTTCTTTCTTTTTTTTTTTTTAATAACTGATCACTCCTGTCTTCCTGAAGTCAAGGACCAGTGAGTCTAAACCTGAGTAAATTGCACATAAAAAGTGCGTGTGTGTGTAAATTAATACACAAGTGATTATGATGTATTACTTCTATTGCTTCATATGAACTTTTTTTTAAAGGAACAATACTTGCTAATAAGTAAAGCATGCATACATTATGTTGGCTTTTCACTCAGTGTATCATTTTGTGGCTGCATATATGATTAATAAATAATACAAAAAATATGGAAAACAATCTGTTGTAATCCTCAATGAGTATTATTTTTTGATTTTACACTGTTGTTGAAATGTTTTTTTCATGACTTGCATCTCTCAGACTAACTGTACAAAATTATTATAGAACTGCATACAGATGTCTTATTTGATAGCCTGACACTGATTATTACTTGAACAATAACATTTCACTGATAATATATTACATAGTGCATATTTAGATTTTGGAGTTTTCCCCTGGGTCACATCTGCACATGGTCTGGTCAATTGTGCCACGTCGACGCACGCATATAAAAAGAGATACCTATGCACACCTGCATATGTATATGCACACAGACGTGTGTGTGTGTGTGTGTATATATATATATATGTGTGTGTGTGTGTGTAGATATATATATATATATATATGTATGTATATATATATATATGTATGTATATATATATATATATATATATATATATATATATATATATATATGCACATACACACATATTATACATATATACCGCAATGCTGTTTTGCACAGGACCTTTACACTTAGTAGGATTATACCCACACATTAACTCATATGTACCACAGGGAAGAGCCATGGCTTCATTTATTTTATTTTATTTTTCATTTGTTAACCGGGAAAGTTCGACTGGGTATGTATCCATTTTCAGCGGAGGACCGGGGAGAAAAGCTCCAAGCAGATAAACATTTAAAATGCAGTATGCAGTAATATTTATCAATTAACAAAATCAAAAGAAAAATACACATAGGTTACATATTTCAGAGAATGGTCTGAGTAAGGTAATATTTACAGAGATACTAAGCAGTTTAACAACAAAAAAGACAAATACAAATAGGTTCCATAATGAAAAAGGTTCAAAGTAAGGTTATATTTGGATAAGAGAACGTCAACAATGACGTGGGAGGTGGAGGGAAACTATAAAGGGAGAAGAAAAAAAAATGTAAACGTGTAAGAGAAATGAGGGTATAAGAAGAGGAAACAGGTAAAGGAAGATCATTTATAAAGAAAGAGAGGAAGAAAGAGACAAGAGAAGGGCAGGTCCTATTCAAATGCAACCTAGATAATCGAATGGGAGATTGCAAATTCATCCATGAAGTGGCACTCATGTCCGTCATGATAGGGGTAGCCAGTGCTGATCACAGACTTGTTCTGTTCTTACATTTATTCTGTGAGCTATTCAAAAAAGAACAAATGGGGATACTTATGATTAACATAGCTTGTAAAGGCTCTAGGGCTGCTAGACTAGTAACCACCTATGAACTTATAAGGTAATATATGTAAATGGTGTTGGAGGAAGTATTTTACATCCAGAATATTACAAAAAAAAAAAATCTGGATATTTAGTTCAATTTTGGGGGGGGGGGGGGGGGGGCTTACTCCTAAAATGGGTGGTTTGTTCCAGTCATTGTAGAGTGAAGTCAATAAATAATGACATACAATTGAGTTTGAGTATTTATTTCAGAAACAAATCCTGTCATTCAAGGAACTTTGTAATCTTATAAGAGCAATATTTAAAACCACAAAAGCACTGTGTGGAGAAAAGCGATGCACCGGACAGCTCAGGAATAAATCAGATAACAGTTTATTATAAAACGTCACGAGTAACACAAATGAATCTGATGACGTAACTTCGAATCCATTAAAAAGGAAAAGTACATGGAACCCCCCTATTCATGCTCAATTGAGAAATTTTGAAACCGTGGCGGAGAAGGAATTAAGACTAGCTATTAAAAATAATAGATTTTCATCCAATCTTTCTAAATCGGAGTATGAATTATTACTAACTATTAAAGGAAACCCCACCCTAAGAGTTATGAAGCCAGATAAAGGGGGTGGGATTGTTTTCATGAATAATATAAGTTATGAAGCCAAAATGTTTAATCTTTTATTTGAGGAGTTAAAGTATGAGTCTATTTCCAAAAACTAAATACATATTGGTTATAGGAAGATATTTTCCACCTTATATGATCTGGTCTTAGAAGGTTTTATTGATATGGAGTTATTTGAATTTTTGAATATTGATAAACCCAGAATTCCCTCTATTTTCGGGATCCCTAAAGTTCATAAGCAGTTATCCGACCCACCACTAAGACCTATTGTTGCATCAGAAGGTTCAGTGACTTCCACTCTAGCCAGATACATTGACGTTAAATTGAAGAGAAGTATGATGAAAGGATGGTCCTTCCTTAAGAGGATTCTTTGGATTTGCTATATTCTGTGAAGGACAATATATTTAATAATGATATCATTCTGGTAACTATTGATGTAGTGGATTTGTTTGGTTCTATACCTCATGATATTGGTCTTAATTGGTTTGAGGAAGCTATTAGGGTCTCTGGTGACCTGAATGATGATGAGATGTATATTTGTATGGTCATGATGGAATTAGTTTTAAAACACAATTATATTTTTTTTTCAAGGGGAATTTTCTAGACAAAAGAGTGGAGTTGCGATGGGTGCAAGATGTGCCCCCATCTTTGCCAACATGGTATTGAATACTTGGGAAAAGAACTTTATTCGTCAAAGTCCCTATAAAGACTGTTGGGTTCTTTATAAACGTTATTTGGACAACATCATGATACTTCGGAATGACTCTATAGAGAAATTAGATGAATTTATCTCTTACATTAATAATACTACCGAATTTCTGAAGTTTACCTATGAAATGAGTTTAGATTCGATTAATTATTTGGATATCACTCTAACTAAAGATTTGAATCATTTTAAATCTAAGGTGTTTAGGAAGAAAACCTTTTCTAATAGCTACCTTCATTTCTCTAGTGGACACCCCATTCACCAAAAAAGAAGTATAGTGAAAGGTCAATTTGTAAGGATTTCAAGAATGACCTCTGATGATATAGATTTTATGGTTGAATGTGATTTTCTGACCCAGTTGTTTTTAGAGCGAGGGTACCCTTTAGAATTTATATTGAAAATAAAAGATGAAGTTCTGGATAAGAGGAATGACAGATTTTTACCCTATTCTTGGTAAAGCTGATAAGTCCAGTGATACTCTTGAAATTATAAATTCAGCTGGACTTGTGAAGTCCTTTCCAAAGGATAGTAACAATTTTAACAGTGCTTTTATTACTGATTTTAGTGGATATGCTTTGATTATTCAGAAGGTTCTTAGTAGAGTAGAATAATTTTATGGAAATTAGCTATCTTAATTTTGGAAAAAATGCTTTTAAAACTATTTTTAGAAGAGGACGTAACCTAAAAGACTGGTTGACCCCCTCACATGTAAGGAATAAGAAAACGAAGAAAGCTAATGGCACATTTCCATGTAAAATGTGTCCTCAGTGTCCTTGGATGGCTGAAGCAGTTTATATGTTGAGGCTAGGGGAAAGGAAATTTTTAGTAGATCACACAGTACTTGTGACTCGTTTGGAGTTGTTTATATCGCCTCCTGTAAGATCTGTTCCAGCTTTTATGTAGGGAAGACGGAAAGGAGGATTAGGAGAATAATATATGAACATTTGAACGATATAAAAAACAAAAAAATAACCAATGCTCTTTACAAACATACTTTATCCTGCCCTCTGGCAAAATATTCATTTTTTATTATTGAAGAGGTACAACAGGATGAAAGAGGTGGGCCATGGGAAACTCAGATAGAGTATCGTGAACTTTATTGGCAATTGGTCTTAGAAGCCAATAGGGCCCCAGGATTAAATTATTTTGTCTCCCTTACATCAGTGTTAAAAATGAGAGCAGCTAGACTTTAGGATTACATTTAGTTTTTATATGAAAACTGATATTGATCAATTTAATTAGTATTTAAAGTTGTATTTATTCCAATAAGATATATATTGTACAACATATATTTAATACAATTAACATATATATGTTTTTTATATATTTTATATCCTTGTTAATACAAGCATTCATTAATTTTATCTATTTATTTATTTTATTTATTTATATTTAACATTTAATAGGCTCATTCACAGAATTGGAGCTTGTATCATGACATTCCTTTTAGTTTTTATATTCAGGACAGCCTGATTTGGAGCAGTGATTTTGTTATTTATTGTTATGTGTTAATGTGATGTTTTATGAAGACCACTAGAGGGTGCTGTTGTCTTTATTATATGAAAAGGCTGATGTGATTATTCTGTTCACATATATATTCATATTAGTTCCTTATTTTTAAGAGATTATATGAAATTATTTTACTAATCAGTTTAGTTGATTTAGAATCAGACATTTTTTATTATGTATTACGAAACATTCATTCATTGTTTTCCTTTTGGGATATGAAAGTTTTATGTGTAATATGCTGTATGTAATTAATATTTATGAGCAACTTTCCCGATTGGATGGTTTGAATTAATTGTTTTATTGCAGTTGATATAAATTATGTGCTAGAAATGTGGTTAGTTGTCTGATTAAGTCTGAATTTTTGACTAAAAACGTGTTTGTGCTACTCGTGACGTTTTATAATAAACTGTTATCCGATTTATTCCTGAGCTGTCCGGTGCATCGCTTTTCTCCACACAGTGCTTTTGTGGTTATTAGTTGTGTTTGCACTGTTTGTTCCTTTACCGTTTATTAGCAATATTTAAAACGTTATTCTGCTTTAGAGCCTTTGTGCCCCCTTTATTTTTGTCTTTTTACAGATTTCTTGAGCTGGGAGGTCAAGAGGTACCGCTTGACTGCTGCTAGTGACAGATCAGTCTTATTCCCCTAACCCAAATAAACTCCCACATTTGTCATTCAGAAAATGCATGCATGCCAACACAAATCCTGTTAATCAAGCAACTTCGCTATAAGAGTAATATTTAACATTTGTTGCCATTTTTGGAGCCTTTTTATCCCCTTCAAACCTCTCCACTGTGTAAATGTTTGCAGAACATCCAGATTACTGCATACTATTTATTGGTCTTTTTGTCATAAAATTTGTGGTTTTCTAGAAGATGAGTGACGATTGAACTCACTACATGCAGACATGAATTTGAGCTTCAGACTTCATATCCTTCCTAAAATCCACGCTAACACATCCTGTAATTCTAACAACTTGAAGTCTATAGGTTCAACAGATTAGCTAACTGCCTTGTGAGCCTAGCCAGTTACCACATGTGAGAATCAAAACATGTACCTTGTGCCTGTGAGGTAAACACCTTAAACATTATGCCAGCCTTATGCACTAAAGTGTAACTATTATGGTCCATTTATTTGTAGAAACAAATAACTAAATAGACCTTGGCTACCAACTTGAAACAGTTCATCCAAATCCCTCAAGTTATTCCACTCCTCTGGAAACAAATAACTTCTTCTCTGTACAGCTTAATGTTATCCAGAAGCTTCCCTTCCAGCACTTGTACAATAAACTTTGAAAATAAATACCATTAACTAATTTTTACATTTCAAACCAATCCTTCAGTTATAACAATTTGCATTACTTAGGCAACTCTTTATTCAACTCAATCCTTCCACTATACCTGTGGTTTCCAGGCTTACTCCAGTCTCAACAGTAAGAAAATAAAGTTGAAGTCCCTAACAACAACAGCCAACAACAACAGAAAGGCAACCTGCTACTTTAACTACTGACCAGTTCAATAACACAAACTTCAATTACTTTTATAACCTCGTAGTCATCTAACTCAAAGCTCCAAAAAGTACAAGGCAAGTATGCACCACAGTTAGAAAAATTAGAAACTGAAATAAACACATCTTTAAATTGCAGAAGGAAATCCAGAGACCCTAGGGGAAACTGCAAGAACATGGAAACTCTACACAACAGACATCCCAGATGAAAATCAAGCACCAACATTAACAATCAACATCACCACCAATGGGACTGTCACTTCTTGAAGGTGTTGTACAAGATTCCTTATAGCACGTTACTTTAAAATACAAATTTTCTCTGCCCACAAAGGCAAACTGACAAGGAGTCATCCATCTGACAACCGGAGGGCCAAGTTAAGTCACAACATTTAGAAGATAAGACAACCAACTATGAAACCTTTCAGTTCGGACCACACCTTTGGTATGAACGAGAGGTAACAACATCCTTTAACTTCAATTAGCCAACCAAATCTTGCTCTGCACTAAATGCAAAGGTTTAACACTATCATTTGAAAAACTAGGAATATAAGCACTCTCAATTGTTAAGGTAAGTAAAAAAAACTATCAGTATCATCCTCAATCTATAAAACTGAATAATTATCTAAAAAATACAAATATTCAATACAATTGTTAAATTCAACCATACTAGAAACTGTACAAGGACTAGCCCAATAACATTCCAGCAGGTCTGAAGCAGTCAATATCTAATCTGTAAAAGTGCCAAAAAAATGCAAGAATAAATTCAGTTCCTAAATCAGGCACAGCCAACTGCACATCAGTTAAATTAGAACATTATCACTTTGTTCATCACTCATTGTCCAAAACAATCCATTCCTTAGAAGGAAGACTGTTAACTACATCATAGCAATTATCAAGTCAGTAATTTTACCTCTCGTGACTTTTTTCCATTTGAAAACATGATCTTGTCCAGCAAAATTAAATTGCTGTATGTAGTCTCATTGTGAACAAAACTATCTTCCAAGTTGTTCATTTCCATCTCAACCTGACTTATTTTAACTTCTAGAGCCATAATTCAGACTAGGTTTCTATCCATTTTGCAGGTAACCAAAAGTTAGCAACAAATTCTGTTAGCCTCAGAAGCAAAGAAAAAGATAGTGTATTCTACACATGATGGATTATTCTGCTACAGATTGTCCTGCCTTTTGGTCTCCATGAAGAATCTATGACACTGCAGTAGCTGATGGGGCAAGACTCTAATATCCCATACCAGACATGCTGCAGAATTACATGCATGATGTCATAACATTCATTGAGTTCGAAACTTGTCAGAGGTGCTTATTTAGAGCTGGTTTGGCTTAGTGGTACATTGCTCTGACTAATTCAGTGGTGATGAGTTCATTAGTTGTAACAGTCTCAAATAAGATGCCAAATCAACACCTGAAACACCAATAGGTTGAGAACTATATCGCCTATAGTAAGAGAACATACGAAGTGGACACAAGAGGCAAATCGCTGAGCATATAACATAAGTACTTATCTTAGAGGATTAAAACCAGGAGAAAATGTACATGCTTGTGCCCCCCCCCCCCCCCCCCGAAAATAAGGTTCTCGTTCAGCAAGAAGTAAATTCTGGAATTGTAGAGAAAATAAATTAAGTGAATTATATGAGACAGCTAAGAAAAAGGAAATCAGGTTAGTTAAACCACATAGCTGTTCTAAATGTTGGAAAGAAACTTCATGTTTGCAGAGTGTAAGCATGTCCAGAAGTCAAAACAGGGAGACATTATCAGTGTCTCAGAACAAAGAAGTGAATAGGGACATATTTTCAGAATTGCCTAGAGACAAGTTTAATCAAGCATAATACAAAAACTATGCCCGATGAAAAAGTAAATTATACACACACACACATATATATATATATATATATATATATATATATATATATATTTATTTATTTTACATTTGTTAACCGGGCTAGTCTAACTGGATATATTTCCATTTTCAGCAGAGGCCCGGGGAGAAAAGCTCCACATATAGACATAAGAGATACATCATGAGCACAAATAACAGATTACAGACTGGTAGGACGTAGAAAATGAATATTGTTACCAAAAAAGAATAGGACTTCAAAATTTCTAGACAATCTACATAACATCATATTAAATATTATTACATATTTTAAAACCAAGAAAAGAAAATGTAAGACCAAGAAAAGAGAAATGATCATTGTTACCAAAAAAAGAATAGGAGTTTAACTTCCTAGACAATTTAAATAACATCATATTAAACATTATTGCATATTTTAACACCAAGAAGAGAAAGTGTAAGACCAAGGAAAGAGAAACAATAGAAAGAGAGAGCAGAGTTATAAAAGATATATACTTTCTGGAAAAGAGTCATAGCCATAAGGAGGAGAAATCTAGGGGAGAAGTACGCAAGGTGGAGAAGGAAAGCTTAGGGGAGAAAGCAGGGGGCATAAAAGAATAGGGAGAGAAAAAAGAGGGTTAACTAAGGGAATTAACATTTAATCAGGATTAGAGCAGGGACACATCCAGTGGCTTTTAAGGTAGATTCTGAGTTTTTGTTTAAACAGAATAGTAGATGCAATGGAAGTAAGTTCGGTAGGAAGTTGATTCCAGTGTTTACCCATGGTATTTGAGAAGAGGGAATCACCAGCTAGGTTATTAGATTTGGTTAAGGTAACTAGCAGTTTGCTTGATGAGCGGAGTGAGTTCAGATTAGAATATGGGGTTAAGAGTTTAGAAAGTACAGGTGTGTTATGAGTTTGGTAGAAAGCTCTTTGGACAAACGTAAGTTGGGAAAGTAGTAACATGTTTGTCAGTTCAAGCCAGTTAAGTTGCTGCAGATTCAGACAGAGTTCTGAAAGGCTTACCAGTAACAAATCTAGCTATATTATTGTAGGTGGTAGACAGTTTGGAAAGATTGTTTTTCTTGAGGTTAGTACAGATTGGTGAAGCATAGAGAAGAGTGGAAATAAGATGAGAGTGGGCAAGAGTAGCTTTGGCTGGGGAGGTTAAGAAAGTCTTAATTCTATAGAGAGAGAGCCAAGTTTCCTGTTTACAGATTTAATGGTATTGTTGATATGACAGTCAAAGGTAAGATTGTTGTCAATTGTGACACCTAGCAGTTTGGTAGTAGGGTCAGGTGATAATATGGTTCCATTATTAGATAAGATAGTGAAATCTAATGTAGGGGATCTGGTAGTAGGCTTAGAGAGTAAGAGTTTGTTTTTTTTGCGTTTAGGAGTAGGCAACGTTTTAAGAACCAAGTTTCGACTTTGGAAAATACAGCTTGAGTATTAGTTTGAAGTTCGGAAATGGATTTAGCAGAGCAAATTAGTGTGGAGTCATCAGCGTATTGTATACATGTAGCCTGGGGAATAGCTACTTGTAGGTCATTTATAAAGAGGGAGAAAAGAAGAGGTCCAAGAATAGAGCCTTGGGGGACCCCAAGTGAGATTGGGAGAAGAGATGAGAGTTTCTTATCCCAGAGGACAGCCTGTTTCCTGTTAGTGAGATAGGAACTAAACCAGTGGACAGCCTTAGATTCTAAGGAAAGAGATTCGAGAATTTTTAAGAGGAGAGAGTGGTTAACCATGTCAAAGGCTTTGGACAGGTCAATAAAGAGAGCTGAAGACAGGATGTTATTATTACGATTCTTGTTAATAAAGTCTGTAAAGGAGAGGAGAGCGGTGGTTGTGCTATGAAAAGGCCTAAAGCCATGTTGACAGTAAGAATGTTGTTTTTTATTAAGTGGTTCATTAACTGATGGTGAACACATTTTTCCATGATCTTTGCGAGTGGGGACAAGAGAGCTATGGGTCTATAATTAGAATATTCATAGGAGTTCCCTCCTTTATGTAAGGGTATGATGTGAGAGATTTTCCAGATGTCAGGTATGGTTTCTTCATTTACAGTTCTATTAATGAGAATGGATATGGGATAGGCTATTTCAGAGGCTGCATTTTGAAGGAATTCAGATGGAAGTTGGTCTGCTGAGGGGGAGCATGGTTTGAGTTTGTGGATACATTTCTGTATAAAGGCAGTGGAGATGGGTTGTAGCCTAAAGGTTGGTAGTTTGAAGGATGCAATGTCAGGGATGTTAGTGTTGTCACTAGAGAGATGAGAGGCCAAGGAATTAATAGTATCAATAAAGAATGAGTTGAAAGTATATGCACATACACATATACATACACATTGGAAACCATAATCTCAACAACAAGCAGGTAGGGAAGAAGTACAGAAAATGATTACATTTGGGATCACAAAAGAAACCCATACTGAGTGAATCCAGCACTACTTGTTCTGTAATCTGATGGCTGTATAAGATTGTGCAGTGAATTTAAAAATCTGAACAATGTATCAAACTTTAACTGGCTTAATATGCTCAAAATGGATGAACTATTTAAAACGTTTGGTCAGACTAGGTTTCTACCCACTTTGCAGCTAACCAAAGTTTAGCAGCAAATTCTATTAAGCCTGAGAAGCAAAGGAAAAGATAGTAAATTCCACACATGATGGATATGTCTGCTATAGTGTTCTGCCTTTCAGTCTCCTTGAAGAATCTATGACATTGCAGTTTTTGATGGACAAGACTCTAATATCCCATATCAGATATGCTACAGCCTACATGCATGATGTCATAACATTCTCTGAAGACTGAGAAAAACATCTCCCAAACATCCAAAACATTTTGAATTTCTTGCACCATGTTAATTTTACAGCAATAGTAACTTACCAATACTGATGGTCTAGGAGTTCAGCAAATGGTTCCTGACACATAATGCCATCTCCAAAGTGTATTAACTCAAATGGTCGAAGGGGAGGAACATCCCATAAGTTACCTTAGCAGAAAGCCCAGCAAAGCTGAGAAAAGATATTGAGTGATTGAAAAAGAGTGCCTTGCAATTAAATGGGCTGTTACCTCCCTGAAATATTACTTGTTTTAAAGAGAGCTTGTCATGGTAATGGACAACACTCCTTTATAATGGGTTTTATAGACAGAAAGACAACAATATAAAACTCTATCAATGGGTTAAAACACTTCAGTTCTTTAATGTTAAGGTCCGCAATCAACCTGGCCACAGTCACTTAAGTATAAATGGTCTGCCTCAGGCAGATACAAGCATGCAAAATCTGAAGGTAATTCTACTCAATGCTAGAAGTCTAAACTTCAAAATGCTCTCTCTCGAGACACTCCTATAAATGGAGAACATCGATATCTGTGCAGTAACTGAGACCTGGTTCAAGACTCCAGAGAGCACTCCTGCAATACCAGGCTACAATTCTTACCACACTTTTCGGCCACAAAACCAAGACCGAAACACTAAAGGTGGAGGAGTGCCCATATTCACCAAGGATATTCACATCTCCAGGCTAGTTGCCCAACACAATGCATCTGAAATTCTCCAGATGCAACTAACACTAGGTAAGACTGCAATCCAAATTGTAGCTTGCAACAGATCCCCCAGCATGCCCCAAGATTCTCACTACACCTTTCTAAACATACTGGAAAATATTAAGATACAACCAAACACCCTAATACTGGGTGATTTCAACTACCCTGCCATTAATTGGGAAAACTACTCTGGTACCAACTCCTTTTCCCAATGGTTCTTGGAATTCATAAATTCCAAAGCCCTGGATCAACTAATCCATTGTCCCACCAGGGGCTCCAATATCCAAGACCTGGTCATTACCAACATGGGAGATAGATGCTCCACACCAG
Organism: Protopterus annectens; assembly: GCF_019279795.1. Classification (NCBI taxonomy): domain Eukaryota; kingdom Metazoa; phylum Chordata; order Ceratodontiformes; family Protopteridae; genus Protopterus; species Protopterus annectens. The sequence continues at coordinate 440,709,030 of NC_056747.1, read as the reverse complement.
TGGTCACCCCCTCATTGGTCCGGTCTGACCATATGCAAATCACCCTTGACATCCACATCCCACCCCTCAGTATGGAAACCTCCTTAAAAAACTTCTCCAAAGCCAACTTCATGCTACTGAAGTCAGAAGTGACAAACTTCACAACACCCACGCAGACGGGATCTGGAAGTTCGACTGCAGAATCCTACACTAAGGCACTGTACGAGTACATCCACTTGTGCATGAATTGTGCCATCCCAAATAGAACCAAGATGCTCTTCTTCAAAAAAAGGAAGCCAATCTAGTGGTCCCCCCTGCTATAAACAAACTATACAACAAAAGGAAGAAACTGTTGCAGAAAAGAGGAAAATCCCAGGATGCAAAAAACTCGCTCACCAGCCTCAGCAAGAAGCTGAGATCCCTCATAAAATCCTCAAAAGCTAGTTTCGAAAATAAAATTGCCAAAGATTCCAAAGACAACCACAAGGCATTCTATAGTTATGTCAAGAATCTAAATGGCAATGCTCAGATCTGCTCTGAGCTACAACAGAATGGCATTAAATATACTGATCCCAAGGATATTGCCAATATCCTGGCAGATCAATTTAGTGCCAACTTCACCCCCCCCCCCCCTCAAGGGCCCATCTCAATACCAAAAGATCGGCAAATTCCGATAATCACGGCCACATAGGTAGAAACCGCACTCTCCAAAGCTAAGAATACAGCATCCATGGGACCAGATGACATCCCAGGCGGTGTACTACATGAACTACAAAATGAACTGGCACCTCACCTAAGTGTCATGTTTAATCATAGCCTCACCTCAGGCTTCGTGCCCACTGAATGGCGCACAGCTACAATTATCCCACTCCACAAGGGAGGATCCGCCTTGGATCCCGGGAACTACCGTCCCATCAGTCTGACAAGCCTGATCTGCAAGGGCATGGAACGCATTATCATGGAACTTATACACAAAGACACTGGCAACCTTCAAACACTGGACCCCACCCAGTTTGGGTTTGTGAAGGGCCGATCCTGTCTCCTGAATCTGACTGACTTCTTCAAATCAGTCTCCAGAGCTGTGGATGAGGGTAAGGCGGTCCACACAGCTTATCTGGACCTTGCCAAGGCCTTCAACACCATCACCCACTCTGGAATCATAGATAAACTTACTAAGCTGGGCATAAATCTCTACTTCACTCAATGGGTTGCCAACTGGCTTACTGACAGAACCTAGACTGTAAAAGTAGCGGACTCCAAATCCAGCTCCAGACAAGTGACAAGTGGAGTACCTCAGGGTTCAGTCCTGGGACCACTCTTGTTTGGCATCTACTTCTCTGAAGTACAGGCCAACACTAAGACTCTAGCTAACAAAGTTCACAGATGACTGCAAACTGGGAGCCATTATTGAATCCCCAAATTATGTGGATATTCTACAAAAGGGCCTTACAGAAACAGATGCCTGGTGCCAGAGCCATGGGCACAAGCTTAATGCCAAGAAATGTATAGTTATTCCTTTTGGAAAAAAACATGTACCCATGAATTACCACATAGGTGGCAGGACACTAAACATCGAAAGTGTGATGAGAAACTTAGGGACACAGGTGACAGTGGTCTCACTTTAGATAACCACATCGTCACAACAGTCAGGAAATCCTTCCATGTGGCACACCTCATCACTAAGGGCTTTTCATCCAGAAAAAAGGAGGTCATTGTCCCACTGTACTCATCCCTCATTAGACCCATTATAGAGTATAATGCCCCGTTTGGAATGTACCTCACAAGACATCTGCAACAGCTGGAATGGCCACAGAAATACCTCACTAAAAGAATCACAGGCCTAAAGCAGATGCCATATGTTGACCATCTAAAAAAAAAACTCCAGCTATACTCTGTGGCATATCGTCTACTCAGAGGCGATCTCTGCTTAACATGCAAGGCCATGTCAAACCCTGAGCTGTTGAATGTGCTCCACTTTGTTTTAGCAGTTCCGAAGTTGTCCTCTTGAAAAATGCCTTCCTTGGTGGTCATCATATATGCTTGTTGGATTTCTGAGCTAAAGGTTCTTAGTTGCAGAGAACCTTGGAAGGCCTTTCAAAAGGACTGGGTGTACTCTTGTCTTAACTTGCATTTCCTCTTAAAAGTAATCTTTGATCTGTCATTCAGCTCCCTATGTTTTCAATGGCAGTATCCTGGGGAGAATAAGCCCTTCACATTCTTGATGAGTACTGCCAGCTCAGGTTCTAACAGAAGGGGATTTCTTGAATTCAGATAGACAAACTGCTTGTTTGTTTCCTTTGGTAAACAGAGGCTTACAGTACTTATCCACCTGGACAAGGTCTTCTTTACTAACTGCTTTGTCTTTTGCCACAAGACTGTGTTGTCACAAGCCACTGGACTAGTGATGTGGCTGCTTTTATTGTTTGTTTCAAGAATGCATCCATTGAGGACATTTGTACCATGACCACTTGATTTTCATTTCCACCTTAACTAACCACAATTTTGGAATACAGACCTCCTTTTTTCAAATGTAGGTGTCAGGGTTGTGCCTGCTGAGTCTCTACCATTTAGCCTTCCTCCTGGGGGTTCTATATGTACTGTTTTGGATTATTTCCAGAAAGTAGCCCCCTGTGCTGCTAAATGCATCAACTAATTTGAAAGGCCAGCTACATTATGGACTTACTACCATCTCACTCCACTGTGTTTGAATGTTTACTTCGTAACTGCAGATGGATTTTTTTGTAAGTTGGGCAAGTTTATCAGTTTATGTACTTATTTATTTCAGGTTGAGCTGACTCTGCAAATGGGAGTTGAATTGGGAACTTGGGGGAAGGGTGCACTGATAGCCTGACAGTTGATTTCTCTGTATGTATCAAAGGGAGATCCTTGAATGCAAACACTAGAATATTTTCAGAAATGTACTGAGCTGTGATATCAGCAGAGGGAATCCCTATAACTGCTCACACAAAGGGATGTCTTGGACATCAATTGATATGAAGATATACACTTTTTATTTCTGCATTTCATTACTCAGTGCATCCTAAAGCTAAAACGATGAACATACTAGACCAGCAGATATAAGAGAGATCAATATATGATACCATGAACAAAGAGTTTCACCTTGTCTAGTCACATCTAGATAATTTAACTTCAAACACCTTTAGGACTTCTTGCATATAAATGTAACCATAGAGTGTCTCTCTATAACTGATGACCCTTGTCAGAGGCCAGTCACTTACCTACTTTCAGAAATTTCTGTTCTCTAATCTAGACAAGCATTGTGCTATAAAAAAACCCAAGAGTCTTGTGATAAAAGGCATATAGCGCGTCCTGTTAATGCGTATTTTTCTAGTATCATAACATAGTTAAAAAGGGGTTTGAATCCTGCAATTGCTGAGTGTGTGTGTGTGTGTGTGGGGGGGGGGGGGTATGATTCTAAGTGATTTCCTTTGAGAGGAGTGCCCTTTTGGGTTGGGAGGGTGGCCTAATGGTTAAGGTGTTTGCCTTACAACCACAAGATACAGGGTTTGAATCTCACAGGGGATAACTGGCTAGGCTTAAAATGGCTCGCAAGAACAGTTAGCCTAGTACTAACCTATTTAATGAATTGTTTTTTTACCTCAATTCAAGGTTCTGATCTTGGAAAGAGACAGACACTGGTTAGTCTATTGTACCATCAGGGTCAAACTCACTCTATTTTCTTATAAATCCTTTTGCAGGGAGTATAAAGCCTTAGTTAGAACTGTTAAAAGCAGTCATTTAGGAGACTTTCTATAATGATCCCTTTTCAATACCAAAAAGTTCTGGTAAGAACTAAGCACATGGCTAAATGAGGAATCTGGTAAGAATGTATGACCCAGATATGGTATAAATTCATCTGTAATAACTTTGCCACTTACTTTGGTACCCCAATAAGCTCCCCTACTTATGCAGGCACCAAATGGACCTTGCAACAACTTGCAAAATTCTTCTCTATCTTCCTTTGCAATGTCCAGTCTTGAAACCATTACTGACTATAAAAGGACATGTAACTCATTGGAGAAAGTGGACTTAATATCCTGAAGGTGGCCATCCACCAGATAGCATCCCTGGTGTGGCTATTTGTAAGATCCTCTTTAAATTAAGCCATCATCTGAAGGCTCTGGAAAATTGCTCACTTCACCCCTATTCCTAAAGAAGGGCAAAAGGATGTAATCAAAAACTATTAATGAATCGCTACATTGATCCTACTTGCAGAACTGCTTGAAACTTTTGGGCATGTACAACTTGCATCCTATCTCAACATTAATAACACATTCTACACCCAACATGTATTTAGGAGACCTTAATTTACTCATTTCCGCTTGTATATATCCACATGAGGATGCCTCAAGTCCTAGTCCCTGGTTCTTTACTGTTTACAATGTTTTATTTTTCCCTTGACATTCTTATAGCAACTTATCTCTACAAAAAATGATCTGGTTCTTTCTCTGGTCTTGATCAGTCAAATGTAGTGATTGCTTATGCTCACCGTCAACACTTCCCTTCTCTCTTACTAATGGTGGGATTTTATCAAAATAGCTACTATAAATGTAGATAAAAGCAAATTGATGATTTTTGATATTTTGCTATGATAAGTAAAATTTCCAAGCACTGAGAAGCCTGTCTTCACTTGCATTCATTAAAACTAAAACTGGTGGTAATTACAAATATTTTGACTTCTGCTATGACTTCAACAGCTGTTTTATCTAAATCTTAAAAGGAGACTCTCTTTAGTTTCAGGCTTTATTTATGCTGCTTACGGAATGTCACATCCACTGAGCAGTGATGCAAAATTTGCAATTCATAAAGGGCTCCTATTCATCATTTTGGAATATGCTCTTCTTTTCACTACAAACTCCACACAGATTACACTGGCTACAGAAACAATGGAAAACAAAACTGGTTGGTTTGTCATGAGCTTCTTTAAATATTAATAACTGAGTATTATTGTCTCTATGACTGGTTGCTACTAACTGTACAGATGTTAATCTGTACACACATTCAGAGCCGTAGCTAGGCCATTTGGTACTCTGGGCAGTCCTCCAGGATGGCACCCCCCACCAACCCAAAGTTGAGGACCAAAAAGTTAGAAAAAAATCTTCTACAGCTGAATGCTTAAAAATAGGCTCAGTGTTACAGTTAAGCTATTAAAGGCATTAATTTCAGCAGAATATCAAAATACTGGCACTTCTCTCATGCCTTGTTGCTAACTCTTCAGCATTACCAAGTTTGTACCTTGGCTGTTTGCATGCAGTGCAGCTATACCCTTCACCCCACCCTAGTTACAGTACTGCAAACAATCATAAACTGTTATTTGTAGGACTCTCTAGTCATCTGTAGCACACTTACTGTTCTTCAATCATTTAACTTTTCGCTGCTTTACTAAACTTCATCTCAGCTGCTCTTGACTATATCTTCTCACTTGCTTCACAGTATCTGCAAAGCCAGTTTTTATAAGTTCCAATATCTGTATTTCTTTTCCTCCAACACTAGGTCTGCTCATGCTTTTGCCAAAATCCAGGCTTTTCACGATATATATATATATATATATATATATATATATATATATATATATATATATATATATATATATATATATATATATAAATAAATAAATGCAGCTGTCTAAAATAATGCCCTTCCCCGATTTTTCCTGATACCAGTTAACATCATCATTAACTCCCCCATTTACAGTACACAAATCCTGATTTATTCTGTTTTCTACAGGGCACTGTTTGCAGTATTTTAATTTATGTAACTAGATAGTGGCTGAGAATCACACTATCGGAGGCAGTCCACATTCCTATTCAAATAAAATATAATAAAGATAGTCTGCATTCCATATGTACAAAGTAAAACATGAGAGACTTTTTAAGTTAGATGAAATTAGTTTGGCAAAACTTACTCAAAATCTGCTGGCCAAATGGAAGAAATACAAAAGCCTTGTTGTTCTGCATACTGATAACCTAGAGTAAGTTAATGGTGTGACACATCTCCAGGGGCGAACAGACACGTACAAACACAAAACTGCTGAAGCTTGAAGAGTACCTGACCTTCCCTTGGGAAATTACTGGCTGTATTGTATACATCAATTTAATATTAACAGAACAGGAGCTCATGTAGCCTAACATTTGAATTTTTTTTGTATACTGTTGGCTTAATAAACTAAACCACTTTGCTCCCTCAGCGAATATAATTCTAAGTGTTAACACTGAACATGCATTTGTATATGGTTTTATGTTTCTCTATGTGTCTCTCTATTATCATGATAGAGTGGGGGAGGGGAAGAACTATCTTGCTTCCCAGATGAAAACAAGTTGCAGAAAAACTTGCTCATAGGTGTACTTAAAACACAAAAATAGTGCTACTGTTGAAATTAACTAGATCTTGAGCCAGTTTTAGAGCACTGTTTTTTTTGGTTTAGCCTTAAAACAGAACTGCTGCCAACTACTTAACTGCAAAAGTCTATAAAGATTTTCAATAAGGACTTAATCTTATAAAGTCCTTGCTACACAAATCATATAAAAGTCCAGCATAAAAACTGTCTTTGTTAGTCTTCTAGTTAAAAATCTGTTGTCCACTCTCTTTTCATGGTGATGACAGAGATGGATTTCTGATTACTGAATGGAACAAATATTGCACGAGCTAAAATCTTCCCTGATATTTCTTTGAATTTCAGTAAGATATCGGTTCAAACTGGACAAAAAAGGTTATAGCTTCAAATGGTCTAAGACTCATAAATAAAAATGTTTGTGTGGGGGTGGAGTCTCGCTGTACTCCATACACTTACCTTCTTTACTTAAATAATTCTATGGTTGCAGAACTGGGGCAAAAAGAAGCCACATACTGAATAACAGTATGCGATTAGAAATCAAACCAGCAACGGTTTTATATGTGGGAAAAAGTCTCTGGATAACACTTGGCCTGTTGCAAAGCTTCTCATAAGCCTTTTTCATATGCTAGGACTATAGGCTGTGCACTTGTCAGGCTGTAATGAAACACGATGCAGTAGCAGATTCAGCATGTTATTATGCGATAGCTGCATGCAATCAATCGCATTACAGAATCGCATGATATCATTGCACATTATCAAGAAATTAACTAATCTAAAGAAAATGTGATGCATGTACCTGTAGCTAAACAAACAAAAAAAAACTCTTTACTCACGAACTGTGTATGTTAGCAATCCCTCACAAAAACAAATTCATCCAGCAACAGCAGTGAATAGAGCAGTTCCACTGTATGTCACCATTGCTTTTATACTGGTAACAGAAGCAGCTATGAAAACGGCTCATGCATAGCTAATGGTTGGGGTGTTCCCTGGGCGAAAAGTCTGGGGAAGGCGGTTTATGGGCAGTCCTTGGGCAGCAGCTGAGGAAAAGATTAAAAATAATAAAGGGCATTATTAGCAAATTATTCGAGCGCCCATGTAGTCTCTACAGCTCTGCGAGACCTTTTCAAGCTTAAAGATGGCTCACAGTACCGGAGATTATGAACGGGGAATGAAAAAAACAGTCAAAATCTTGATTTACCCTAGTAGAAAGCATATGCTATAATGCTACATTCAAAAGATAGGGAGAAAAAACACTCCAGAAATGAGAAAAGAAGTGTAGTAGCACGTAGTGGTCCTTTAAGTTTGGGATATTAGATACCATTGAAATAAACCCCAGGGGTGGCAACTGGAAAAACACTTCAAACAAGAGGGAACTGATGTGGCAGCTAATGTGTGTCCAGGATTAAATGATTTTATATCCATCTTGCCTGCTTTAAAAGAAAGAGCGGAAAGGGTTTAATTTTATATAATTTCTTCACAGAAATGTATTTTATTGTATTTTTAGTGTTTATAGTATATGCCTTTAAGGTATTAATTTATTCAAGAGATCTTTTGTTTGACTGGTGGGATTCCTCACCTATCCTGTGACAGTGTAATATATTTAAATCCACATGACTGCTTGTATATTGTTCTGAGGAAGTCAATTTTACTTTGATGAAGGCGCTTAACCTGAAAAATAAACTTGTCTACTAGTCCTACTGGGGAATTTGTGGTTTTTATTTTTTATTTTTAGTTTGCTACAATTATTTGGTTTCTACTTACCATGACACCAAAACTTGGAAAAGGAGCTAGTGCAACAGTAACTTATAACTGCTGGATTACAACCATGTTTATGGTGCCAACTCTCAGCTACACAATGAAAAAGCAGCAGTTTCTTCACAGGAAGAAACCAAGTGGGATCGGCACTGGAAAGCACTGATATAGGTATGACATCAATATATTCTTCATGCTACTGCTACTGTGTATTCACCTTAGTTCTTTAAGCCTGCCTGCCCCATCTCCGAAAAGTTATACCACAGATTGTTCAAACGATAATGCTCCTGCTTTTGCACAAAGCCTCCTCCCCCAAATCACAGCTTTTTGACCATATTTTAGAGGAGACTGGGAAGAAAGCAAAGGGTACATTGGCCTCTGTAAAAACCTTACAGATACGCCATATCATCCAATACTGCACTGTGTTTTCAAATGAATCTCCCCAGCTTCCATAAAAGAAACCTTATGTACAACAGGCTGATGAGAGAAACAAAATTGTTACGGTAATGTGTTTCAATATAGGTAATTATACATTGCTCCACCACCACATCACTGAAAACAATTGCTTCACTATAATCAGCTAACTGCCCTCATTTCAACAGACTGCTCCCACAAATAGCTATTTCCAGCCATCACCAAAAAAACGGAATAAAATTTCCAAATTTCAGCTTGCTACTATAAGTACCCTACCACCCAGATATCAAACAACCACACAAACACTGCAGTGTTGTAGACCTATGTACGGACACCACTGCTCATAAATGTATTGGGTTTTCTGATGTAAAACACAGCAAAATCTGCAAGACAATACTGGACCTGGAGTGTGTGATGCATCTGCTTCTCTCAGCACTCTCAACTGAAATGACTAGCGACTGCTGGAAAAGCAGACTGGCTGAAAAATGCTAAGAAATTAAAGTAAATTCTACTACAGTTATCCATTTCTGTGATTATGCTGATCTTTCACGTCCAGGTTCTGCTCACAGCAATTTTAATAAGCTGTGAAGGGAGTTTGGAGAGTGCAAATACTGTACTTGCCACCAAATAAATTACCTATATGTGTTCTGGCAGTTTAACTAGGCTTTGTACACATTTTAATTTAAAGACACGCTAAAAAGGAGATACCTTGGCACAGGCTGTCATTTTACCTGTGTGCAAAAATAACTCGGGACCAGATGTTAAGCTGCAACAAGTTGTTCAGTTCTGTTTATGTTTTCATCACTAGTGTACAAAAACTAAATGAAACCGTGACCCAAAGCCAACGGCCATGGCAGTTTCATATTTTCCATTGTTCAATATCTTTAACAAATTTAAGGTCTTGTCACAAATCTAACTTGCACTGCATTTAATTAGTATTGATCCCCCACAGCTTTCAACTCCAATGGTGAACAAAGTTGTGCTACCATAAACATTTGTACACTTCCTTCTGCTTCTAGTTCTTGCATTATTTTTGCTGCAACTAGCAGTCTCCCTGTACTGTATTATAGGATGATGAACTTGTAAATTCTTCACATTCAGTTTAGAATGCATGGCTGTAAATTTTATCTGATATGAAAATAGCCGTTTTGCTTCACTGATAAGTCAACTTACCGGCACAGCACAATAATTGTGATTAACTTTCACAGCTATGTTGGGGGGATATTGATCTTCCTGAGGGCAACTCGAGTCTGTATAACATATTCTGTAAAAAGATAAAAACATGTACGTAAATTCAATGACTACTTTTACTGCCAACAGACAGGAAAGCAATTGCAGCTGGAAGAATCCTTTTACAGTTAACATAAGACTTTCAAGCAACAAAAGATCCGTAGACTGTAGCATGCTTACACAGCAAGTTACACAAAGTTAAAGCAACACTCTCCAGTTACTAAAACCATTATTCAAACTTGGGAATTACTTTAAGAAAAAAAGAAGTTATGTGCTTGCCGTAACATTTCATCTGTGTTGTCCATTTTCAATTTTCAACAACTGGACTCGAATCTGAAGCTCGGATCAAATTCTTACTTTTTACAGCTCACGGCTACTGGAACTCAAGCTCCTCCCTTATCCATACTGCTCTAGTTCCCTAACATACCTCAGATAGTTTGCTGACCTTACAGCTTCATAGGATTATTAGAACACTAGTATGTGAAACCAATACCTGGAGCTCAAAATGAGGAACACTGGTTCCATTATTACCTACTCGTTCTTCCAGAAGTCAAGCTAAATGGAAGGGAGCTGGAGGGAGGGGAGTTGAAGAATGAAAATGGACAACACAGATGGAACATTATGGTGAGTACATAACCTCTATCAGATGTTGCCAGTTTTCATCTGTTCAACAACAGGGACACGGACCCCAGCTACCTGAATCCCCAGAAAGACTAAGGATATTCCTGAGCACTGTTGAGCCAAAGGCTGCTCCTCCCCTTGAGACCAGATCCAATTTGAACGGGTAATAAAGGTATGAGGATTTGCCCAAGTTGCAGCCGCACAAACATCTTCCATAGAAGACCTGGATAAAAATACTGATGTTGCCATGGACCTGGTTGAATGGGCTCGCAAAGGTTTTGGCAAAGGCAGGCCCAATTTGTTACAAAGGATATGCAAAATCAGTCAACCATTTGGCTAAAGTTACTTTTAAAACTGGCTTGCCTAATTTCAACTCCACAAAAGAAACAATTGATCTGCTTTTCTGAAATTCTTTTTTCTATGCAAATAGAAAAGTACAGTTGTGTACCTACTATAAATGTAGATGTTCGAATGTATTCACTGTTGCAGTCATTACAATAGAGTTATCCTGCTGGCAGCCTACCCGCAGTCAGCCCGAGTTCCAAAGTCTAGGTCCAGCATCAGTTGCTGTCACCTCCTCCCTGACGTCAGTGCGCCAGGGGTATAAAAGATGCAGCCGACGTCATTTTCTTCAGTTTTTCTTGCCCCAGATGTCAGGTGCCCCTAAAATGGTAGGCTAAATTATACCAATAAGCATGCATACACAAAAAACAACTTTTCCTTCATCTACAAGCAAATACACCCCCATAGGTTGTATAGAATAGAGAAGTACTGAAGTCCCAGCAAAGGAAAAGGGGGATGGTGGGAGGGTAACCTGGACTGCAACAGTGAATACACTCGAACATCTACTTTTACGGTAGGTACACAACTGTACTATGTTCATAGTGTTTCATTGTTGCAGTCATTACAACTGGGTTGAATCCCAAAGCTGAGGTTGGGTGGCTGGGCCTAAATAGAATTTGGAGTGGCTATGAGGCCCTGCAGAACTGCAGTGGCAAGCCTGCTCTGGATTTAGAGTAAAGAGGTAAATGGTAGTGCTTTGTAAAAGTGTGCAATGAAGTCCAGGTTGCAGCCTCCAAAATGTCCTTGGTTGCTACTCTGAGGAAGGCTGCTGAAGTGGCTGCTGCTCTGGTAGACTGTGGCCTAATGCCCTTGGGCACTGATTTGCCATGTTGTGAATAGCAGAAATGAATGCAGTGGCCTATCCATTTTGAAAGTCTGCTTAGAGATGGCTTTTCCTTGCGAACCTGCAGCATATGCCACTAAGAGTTGCTCAGTTTTTCTGAAAACTTTAGTTTTGTCCAAGTAAAAGCGTAGCCGTCTGTGTATATCCAAAGAATGCAGAAGGCTCTCCCCCTTATTCTGTGGGTTTGGATAAAAGGTAGGCAAATGTATGGTTTGGTTAAGAGCCACACTGGACACTACCTTAGGCATAAATGTCGGGTTTGTCCTTAGAGAAACCCTGTCCTGATGGAAAATAATAAAAGGTTCCACAGCCATTAGTGCCTGCAACTCCGAGACTCTTCTTGCTGAAGTTATTGCTAGGAGAAGAGCTGTTTTCCATAAGTATTTTATCTCCGCTGTATTGGCTGGCTCAAAATGAGGCACTGAGTTTTTCCAAGACAAAATTGAGGTCCCATGCAGGTATTGGAGCTCTCCTCGTGGGGTCTTATGTTTTTAGCCCCTCTAAGATACTGTCTTAGCAGTGGATGAGAAAAAAAATAGGTGGGTCTGTATTGTAATGAGCTGAAATGGCAGAGGCATGGATCTTAATTGACGAGAAGGATAGGACTTTGTCCAGCATCTCAGTTAGGTATTGCAAAATCTGAGGAATATTTAGTACAAGCGTGTCAATTCCCTGCACCTGGTTCCAAGCACAGAATCTCTTCCATTTTTCTGCATAAGAGTTTTTGGTGCTGGGCTTCCTGGCCTCCAAAATAACATCCATAACTGCTTTAGAGAGAGGTGTGTTCTGAATGGTTACATTATCCGCCATGCAGCCAGATTTAGGGTTCTGAGTTGGCTGTGTAGGATCTGATTGTTCTGTTGGGTCAGCAAATGCGGAATTAGAGGTAATGTCCAGGCTGGGCCTTGAGACAAGCTCTTTAGGATTGGGTACCAGTGCTGGCATGGCCAGTCCGGGACAATCAGTATCATTTTTGGCTTCTCTTGTCCGACATTTAGGAGTACCTTGGGGAGGAGAGGCAGAGGAGGGAAGGCATACACTAAGTGCTTTCCAGCTGAATGAAAGGGCGTCCGTCCACTTTCAATGCTTGTTTGTGATAAGTCCGAGTGCAGAATCTCTGTAGCTGGAAGTTGTGAGGGAAGGCGAAAAGATCTATGTCTGGGCATCCCCATTTCCCTGTTACGTTGAAGATTTGTGGATCTAGTTTCCACTCGTGAGGATCCATGAGGTTTCTGCTTAGTTCGTCTGCCAAAGTATTTGTCTTTCCTGGCAGGAATTGTGCTTGCAGGTGTACTTGACAAGTCAAAGTTGTATTCCACAAAGTTGCAACTTGTCTGCAGAGGGGGGTAGGAATGTGTGTCCCCTTGCTTGTTTATATACCACATGACTATAGTATTGTCAGTCTTTATCCAGCAGTTGTCCTGGATGAAGTAGGTCCTTGAAGGCTGTCAGGGAATTTTGTACAGCTAGCTTTTCTTTTTGATTGATATGAAGATGCATTTTGCTTGTGGGCCATGTGCCCTGAATACATTTTCCTGCCATGTGCACCCCCTAGGCATAATCTGATGCATCTGTTGTTAGTGTTTGCCTGGCAGTGGGTAAAGTGAGTGGCTGTCCCTTGTTGTGGTGACAGGCCTGTGCCCACCATCGAAACTCTTGTTGCAGGCAAGGAATGAGAGTAATTACTGTTTCCAGGCTGTGGCAATGTTGAGTCCAAACACTTTTTAGATACCATTGTAGTTTCCTCATATGCAGTCTTGCATATGGAATTAGTAGAATGCAGGATGCCATGTAGCCCAGAGCCTGCATAATTTTTCTTGCAGATAACTGGGTCTTTGTTGCCAAGTTTTCGAAGTAAGAAGTCAGTTGCCTTTGTTGGCCTGGCGTGAGATAAGCCATCTGGGCAGTTGTATTTAAGCTTGCACCCAGGAATATCATCTCTTGAGAGGGTACTAGTTTAAATTTCTTTTCGTTTACTGTGTACCCTAGGCAAATTAGTAGTATTTTTACAAACGCCAGATGCTGTAGTAGAATATCTCTGGTCTCTGCTTGAATAAGGCAGTCGTTCAAGTAGGGATATATTTGAATTCCTCTGTCTGCAAAATGCAATTACTGGTGCCAGGCATTTGGTGAAGACCCTGGGTGCAGTAGATAAGCCAAAGGGCAGTGCAGAGAATTGGTAGTGCATTAAGCCAGCTATGAATCCGAGGTATCTTAAGCATAATTGTCTGATTGGGACATGAAGGTATGCCTCTGAGGTCCAAAGTTACAAGCCAAGCCTTCTTGTCCAGCATGGGCAGAAGCTGCTGTAGAGTCAAAATTTTGGATTATGGGACGTCCAGAAAAGTATTTAGAATAGACAGGTCCAGAATTGGTCTCCAGGCTTTGTCCTTTCTTGGCACTAAGGAAAGTCTTCAGTAAAATCCTTGCGCCTGCTCTTGTTTTAGCACTGGCTGAATAGCCCCCATGTCCATGAGAAATTAAACTTGTTTTTGTGCCTCTGCCCATTGATTGTGTGGCAGGTCTTGGCATACCTTTTGCCTTTGGAAGGGTGTGAAAGTGGAACCTGTAGCCCTGAGAGACTATATTTAAGACCCATTTGTCCTGGGTGATCTTATGCCAGGTTCATGAAAAAAGTGCTAGCTTTCCCCCTAAGGGTGCTGCCAAAAAAATAAGTGCTTGGCATTGGCAAAGGGAAGTCATTGGGACCGTTTCCTACAAGGCTGTCATTTGTCTTCTCCACTTTTGGAGGTAAAAGCACACCATTGTTTGGGCCTGTATGAGCCCTGGGGCTGTTGCCTGCCTCCAGGACGACTGAATCTGCCTCTTTGTGGTCTGTCTGACACTGTAAAGGTCCAATTCTTAGAGGGCCAGTTCCTGCTAAATCTGGGTGGCTGTACCTGTAAAAGAAATCCTTTACTGTCTGCATAGATTTAGCTTTATCCTCCATTTTCTTCAACACCTCTTCCGCCTTAACACCAAACAAAGTATCATGCTGTAATGGAGCATCCAATAATTTCGCTTTAACATGATCAGGCAAATTCTGTTCCTTTAACCAAGCATGCCCTCTAATAACAGCAGCCCTGCACGAGGCCTCCAGTGAATCATAGCCACACTGCAAAGTACGTTTTCTCACTGGTTCTGCTGCATGCAAGAAATCCTGCAAATCTTTGTTCTCAGAACATACAGAATTTGTCAACATTTTTTTGTTTTAACAAAGACATTAAGTATTGCTGATATTTGAGCATATGAAATTGACAATTTAAAGCCCTTACAGCCAAGGTAGCAGAAGTGTAAACTTTTTTCCCCCATCTGTCCAGAGCCCTAGAATCTCTATCAGAGGGGACAGGGTTTTTAGCAGTAGCAGCTTTGACCCCTTTGGGACCCTGTGAAATAGTTTCTGGGTCAGCAGCAGGGTTTTTATAAAGGAATTTATGGGAGTCTGGAACCCTGTAGTATCTGTCCGGCTTAACAGGAGCAGGAGGTAGAGAGTCTGGAGACAGGCCGGACTCTGAAAATACATCATCTACAATGTCTAGAATAGGGGTAATTGCAAGAGGTCTGTGCTGAGGAAGTAAAATAAAGTCTCTAAGCCTTTTCTTACAATCGGAATAATCTTGGCTCTCCCAGTGGAAATGCTCCTTCATGGTATGCAGGGTTTCCCCAAATGGGTAGTCCTCAGGAGGAGAAGCTGAAGGAATAGAATCTTCAGCATCAAAATCCTCATAGGGAGGAATAGAATATCCCTGTTATGAAGAGGAGTCAGAGGAAATGGAAACCTGATCAGAGGAATCATATTCAGTGTCTTGCCTAGGCCTCTTATCAGGAGGGGGATGGGAACCCCTGATCAAAGTAATTAGGTCTTCGGCCATTTTGAGCATCTGTTTCTTAGGCATAGAAGTCTGTCCTGGAGAATGCTGTACTTGTTTCCTTGTCTTTAAAACTGTTTTAGACTTTGTCTTGGATGCTGAAGTAGGCTTTATATAAAGTTGTGTAGGTCTGAAGACACCCTCAGAAGCCGATGCCTGCTCAGCGGCTCCGGACCCATCTTAGGGATTAATTTCCGAAGGGCCAATACCTTGAGTATCCAGAGGCCTAGTTGTCTCCACGTGGGAGTCGGAGGCGGCCTGTGGCTCTGAGGTAGTGGGAGTCAGGGGCTGCGAAAGCACCTCACTGAGCACCGGCGAACCGGAGACTGGCCTAGAAGAAGCTTCGTCATTGGTTTTGGACCTCAGATGCTTGTCCTTGTCTTTATGCTTGCGTTTTTTATGAATTACAGTCGTCGGTTGTTCCGACGGCATTACATAGTTAAACCTTCTGCCAAAATAATGAAAAGCAAAATCGTACCGACGCTTAATCGTGCGTTGGTTAAATCTAGCACAAAACCAACAACTAGCAATGCCGTGGTCAGGGCCTAGGAAAGGAATACAGTAAGAATGAAAACCCTTATCAGGTATTTGCTTCCCACAAGAAATACAATTGTTAACTTTTTCAGACATCGGTCTGGAGCAAGTAAAAAGTTTCCCCAACGGGGTACTTAGCTTTATTGAAGACTTTGGATCTGAAATTCAATTTCGAAAATCTCAGGAGTCGGCCGACCGGCACTTGCGAACTGCTTTTGCTTCAGGCATCGCGCGGCAAGAAAGACTGAAGAAAATGGTGTCGGCTGCATCTTTTATACCCCTGGCGCACTGACGTCAGGGAAGAGGTAACAGCAACCGACGCCGGACTAGGACTTTGGAATTCAGGCCGACTGCGGGTAGCCTGCCAGCAGGATAACCCAAGTGTAATGACTGTAACAGTGAAACATGAACATCTGTTACCTCCTATATGAAAATTAGGAATGTCAGGTAGTTATACTTCAACAGTTGAGGAACTAGCCCCATTGTTAGACTGTAGCCAGAAACTCAAGTACTTTATATATATTGGTACTGAAAAAGGGTCAAAGTCTTTTTACTGTGCCCCCCAAAAAACTTTTCCATTTACTTCTGTAAATCTTCCTAGTGGAAGCTTTATGGGAAGATAAAGGTATATGATGGACCGGGTAGTATAGTCTAGGTTGTTATGGCTATCAATGGAGTGGAGAAACCCTGAGGTCAACTTCGGGCCTGAAATCTCCGTGTAAATGTCTGTCAGGTGAGACAGGAGGTCTGGAATTGGATCCAGAATCCATGGAGGGTAAACTAGAGGAGACCAAAGAAAGAGGAACCAAATCTGATGATGCCAATAAGAGGCAATGAAGATGACTTTGCTCTTCAATCGGGATGCTTTCTGGAGAACTTTGGGGATTAAGGGGGTTAGGGATAAGCATAGAGGAGACCAGGGGATCAATCATGGAGGACAGCATCTCAGTGATTCTCTGGTGGTGAGAAAGTACAGTTTTGTACCTACCATAAATGTAGATGTCCGATAGGTATGCATCTGCAGTCATAACATATGAGTTGTCCTGCCTCAGGCAGCCCTTCGGTCAGCCGGATTCCAAAGTCTGGGTCTGGCCTCGGCTGATGTCGCACTTCACCCGACGTCATAGCTCCTGCGGTATAAAGGCATCAGCCGACGCCATTTTCCTCAGTGTTTCTTGCCCCAGATGCCATGTGCCCTCTAGGAAGGCTAAATTTGGATAAATGTAGAAAATTCCAAACAGTGGAAAGCAAAATATATATATACATATATACATACAAACAAATACACCATAATAGATTCCCCCAGCTAGCTAAAAGAGGGGTAAGTACCCTAGGAATACCACAGAGGGGAAGGAGGGTGGGTAATCCTGACTGCAGATGCATACCTATCGGACATCTACATTTATGGTAGGTACAAAACTGTACTATGTCCTTCAAGGATGCATCTGCAGTCATAACATATGGGTAGAATACCATAGCCAAACTGGGGGAGGAGGCACTAAGATAATGATGGTGTAGTTAAGATCCCCTGTAAAACTGCAGTTGCAAAACCTGCTCGGGATCTGGAGTATAAAGGAAGATTGTAATGCTTGGCAAATGTAGGCACGGAGCTCCAAGTAGCAGCTTCTAAAATGTCTTTGGTAGCCACTCCTGAGGAAAGCTGTAGTGGTGGCTGTGTCTCTTGTGGAGTGAGGCCTGATATTTTCAGGAGTTGTCTTTCCATGAAAAGAGTAGCAGAATCGAATGCAATTTCCTATCCATTTTGAAATTGTCTGTTTGGAAATTGCTTTTCCTTGCACTCCTGTTGCATATGCTACCAGAAGCTGGTCAGTTTTTCTGCTGGTTTTAGTTCTGTCCAGATAGTAGCGCAGTTGTCTGTGTACATCAAGGTGTGCAGTAGTTTTTCCCCCCTGTTCTGTGGGTTAGGGAAGAACGTAGGTAAATGAATAGCTTGGTTCAAGGATACCCTGGATACCACCTTTGGCATGAAAGTAGGATTGGTTCTCAGAGACACTCTATCCTGGTGAAAGATAAGGAAAGGCTGCACTGCCATTAATGCCTGTAACTCGGATACCCTTCTTGCTGAAGTGATTGCTAGAAGGAAAGCAGTTTTCCAAGATAAGAACTGTAAGTCTGCTGATGCTGCTGGTTCAAAAGGGGAAGTGTTAATTTTTCCAGCATGAAATTGAGATCCCATGCAGGCAGAGGTGGTTTCCTTGGAGGTTTTACATTTTTGATCCCTCTTAAAAATTGTCTGAGGAGAGGGTGAGAGAAGATAGGAGGATCCATGTTGTACTCTGCTGAAATTGCTGAAGCATGAATCTTAATGGAAGAATAGGACAGGCCATTGTGGAACAGTTCTGCTAAGTATTCTAGGATGTGTGCTAGGTTTGCCAGTGTGACATTTGTTCCCTTTGATGCACTCCAAATGAGGAATCTCTTCCATTTGGCTGAGTATGTTTTTCTTGTGGAGGGTCTGCGAGCCTCCACAATAATGTCCTTGACACTCTGAGATAAAACAGATTGGTTTTGTTTTATGCAATTTTTCAGACAGTTAGCTGCAGTGTTTTCAAGTTTGGATGCAGGGTCTTGTAGTTGTTCTGCGTTAGAAGTAAAGGCCATAGAGGTAGAGGCCATGAGTTCGTCCGAGACATGCTTCTCAGTAGCGGGTACCAATGCTGCCTTGGCCAGTCTGGAGCCATCAGAATCACCTTTGGCTGTTCCTCCCTGATCTTCAGTAGAACTTTGTACATCAATGGGAGAGGTGGAAAGGCATAAACTGTCAGGGCCTTCCAGCTGAAAGAAAGGGAGTCCACCCTCCAGGCTTGTGGGTGGTATTCTCTTGAGCAGAATTTCTTCAGTTGGTGGTTGAGTGGTGGGGCGAACAGGTCTATCTCTGGCATTCCCCATTTCTTTGTTATGGTTTTGAAGATGTCTGGATGCAGCATCCATTCGTGAGCATCCGTGGTAGTTCTGCTTAAGCTATCTGCTAGTGAATTCTCTTTTCCTGGTATGAATCTGGCCTGCAGTTGAATGTTGAGATTCAGGCCTAGGTTCCACAGGTCCATTGCCATCTGGCATAGAGGGTAGGAATGCGTGCCTCCCTGTTTGTTGATGTACCACATGACTGTGGTATTGTCTGTCCTTAGCAGGTGTCCTTGCTGGAGGAAGGATTTGAATGCCTCGATTGCATGCTTCACTGCCAGCATCTCCTTTAGATTTATGTGTAGATTCAGCTGGTCTTGAGACCATAGGCCTTGGATACACTTGTCTTCCATGTGTGCCCCCCAGCCTAGGTCTGAGGCGTCCGTGGTGATGGTCTGCCTTAGTTGTGGTTTGTGGAAAGGCAACCCTCTGTTGGTCTGGCAGGCCTGAGCCCACCACAGGAATTAATTTTTCAGGCATGGAATGATTGGTATCATGGTTTCTAGACTGTGTCTGTGTTGAGACCATACATTCCTTAGGTACCATTGTAATTTTCTCATATGCAGCCTGGCATGTGGGATCAAGATTATGCAAGATGCCATGTAAACCAGGGCCTGCATGACTTTCCTTGCAGTAAGCTGAGTTTGTCTTGTCAATGCCATGAAGTAGACTGGGAGTTGCTTTTGTTTATCTTCTGTGAGAAAAGCCATCCGAGTTATTGTGTCCAGTTCTGCACCCAAAAATGTTATCCTTTGCTATGGCACTAGTCTTGACTTCTGTATGTTGACTGTGTATCCCAAGGCTTGTAACAGTTGTATGACATAGGCCAAATCTTTTATTATTTTTTGTCTTGTTGTCCGCTTGTATTAGGCAGTCGTCCAGGTATGGGTAGATCTGAATTCCCTGAAGCCTGCAATGTGCAATTACTGATGCCAGGCATTTTGTGAATACTTTGGGCACAGTAGATAAGCCAAAGGGCAATGCTGAGAATTGATAATGCTCTGATCCTGCAAGAAATCTGAGGTGTCTTCTGCAATCTGGTCGTATAGGGACGTGCAGGTATGCCTCCTTGAGATCTAGAGTCACCAGCCAAGACTCCTTGCCCAACATGGGAAGAAGATGCTGTAGGGTCAGCATCTTGAATTTTGGTACAATGAGATACGTGTTCAGTGCGGACAAGTCGAGAATAGGCCTCCATTGAGTTTCTTTTCTTGGTACAAGGAATAGTCTGGAGTAAAATCCTTGGCCTTGTTCCATAGATGGTACCCTTTCTATTGCTCTCATCCTTAGTAAGTTGATGATTTGTTTTAGAGCCTCTGACTTCTGGCTTGGTGGAAGGTTTGGCATTCCTCTCTTTTTTGGTAAAGTGTAGAAGTGAAACCTGTAGCCTTTGTCTATTGTTTGCAATGTCCATTTGTCTCCTGTAATGCAATGCCAGTTTTTTGAAAATAAAGCTAACTTTCCACCCAAGGGTGCTTCCAGTTGTTCCCTGGTAGGCGGAATCAGAGCCAAGTCATTGGGTCTGTCCTGTGGAAGTGGTTGTAGTCGCAGCTGTGACGGTACTCCTCTGGTTGGCAGGTTGCCACTGACGACCCCTGTAGGCACCCCTTGATTGACCTCTGCCTCTTGGGCGTCTATTTCTGCCTCTCTGTGCTCTGGAGGTGTCTGGAAAGGACCAATTCTTTGAAGGCCAGTTTCTGCTGAAGCTCGGAGGCTGGACCTGCAGAAAATCCTTGACTGTTTGCACAGATTTTGCTTTTTCTTCCACTTTCTTTAGAACCTCCTGTGCAGGGGAGCCAAATAAACTTTGTTTCTCCATAGGGGCATCTAGGAGTTTAGACTTGACATGGTCTGGCAAGGATTGCTCTTTTAGCCAGGCATGCCTTCGAATCACTGCTCCAGTCATAGCTGATCTAAATGAAGCCTCCAGTGCATCATAGCCACATTTTAAGAAATGATTACTGACCTGCTGAGAGTTGTGTACCAAATCCTGAAGGGACTTACGGTCTAAAGGTTCAGGAGAGGAAAGCTTTTTCTTCAGCTGATCTAACAAAAATTCCTGGTACTGTATCATGTGAAATTGACAGTTTAAAGCCCTGGCAGAAAGAGTAGCAGATGTATAAACCTTTTTACCCCATCTCTCTAATGCTCTTGACTCTCTTTCAGAGGGTAGGGGTTTTTTGGCAGTGGCAGCTGCAACACCCTTTGGGCCCTGAGAAATAGTTTCTGGGTCTGCAGCATGGGCCTTATACAAGTGGAAGTGAGAATCCGGGACCCTGTAATATCTGTCAGGTTTGGCAGGGCGGGAAGAGAATCAGGGGCAGAACTGGCATCATTGTATGCATCATCAACAACTGATAGTACAGGTGGTATGGCTAAAGGCCTATGCTGTAACAAGTGTAAAAAAGTCCTTAGCCTTTTCCTAGAATCAGAAAAATCCTGACCCTGCCATTGAAAGTGTTCCCTCATTGAGTGTAGAGTCTCCCCAAAGGAAAATTCTTCTGGGGGGAGGCAGAAGGAATTGAGTCTTCTGCATCCGAATCCTCATAAGGTGAGTATGGTCCTTCCTGATGTTCTGATAAATCTGATCCATCCGAGGAATAGTCAGAGGAGAGAGGTTCAGAGGGTTCAGTCCTAGGCCTTTTTTCAGGAGGAGGTTGGGAGGCCCTGTCTGGGTGAGGTTGGGATCCCCTAATCAGAGATATAAGGTCCTCAGCAAGGCTGAGAATCTGAGAACTTGAGGAAGGTCTGTGAGAGGAAGCTTTTGTTGGTAAGGCCTTGGAAAGTTTAGCTGCTTTAGCCCTGGAGAAGGCCTTAATAGACATAGAAGCAGGGGGTCTAGCTGCCCCACGTGCAGGAGTAGAGATGTACAACGGAATGGTGTCGGACAATTCTTGTGCGCCTGCTTCTTCGGTAGGAATTTCTGTAGCCGACTCAGCCGGGGCCTCTGTGGCCTCGGTCGTCGGAGGCATGCTTTCGGCCGATGGAAGAACTGAGGACTCGGGTTTCAGCCGAAACCGAGACACTCGCGGTAGGCCTAACCGTGATTTCAGCCAAAACCGCGGGCCGCGAGTGTCGGTCCTTTTCCTTCCGTTTTTTGGCTAAATGTGTGGTCGGAGTCTCCGACGGCAATTTATATGCAAAAGCGGAATCAAAAAACTCTTCTGCAAACTCCGACCGACGTCTAAGTGTCCGTCGGTTGAAGGAAGCACAGGCTAAACAAGCTGATACGTCGTGGTCTGGGCCTAAGCAAGGAAGGCAGTAAGAGTGGAAATCCTTATGAGGTATTTGTTTCCCACACGTTAAACAATTATTTACTTTGTCTGACATCGGCTGAGGCAAGAAAGAGTCCCCAACAGGGTACTTAGCTTTTTAGAAGTCTTCGGTAGCTGAAATCTCTGGATCTGACCGACCGGCACTTGCGAACAGCTTCTGCTTCGGGCACCGCGCGGCAAGAAAGACTGAGGAAAATGGCATCGGCTGATGCCTTTATACCCCAGGAGCTATGACGTCGGGTGAAGTGCGACATCAGCCGAGGCCAGACCCAGACTTTGGAATCCGGCCGACCGAAGGGCTGCCTGAGGCAGGACAACCCATATGTTATGACTGCAGATGCATCCTTGAAGGACATCACAGCAAAGAACCCGCGGCACTTGTTAAGTGGAGAGATATTAAAAAGGTCACAGCAAGGTTAGCCCCATTGGCAGAAAATCTTTTTTGCAACCCTCATGTTGACAGACCACTCGTGAGGTAACAAAATGGACCTGCTCAACTTGTCTGCTATCACAATGGATTTCCCCAGAATGTGTGCTATCAGAAATCTACTGGATGAGACTGCTCATTGCCACACTCAGAGCTTCGACACAAGGGGCAAGAAAGTACAGTTTTGTACCTACCATAAATGTAGATGTCCAAACTGGATAGCATCTGCAGTCATAACAAATGGGTTGTCCTGTCGTCAGGCAGCCCTTCGGTCGGCCGGATTCCAAAGTCTGGGTCCGGCTTCGGCTGATGTCGCGCTTCACCAGACGTCATCTCTGCTGGTCTTCGGATATAAAGGCATCAGCCGACGCCATTTTCCTCAGTGTTTCTTGCCCCAGATGCCAATTGCCCTCTTGGAAAGCTAAATTTTGGATAAATGCCAATGTTTCCAAAATAGTAGAAGGCAAACACAAAAAATAAACATGTATGTACATATATACAAACAAATACACCATAAGAGACTCCCCCCCCCAGCTAGCTATTAGGAGGGTAAATACCCTAGGAGTACCGCAGAGGGGAAGGAGGGAGGGTAATCCTGACTGCAGATGCTATCCAGTTCGGACATCTACATTTATGGTAGGTACAAAACTGTACTATGTCCTTCATGGATGCATCTGCAGTCATAACAAATGGGTAGAATACCATAGCCAAACTAGGGAGGAGGAATAATAATTATGGTGTAGTCAGGATCCCTTGCAGTACAGCAGTGGCAAACCCTGCTCGGGATCTAGAATATAGAGGTAAATTATAATGCTTGGCAAATGTATGCACGGAGGTCCAAGTAGCCGCCTCAATAATGTCCTTGGTTGCCACTCCTCTTAAGAAAGCTGTGGTAGTGGCTGTAGCCCTTGTAGAATGAGGTCTTATGTTCTGTGGAATTGGTTTTCCATGGTAGGAGTAACAGAATCTTATGCAATTTCCTATCCATTTGGAGATTGTCTGTTTGGAAATTGCTTTTCCTTCCCTTCCTGTTGCATAGGCTACAAAGAGCTGGTCAGTTTTTCTGTTACCTTTGGTTCTGTCCAGGTAGTAGCGTAACTGTCTATGTACATCCAAGGTATGCATTATTCTTTCACCTCTGTTTTGTGGATTGGGAAAGAAGGTAGGTAGGTGGATTGCCTGGTTTAAAGACACTCTGGATACCACCTTAGGCATAAATGTAGGATTAGTTCTCATGGACACCCTATCTTGATGGAAGATTAGGAAGGGTTGCACTGCCATTAAGGCCTGTAGTTCAAACCCTCCTTGCTGAAGTAATAGCCAGTAGGAAAGCAGTTTTCCATGACAGGTGTTGTAGATCTGCTGTTGCTGCTGGTTCAAACGGAGGGAGTGTCAACTTTTCTAGTACAAAATTCAAGTCCCATGCTGGTAATGGTGGTTTCCTAGGAGGTTTTACATTCTTGATCCCTCTGAGAAACTGCCTGAGTAGAGGATGTGAAAAGACAGGAGGATCAAAGCTGTATTCTGCTGAAATAGCTGATGCATGTATCTTGATGGAGGAATAGGACAGGCCTGTATGTAGAAGCTCTGCCAAGTACTCCAGAATGTTAGCAATATCTATGTTCGACACATCTTTTCCTCTTTCAGTACTCCAAATGACTAACCTTTTCCATTTTCCTGCATAGTTCCTTCTTGTTGAAGGTCTGCGGGCTTCAAGGATAATGTCTTTAACCCTTTGTGAAAGGTCTGGGTTAGTTACTGCTATGTGATGTTCCAGGCAGTCAGTTGCAAGGTTTTTAGGTTTGGATGTATGATGTTGTAGTTGTTCTGAGTTAACATCAGAGGCATCAGGGGTATTGACCACATTTTCTCTCGAGACATGCTCCTCAGCAATGGGTACCAGTGTTGTCTTGGCCAGTTCGGAGCTATCAGAATTATCCTTGGACGTTCCTCTTTGATTTTCAGTAGTACCTTGTGCATCAAGGGAAGAGGTGGGAATGCATATGCTGTCAGGCCTTTCCAGCTGAAGGATAGAGAGTCCACCTTCCATGCAAGTGGGTGGAATGTCCTTGTGCAGAATTTTTTGAGCTGGTGATTTTGTGGGGAAGCGAATAGATCTATCTGTGGCATTCCCCATTTCTTTGTGATGGCCTTGAAGATGTCCGGGTGTAGCATCCATTCGTGAGCATCCGAGGTGGTTCTGCTTAAAATGTCTGCTAGGGTGTTCTCTTTTCCCAGTACAAATATTGCCTGTAACTGGATGTTGTAGCTGAGAGCCAGATTCCAAAGGTCCAAAGTCATTCTGCATAGGGGGTAAGAATGAGTGCCTCCCTGTTTGTTGATGTGCCACATGACTGTGGTGTTGCCTGTCCTTATCAAATGGCCTTCTTTGAGGAATGGTCTGAATTTTAGGATTGCCAGTTTTACTGCCAGCATTTCTTTTTGGTTTATGTGCAGGTGCAGCTGGTCCTGAGTCCACAGTCCTTGTACGCATTTGTCCAGCATGTGTGCCCCCCATCCTAGGTCTGAGGCATCCGTTGTGATGGTTTGGTTTGCTCGAAAGTTGTGGAAGGGTAAGCCTGGGTTTGACTGGCATGCCCGAGCCCACCATAGGAACTCCTGTTTTAAGCATGGGATTAGTGGTATTTCTGTTTCTAAGCTGTGCCTGTGTTGAGACCATAAATTCTTTAGGTACCACTGTAACTTTCTCATATGCAGTCTGGCATGTGGGACCAAGATTATGCATGATGCCATGAAGCCCAAGGCCTGCAGAACTTTTCTTGCTGTTAGTTTGTTCTGCTTTGTTAATGCTAAGTAAAGAGGGAGTTCTTTTTGTTTTTCTGCAGTTAGGAATGCCATCTGTTTTACTGTGTCCAATTCCGCGCCCAAGAAAGTTCTTGTCTGGGATGGTATCAGCCTTGACTTTTGAAAATTGACTGTGTATCCCAGGGCTTGTAGCAAGTAAATGACCCTTTGTAAATCTGTTGTCAGCTTGCTTTTGTTGTCCGCTTGTAACAGGCAGTCGTCCAGGTTTGGATAAATTTGAATTCCCTGTACTCTGCAGTGAGCAATTACTGATGCCAGGCATTTTGTGAATACTCTGGGCACAGTAGACAAGCCAAAGGGCAATGCTGAGAATTGATAATGCTCTGATCCTGCAAGAAATCTGAGGTATCTTCTGCAATTTGGTCGAATGGGGACGTGCAGGTATGCCTCCTTGAGATCTAGAGTTACCAGCCAACACTCCTTGCCCAGCATGGGAAGAAGTTGCTGTAGGGTCAGCATTTTGAATTTTGGGACAATGATGTATGTGTTTAAGATGGACAGGTCGAGAATAGGTCTCCAGTTTTTTTCTTTTCTTGGTACTAGGAATAGTCTGGAGTAGAATCCTTTGCCCTGTTCTGTTATTGGCACCTTTTCCACAGCTCTCATCTTTATTAATTCCGCTATCTGGTGCAGGGCTTCTATTTTTTGATTTGGGGCAGGTTTGGCATTCCTCTTTTTACTGGTAAAGTGTGGAAGTGGAACCGGTAGCCTTGGTCTATGGTTTGCAAAATCCACTTGTCTTTTGTAATTTAGTGCCAATTTTTCGAGAATAAGGCTAACTTTCCGCCTAATGGTGCTGCTATTTGCTCCCTGGTAGGCGGAGTCAGAGCCAAGTCACCGAGATTGTCCTGTTGCAGTGGCAGTGGTTGTGTCTGTGCCTCGGTTATTGCCTTGCCACTGTCGTCCTCTGTAGGCACCTCCTCTGGATTGATTTCTGCCCCTAGAGCGTCTGTTCCTGCCCCTTTGGGATCTTGTGGAGTCAGGAAAGGACCGATTTTTGGCAGGCCAGTTCCTGCTAAACCTTGGGGGCTGAACCTGTAGGAAATCTTTAACTGTTTGTACAGATTTTGCCTTCTCTTCCATTTTCTTCATTACCTGCTGGGCAGGTTCCCCAAATAGACTGGCCTTATCCATAGGAGCATCCAAAAGCTTAGCTTTAACATGATCCGGCAAGACCTGTTCTTTCAACCATGCATGCCTTCTTATCACTGTGCCAGTCATGGCTGATCTAAATGAAGCCTCCAGTGCATCATAGCCACATTTTAAAGAATGGTTACTAACCTGTTGGATGTTATTCACCATTTCTAATACATATTTCTTATCTAAAGATTCATCAGAGGACAGCTTTTTAATTAACTGATCAAGCATCAACTCTTGGTATTTGATCATGTGAAACTGACAGTTTAAAGCTCTAGCTGAGAGAGTAGCAGAGGTGTAGACTTTTTTCCCCCATCTCTAAGGACCTGGATTCCCTTTCAGAGGGAATAGGGTTTTGCTGTGGTCGAGGCTACTGCCTTAGGCCCCTGGGATATAGTTTCGGGGTCTGCAAGTGGGGCCTTGTATAGGTGGTGATGAGTGTCTGGAACCCTGTAAAATCTATCTGGTTTGGCAGGGGCTGGAGGTAAAGAATCAGGTGCAGTGCAGACATCATTAAATACATCGTCCACAACAGATAGGACAGGAGGTATAGCTAAGGGCCTATGTTGTGGTAAGTGCAGAAAAGTCCTAAGCCTTTTTCTTGAATCTGAGAAATCTTGTCCCTGCCATTGGAATTGTTCTCTCATGGCATGTAAGGTTTCCCCAAAGGAGAATTCCTCTGGTGGAGAGGCAGCTGGAATGGATTCTTCAGCATCTGAATCTTCATAATTGGAAAAAGGAGCCTCTGGCTGGTCTGTAATGTCTGAGTCATCCGCAGAATCATCAGAGGACACAGGCTCGGGGCTCTGCTCTAGGTCTCTTTTCTGGGGCTGAGAGGCCCTGTCTGGGTGAGATTGGGATCCCCTAATTAAGGATATTAAATCTTCTGCCAGAGTAAGCATTTGTGAACTAGAAGTGGGCCTGAGTGAGGGTGGTTTAACAGGCACTGATTTAGCTGATTTGGCTGCTTTAGCCCTGGCAAAGGCCTTAATAGACATGGCTGCAGGAGGCCTAGCAGCACCACGTGCTGGGGTAGAGATATCCAAGGGATGGTGTCTGATATATCAGTAGGAACCACAGTTGTAGGCAAAATTTCTGAGGCTGATTCAGATAAGCTATAAGTATCCTCAGTAGTAGTCATGGATTCGCTGAAGATTGACCAGTTTTCTCGGTTTCGCCGAAACCGAGACACTGCTGCTTGCTTAACCGTGGTTTCGGCGAAACCGCGGACCGCGAGTGTTGGTCTTTTCTTTGCGTTTTTAACAATTTGGGTGGTCGGAGGATCCGGCGGCATAATGTACGCAAAATCTGAGCCGAAAAACTGTTCAGCAAACTCCGACCGACGCCTAAGCGTTCGTCGGTTGAAGGGAGCACAGGCCGCACCGGCTGCTACGTCGTGGTCTGGGCCTAAGTAAGGCAAACAGTAAGAGTGGAAATCTTTATGAGGTATTTGTTTCCCACAAGTTAAACAGTTATTGACTTTTTCTGACATCGGCTGAGGCAAGAAAGAGTCCCCAACGGGGTACTTAGCTTTTAGAAGTCTTCGAAGTAGTATTCGGTAGTAGTAATCTCTGGATCTGACCGACCGGCACTTGCCAACAGCTTCTGCTTGAGCGCCACGGCAAAAAGACTGAGGAAAATGGCGTCGGCTGATGCCTTTATACCCGAAGACCAGCAGAGATGACGTCGGGTGAAGCGCGACATCAGCCGAAGCCGGACCCAGACTTTGGAATCCGGCCGACCGAAGGGCTGCCTGACGACAGGACAACCCATTTGTTATGACTGCAGATGCATCCGTGAAGGACATCTGTTCCCTCCTTGTTTGTTGATGTACCATACCACTGACAAATTGTCAGTTTAAATCGCAACAGTGCCAGAAGGGAGAGATTCTTTAAAGGACTCTTGAAAGGCCTGCAATGCTAGGAGTACTGCTCTCATTTCCAGGACACTGATATGCATGTTGGCCTCTTTGGGGGACCATGTCCCTTGGACTATCATTCCCAATAAGTGCCCCCAACCTATTCTGGGAAGCGTCCATGACCATTACGGCTTTTGGCTGAGGAAGAATGGACAGCCTTGTAATACCTGATCTGATCAAAACCACCACCAGAGGTACTTTATCCTTTCTCATCCTGATCTAGGTGGACAAAGGCCGATGTAGAATGGACCTCTGAGTTGTTACGGTCCACTGAAAAATTCTCACATTGTATCTTGCTAGAAGAACTAGAATTATCACAGTGGACACTGACTCTACAAACCTTGGGGTCACAGTCAAACAGATCAAGAATTCTGAATTATCTTTTTGACTTGAAATCGAATAGCTTGTACCCTTGGGAATGGAGAGCGTCACTATGCCCCTATGAACTCTGTCAGAGATGGTTCTAGTTGAGATTTGTTGTGGTGGACGTTAATTCTTAAATGAGAGCAAATCTGGAGTGCATAGTCTTGTGCTTTTATCAGAAGATGCCTGGTCAGAGCAGTTATGAGCCAGTCTGAGTATGGAAAAGACCGGAATCCCTGCAGTCTCAAGTGAGCTGCTACCACTACCATGCATCTGGTGACCACCACTTGGGGCTGTGGTGAAGCCAAAGACAGTGTTCTGAGTTGGTAATGACTGGTTCCCAGCCATAAGCGTAGGTATCTCCAGGATCTTCTGTTCATTTTTATGAGTATATATCCTGAAGATCTACTGAGTACATCCAGTTGCCTTTGTGCAGGAAAGGCAAAATGGACTTAAGTGTGAACATTGAGAACTTTGCCCACTGAACCAATTTGTTCAGATTGCAGAGATCCAAAACTGGTCTACAGTCCTCAGTTTTCTTTGGCACTAAAGAATCCTGAGCAAGATCCGGACTATCTGTTCTGGGGGAACCTCTTTAATGACTTTTCTAGCAGCTTTTTTTTTTTCTACAGCTGCCACTTTCCTCAGACTAGGTGAACACTGGGAATTTTGTTTAATTTTGAAGGAGGGGGTAGGGAAGAGGGAATTATATAACCTCTGGAAATAATGCTCTGCACCCATGTATCTTTTGTAATGTCTACCCAGGTTCTCCAGTGCATGGAGAGAAGACCTCAGACTGCCTCCAGGCCAACTTTCAGAAGTGCTGATGGAATCGGTCAGAGAAGGACTCTCTAAGACCCCTGGTTATGTGGGCCTCCTCTACTTCGCGGGCGGCATCTTCCATTAGAGCTCCTCCCGTCTACCCCTGGGGAAACTATCTCCACATGGATATTGGAAAGGACCCTGGAACTTTCTGGACCGCATTTTTGAAGCACCTCATTGATTCCTAGCGAATGTTCTTTGAGGGGGTTGAAAAATGTACACCCCCCACTACACATAGGGTCTCACCATCTTGCTCACACCTGGAGTGTGCGTCCTTTACCTTAAAACCAAACCGAGCTTCTGTCAAATGGTGCACTGACAAAAGGGCTTGAAGGGTTCTGCAAAATCACAGAAGTGCACCCAAGCACATGCCTTCTAATGGAAATGCCTGAATCCACCACCCTTGAAGTACCTTCAAGCTGCATGTCAAATGAGTCTCGTGGATGAATTTGTGACCAATTGTAGTAGGATAGCCAACTGAACAGCAATGGAACTCTGTGCTTCAAAGTACTGGTCTCACAGAAGGATTTGGAGAGTTCTTTAATCAAATCCCTCTGCAATCTAGTGAAGTGTGCCAAATAATTCAGTAACCTAAGAGCAAAGGTTGCTGAAGCATGTACACACTTCCCAAAACTGTCCAATGTCCTGGACTCCCTGTTAGGGAGACAGGCAGATTAACTCTGTTCTGCAACTAGTTCATAGCTGCCGCTACAACCATTGCATCTACTGGCACTCCCTTGCCCAAAAAAACTCTTCCTTTCAGTGGTGCCAGGATCCTGCCTGGTCTCTTGGGGATTGGCTCTACAGAATCGGGTTTCTTTCACACCCACCTAAAGAACAAATCAATGAACTCATAGGCAGGCAGAGTCACCCAGGAGGGAGATGGGCCAGACCCAAATTTTTCCAGGAATACAGATTCCTCTTGGAAAAGTGTTATCTGTAGACAAACCAGCCCTCTGCTTGAGGACTTCCAGGAGGTCTCCAAAGGAAACTTCAAGTGGTGATCTTGGGGACCCCTCCCACTCATCAAAATCAGTTTCTTCAGTGACAGACTCTTGAGTAGAGTCTAAGTGCCTTCTCCTGTACACACTTCCTAGGGACTTTTTTCGTGGAATGCTCCGGAGAAGTGTCAGAAGAAATAAGTATACCCAGCTGGGTAGCCTAGAGACACTGGACTGGCTTGCCCCTGTGCAACAGAGTGACTAGGCTCAAGGCACAAAAACATATGGGATCCACAGGGCAGATATGATGAGGTTGGAACCATCCATCCTCCAGAAGCAGAGAACGCACACACCATCACCTCAAAGGCACAGCACTCCAGGGAGGAGACAGCTAATGGAGTAAAGAAGACACGCTTCTGGACCATCAGTTCTCTCTGACCCAAAGGCAGTCCACCGGAGACAGCAGTCAGGGTTGAGCTGTTCAATGCAGAAACTCCAATGTGCAGAGAGAGCTCCAACAACTTTAAAGCAGACTACCATCTTAGATCAGATGATGCTATAGCTCGCAAACTTATCCAGCTCCAACACACTCAGAGCGAGTGCAGTCAATGAATTAATTAGAGCCAAAGATACGACAATCTCCGTATCTAACACAGATGGTTCTGAAATACTCAGATCAAACTACCCCAAAACCACAGATCAGAGAAGGAACCAAGAAGGGCAGTGTAGCACTAATAAAGGTCTCCAGACCTGAAGGGGTAGGAGCTGGGAGAACTTGCACCTCAATCTGTGAAAAGAGAAAATCTTCCTATCCAAGTCGGCATCTGTCAGGCTCCTGGAAGAACGAGAGGACAAGGCAACTGAAGGAGACTTGTAATGATGGCGTCTCTCTAAGAAAGGGGATGGCAAATCGGAAAGGACCAGATCCAAAAAGGACACAATTTGTCTGAGGTAAATGTTTCAGATCTGATGTTATTAGATCCAATGAAGCAGATCGGACAGCTGATGCAGATGGATCTGAAGATTTAGTCTTCGGATCTGGCCTTTTTGAAACTTTGCAAGTAGGCTCTGTGGTCAGATCAGATGGAATGGAACTCCAGACAGCGATTCAGAGAAGGTTAGAGGGAGAAGACCTGTCAAAATAAGCTTATTCTTAGTCTACCAAAGCACAGGGGTAAAACACTGCAGTTCTCACAGTCAACTTTTAACTGAGCAGGGCCAAGCAATAGACATACAAATCATGTACATCAGAAAGTAGAATCTTGTGCCCACACTGCTTACACTTTCAAAAGCCTGAAGGTTTTCCCAGCCAGCTTAATGAGATATCTAATATAGAGATTAAAGAACCCATTTTCTTTTCTTAAAAAAAAAGGGGGGGGGGGATTGGCACCAACGCTCAACAGCTCACAGCAACCACATCCGTACATGAAGGCGACAAATGACATCGGAGGTATGTTAGGCAACTAGAGCATTAAGGGTAAAGGAGAATCTTAAGAGTTTCAGTAACCGCAAGCAGTAAAAAGCAGCAGAGTTAGATCAGGCGGCTTGATTTGAAGCCAGTTACTGAGGAATGAAGGAAAATTTCCATAAATAGTACAGTTGTGTACACTTACCATATATGTAGATGTTGGAGTGTATTCACTGTTGCAGTCATCACACTTGGATTACCTGCCTGCAGGTAGCCCTCAGTTGGCCCGAATACCAGAGTCTTAGGATTTCTGTGTCGGATGCTATCTCTTCATCCATGACGTCAGGTCGTCAGGGGTATAAAACAGGCAGCAGACACCATTACATCAGTTTTTCTTGCCCCAGATGTCAGCAGACCCCAAACAGGAAGCTAGTATATGGTGGGGAACACCACCAGGAAAAAGTAAATACCACTGCCATTAAAAATGGCCATAGAGAGGAGAGGTAAAAAAGAGAGAGAAAACCAGGGGGCTGGAAGGAGGGAAACCAGGACTGCAACAGTGACTACACTCGAACATCTAAATTTATGGTAAGTGTACACAACTGTACTATGTTCTTCGTGTTTCACTGTTGCAATCATCACACTTGGGTTGATCCCCAAAGGTGAGGAAGGGTGGAGGCAGTCAAGAAGTGTTAGGGCTGGCTAGCAGGCCTTGTAAGACTGCTGTAGCAAATCCAGCTCTGGATTTAGAAAAAAATAGGTAAGTGGCAATGCTTGAAGGTGTGCACTGAACTCCAGGTTGCAGCTTCCAGAATGTCCCTGGTAGGGACTCCCCTGAGAAATGCTGCAGAGGTGGAAGTAGCCTAGTGGAATGTGGTCTGATCCCCAGTGGGGTAGGTATTCCATGGTGCTTGTAGAAAAAATGGATGCAGTGTGCTATCCATTTGAAAATGGTTTGTTTTGAAAAGGCCTTGCCCTCTGCCCCCTGTAGCAAAGCTGACTAGCAGCTAGTCAGATTTTGAGAAAGGTTCATTCCTGTCAAGGTAGAACCTGAGAGGTCTGTGCACGTCCAAGGAGTGCAGGATCCTTTCCCTTTATTCTGAGGATTAGGAAAGAAGGTACAAAAATGGATGGATTGGTTTAGAGCCACACTGGACACCACCTTAGGCATAAAAGATGGGTTAGTCCTGAGGGAAACCCTGCCAGCATGGAAAATAATGAAGGGTTCCACAGCAATTAGCGCCTGTAACTCAGACACTCTTCTTGCTGAAGTTATGGCTAAAAGCAAGGCTGTTTTCCAAGAGGAATTTTAACTCTGCTGAAGCACCAGGTTCAAAAGGGGGAAACATGAGCTTTTCCAGTACAACGTTAAGGTCCAAGGCAGGGGTGGGGGTGCTCTCCTATTGGACCTTAAGTTGTTGGCCACTCTCAGGAACTGTCTGATGAGAGGGTGAGAAAAAGAGAGGTGGCTCAGTATTATAATGAGCTGAGATGGCAGAGGCATGAATCTTAATGAAGGATAGGCCTCTGTGGAGTAGCTCTGCTAGGTATCCAGGATTAGAGGTAAGGAGGGCACTACTGTGTCCTTCCCTTGAGACTGATTCCAAAAACAATATCTTTTCCACTTTTCAGCACAGGATTTCCTAGTACTAGGCCTTCTGGCTTCAAGAATGACGTCCAGCACCTGTTTGCAGAGGATTGCTGGTGGTGTATTCAGGGGATAAGCCAGCCTACAAGGTGTAGAGTTTGCAACTGTGGATGCAAAATCTGTCCCTCCTGCTGAGACAACAGGGTAGGAGTCTGGTGAAGGTGGCATGGTCACACTGCATAAGAGTGGGTACCAGTGCTGGCGCAGCCAGTCTGAGGAAATAAGAATTGCTCTTGGCCTGTCCTGTCTGATCTTGAGTAGTACTTTTGAGAGGGGCAGAGGGGGAAAGGCATAAATTGAGAGGCTTTCCCACTGGAAGGATAGGGCATCCACCTTCCAGGCCCCTGCTGTGCGGGTTTCTGGTGCAGAATTTTCTCAACTGGTGGTTCTCGGGTGAGGCAAAAAGGTAAACCTCAGGATTAGAAGGTTGAAGGTGTTGGGCTCCAGTTTTTCCACTTGTGTGGGTCTAGGAGATTTCTGCTTAAATTGTCTGCCAGTGAATTTTGCTTGCCTGGCAGGAATTGAGCTTATAGATGCACTTGGTTGCTCGAGGCCGTGTCCCAAAGGCCATGGCTAACCTGCAGAGTGGGTAAGAATGGGTTCCCCCCTGCTTGTTTACATACCACATAACTGTGGTGCTGTCTGGTTTTATCAGCAGCTGTCCTGGAAGGATTAGGTATTTGAAGGCTGTCAGAGCATTCTGTACAGCTAGCATCTCTTTTTGACTGATGTGCAGGACAATTTGGCTTGGGCTCAAGTGTCCCTGAATGCATCTACCTGCCATGTGAGCCCACCCATGCATAGTCTGATGCATCTGTAGTCAGGGTTTCGGCAGCAAAGAGTTGAGTATAGGGCAGCCCCTTGTTGTGGTTGCATGCTTCTGCCGACCAAAAGAACTCTGCCCTTAGACAAGGTATGATCGGAATGATTGCTTCCAGCTCCAGAGAATGTTGGCACCAAAGACTTAAGTACCACTGAAGTTTCCTCATATGCAGTCTTGCATATGGAATTAGCAGAATACATGAGGCTATCAACCCAAGGGCTTGCAGTATTTTCCTAGCAAATAGCTGGGTTCTGGTGGCCAGTTGAAGTAGCTAGTCAGATAGACCTGTTTTTCTGAAGTGAGAAATGCCATCTGGGAAGTTATATCCAAAGCTTGCTCACAGGAAAACAATCTTTTGACTGGGTACAGTTGTGATTTCTTTTCGCTGATGGTGTATCTCAATGAAGTGAGAAGGCTTTTTACAAATGCCAGTTGCTGAAGTAGCAATTCCTGACTGTCCGCCTGAATCAGGCAATCATCCAAGTATGGGAAAATTTGGAAATTTCTCTGCCTGGAACATCCAATGGCTGGAACCAGGCACTTGGTGAATATGCTGGGCGCAGTAGACAAGTCAAAGGCAAGTGCAGACAAAGTACAGTTGTGTGTACACCTACGATAAATGTAGATGTTCAAGTGTATTCACTGTTGCAGTCATCACATTTGGGTTATCTGCTTGCAGTAGCCCTCAGTCAGCTTGATTATCAAAGTCTTAGGTCCTGCGCCGGTTGCCGTCTCATCTTCCGTGACATCAGGTAGCCAAGGGTATAAAGCATGCAGCAGATGCCATTACACCAGTTTTTCTTGCCCCAGATGTCAGTTGCCCCCTAATGGGGAGCAATTAAATGTCTATATACAAGGTTATACCTCCAACAAAAAAGCAAATACACCAAAAAGCTTTTAAGCATAGGAAAAAAGAAAAGAGGTATAGCCAAAAGAAGTCAGAGGGCTGGAGGGAGGGTAACCAGGACTGCAACACTGAATACACTTGAACATCTACATTTATGGTAAGTGTACACAAAGTACAGTTTTGTACCTACCATAAATGTAGATGTCCGATAGGCATGCATCTGCAGTCCTTACAAATGGGTTGTCCTGTAGTCAGGCAGCCCTTCGGTCGGCCGGATTCCAAAGTCTGGGTCTGGCCTCGGATGGTGTCGCACTTCACCCGACGTCATAGCTGCAGTTATTCGGGTATAAAGGCATCAGCCGATGCCATTTTCCTCAGTGTTTCTTGCCCCAGATGCCAGGTGCCCTCTAGGAAGGCTAAATTTGGATAAATGCAAATGGTTCCAAATAGTAGAGAGCAAACAAAAAATAAGCATGTATGTACATATATACAAACAAATACACCATAATAGATTCCCCCAGCTAGCTACAAGATGGGCAAATACCCTAGGAGTACCACAGAGGGGAAGGAGGGTGGGTAATCCTGACTGCAGATGCATGCCTATCGGACATCTACATTTATGGTAGGTACAAAACTGTACTATGTCCTTCAAGGATGCATCTGCAGTCCTTACAAATGGGTAGAATACCATAGCCAAACTGGGGGAGGAGGCACTAAGAAGATTGTGGTGTAGTTAAGATCCCTTGCAAAACAGCAGTGGCAAAACATGCTCGGGATCTGGAGTATAAAGGTAAATTATAATGCTTGGCAAATGTATGCACGGAGCTCCAAGTAGCAGCCTCTAAAATGTCTTTGGTAGCCACTCCTCGTAAAAAAGCTGTGGTAGTGGCTGTAGCCCTTGTAGAGTGAGGCCTGATGTTTTCTGGAGTTTTCTTCCCATGGTAGGAGTAACAAAATCTAATGCAATTTCCTATCCACTTAGAGATTGTCTGTTTTGAAATTGCTTTTCCTTCCATTCCTGTTGCATATGCTACCAGTAGCTGGTCAGTTTTTCTGTTGCTCTTGGTCCTGTCCAGGTAGTAACGTAATTGTCTATGTACATCCAAGGTATGCAACAGTCTTTCTCCCTGTTCTGTGGGTTGGGGAAGAATGTAGGTAGGTGGATAGCTTGATTTAAAGATACCCTGGAGACCACCTTTGGCATAAAAGTAGGATTAGTTCTCATGGACACTATCTTGATGGAAGATCAGGAAGGCTGTACTGCCATTAATGCCTGTAGCTCAGATACCCTTCTTGCTGAAGTGATTGCAAGCAGGAAAGCAGTTTTCCATGATAAGTATTGTAATTCTGCTGTTGCTGCTGGTTCGAAAGGAGGTAGTGTCAACTTTTCTAGCACAAAGTTCAAGTCCCATGCTGGCAATGGCGGCTTCCTAGGTGGTTTTACATTTTTAATTCCTCTCAGAAACTGCCTGAGCAGAGGATGTGAGAAGACTGGAGGATCCAAGTTGTATTCTGCTGAAATGGCTGATGCATGAATCTTAATGGAAGAATAGGACAGGCCGTTGTGGAAGAGCTCTGCCAAGTATTCCAGGATGTTAGCTATGTTTACCAGTGACACATTCTCTCCTTTTGCTGTACTCTAAATGAGATATCTTTTCCATTTTGCTGAATAATTTTTTCTTGTTGAGGGTCTGCGAGCCTCCAAGATAATGTCTCTAACCCTTTGAGATAAATATGGGTTATTTGGTCTTATGCAATGTTCCAGGCAGCCAGCTGCAGTGTTTTCAGGTTTGGATGCAGGGTTTTGAAATTGTTCTGTGTTAACAGCAAGGGAACTAAGGGCAGAGGCCATATTTGTTCCCGAGACATACTCCTCAGTAATGGGTACCAATGTTGCCTTGGCCAGTCTGGAGCTATCAGGATGATCCTTGGATGGTCATCTTTGATCTTCAATAGCACCTTGTGCATCAAAGGAAGAGGTGTAATGCATATGCTGTCAGGTTTTTCCAACTGAAAGATAGGGAGTCCACTTTCCAAGCAAGTGGGTGGTACGTCCTTGTGCAGAATTTTTTCAGTTGGTGATTGTGTGAGGATGCAAATAAGTCTATTTCTGGTAGTCCCCATTTCCTTATAATGGTTTTGAAGATGTCCGGATGCAGCATCCATTCGTGGGCATCCATGGCAGTTCTGCTTAGGATGTCTGCTAGTATACTTTCTTTTCCTGGCACAAAAATTGCTTGTAACTGAATGTTGAGGCTCAGTGCCACATTCCAGAGGTCCATTGCCATCCGGCATAGAGGGTATGAATGTGTGCCTCCCTGTTTGTTGATGTACCACATAACTGTGGTGTTGTCCGTCCTTATCAGCAGTTGACCCTGTCGAAGAAATGGTCTGAATGCCTGAATTGCCAGTTTTACTGCCAGCATTTCCTTTTGATTTATGTGTAGGTGCAGCTGGTCTTGAGTCCATAAGCCTTGTATGCACTTGTCCAGCATGTGTGCCCCCCAACCGAGGTCTGATGCGTCTGTTGTGATGGTCTGGCTTGGTTGAGTGCTGGGGAAGGGCAGTCCCTTGTTTGTTTGACAGGCCTGAGCCCACCATTGGAATTCTTGCTTCAGGCATGGAATTATTGGAATTTGGGTTTCTAGGCTGTGCTTGTGCTGAGACCATAAATTCCTTAGGTACCACTGTAACTTTCTCGTATGTAGTCTGGCATGTGGAATCAATATTATGCAGGATGCCATGTAACAGAGAGCTTGCAGGACTTTTCTTGCTGTTAGCTGGTTCTGCTTTGTTAATGCCATGAAGTAGAACGGGAGTTGCTCCTGTTTTTCTACTGTCAGGTATGCCATTTGTTTTGATGTGTCCAAATCTGCACCCAAGAAGGTTATCCTTTGGGATGGTATCAGCCTTGACTTTTTTATATTGACTGTGTATCCCAGGGCTTGTAGTAGATGAATGACCCTTTGCAAATCTTTTGTTAATTTGTTTTTGTTGTCCGCTTGTAACAGGCAGTCGTCCAGGTAAGGGTAAATTTGAATTCCCTGAAGCCTGCAATGTGCAATTACTGATGCCAGGCATTTCGTGAATACTCTGGGCGCAGTAGATAAGCCAAAGGGCAATGCTGAGAATTGATAATGCTCTGATCCTGCAAGAAATCTGAGGTATCTTCTGCAATTTGGTCGTATGGAGACGTGCAGGTATGCCTCCTTGAGATCTAGAGTTACCAGCCAAGACTCCTTGCCCAGCATGGGAAGAAGCTGCTGTAGGGTCAGCATTTTGAATTTTGGAACAATGAGGTATGTGTTTAAAGCGGACAGGTCGAGAATAGGCCTCCATTGGTTTTCTTTTCTTGGTACCAGGAAAAGTCTGGAGTAAAATCCTTGCCCTTGTTCCATAGATGGTACCCTTTCTACAGCTCTCATCCTTAGTAAGTGAGTTATTTGTTCTACAGCTTCTGTCTTCTGATTTCGAGGTAGGTTTGGCATTCCTCTCTTCCTTGGTAGAGTATGGAAGTGAAACCTGTAACCTTGGTCTATTGTCTGTAAAATCCATTTGTCTCCTGTGATGTAATGCCAGTTTACTGAAAATAAGGCTAGCTTCCCGCCTAAGGGTGCCTCTAGTTGTTCCCTGGTAGGCGGTGCCAGAGCCAAGTCACTGTGATTGTCCTGTGGAAGTGGTGGTGGTGGCTGGATCTGTGGCTGTACCTCGCTGGTTGTTAGCCTGCCACTGGCGTCCCCTGTAGGCACCTCTGGATTGACCCCTGCCTCTTGAGCGTCTATTCCTGCCTCTCGGAGCTCTGGAGGTGTCTGGAAAGGACCAATTCTTGGAAGGCCAGTTCCTGCTAAACCTTGGAGGCTGGACCTGCAAGAAATCCTTGACTGTCTGGACAGATTTTGCTTTCTCTTCCACCTTCTTCAGCACCTGCTGTGCAGGGGAGCCAAACAAATTGAGCTTACCCATGGGAGCAT
Organism: Protopterus annectens; assembly: GCF_019279795.1. Classification (NCBI taxonomy): domain Eukaryota; kingdom Metazoa; phylum Chordata; order Ceratodontiformes; family Protopteridae; genus Protopterus; species Protopterus annectens. The sequence continues at coordinate 440,669,759 of NC_056747.1, read as the reverse complement.
CTAGGAGCTTTGATTTAACTGTTCTTTTAACCATGCATGTCTTCTGATCACTGTGCCAGTCATGGCTGATCTAAAGGAAGCCTCCAGTGCATCATAGCCGCATTTTAAGGAATGATTACTGACCTGCTGAATGTTATGTACCATTTCCTGTACAGATTTTTTGTCTAATGGTTCATCCGAGGACAGTTGTTTAGTTAACTGGTCTAACAAATTCCTGATACTGAATCATGTGGAATTGACAGTTCAAGGCCCTAGCTGAAAGAGTACCAGAAGTGTAAACTTTTTTACCCCATCTCTCTAAGGCCCTAGATTCCCTTTCAGAAGGGAGGGGGTTTTTGGTAGAGGTAGCTGCTACAGCCTTGGGTCCCTGGGAGATAGTTTTGGGATCTGCAAAAGGGGCCTTATACAAATGATAATGTGTGTCCGGAACCCTGTAGTACCTATCGGGCTTAGCAGGGGCCGGAGGAAGAGAATCAGGAGCAGTACAAACATCATTAAAAGCATCATCCACAACAGTAAGTACTGGAGGAATGGCTAAAGGCCTATGCTGCGGCAAATGCAAAAAGGTTCTAAGCCTTTTCCTAGAGTCTGAAAAATCCTGGCCCTGCCATTGAAATTGTTCCCTCATAGCATGCAAGGTTTCCCCAAAAGAAAATTCCTCAGGCAGAGAGGCAGAAGGAATGGACTCTTCTGCATCAGAGTCCTCATAAGGAGAAAAAGGAGCCTCTGGAGGGTCTGAATTATCTGATTCATCAGAGGAGCCATCTGAAGTAACTGGCTCAGGGGGCTCTACTCTAGTCCTCTTCTCTGGAGGTGGGTGAGAGGCCCTGTCTGGATGTGGCTGGGATCCCCGGATCAAAGAAATGAGATCCTCTGCTAGACAAAGCATTTGTGAACTAGAACTGGGCCTGTGAGAGGGGGTATTAGCAGGCATAGTTTTGGTAGTTTTTGCTGCTGTAGCCCTGGCAAAGGCCTTAATCGACATGGATGCAGGAGGCCTAGCAGCTCCACGTGCAGGGGTAGAGATATCCAAAGGGATAGTATCTGATAAATCCTGTGAACCTGCAGCAGCAGGTGGGATTTCAGTAGCAGGTTAAGCTAAGCTGGATGAGGCCTCGGTAAGTGGCAAGCTTTCGGCCGAAGGAAGAACCGTGGACTGTTTCAGCCGAAACCGAGACACTCGCTGTTGGCTTAACCGCGGTTTCGGCCGAAACCGCGGACCGCGATTGTTGGTCCTTTTCCTTGCGTTTTTTAGAAATTTGCGTAGTCGGAGTATCCGACGGCATAATGTAAGCAAAAGCGGAGCAGAAAAACTCTTCAGCAAATTCAGACCGACGTCTAAGCGTTCGTCGGTTGGAAGAAGCACAGGCTAGACAAGCTGCTACGTCGTGGTCTGGGCCTAAGCAAGGTAAGCAGTAAGAGTGGAAATCTTTATGAGGTATTTGTTTCCCACAATTTAAACAGTTATTCACTTTTTCTGACATCGGCTGAGGCAAGAAAGAGTCCCCAACGGGGTACTTAGCTTTTTAGAAGTCTTCGGTACTTGTAGTAGTAATCTCTGGTTCTGACCGACTGGCACTTGTGAACAGCTTCTGCTTCGGGCACCACGCGGCAAGAAAGACTGAGGAAAATGGCGTCGGCTGATGCCTTTATACCCGAATAACTGCAGCTATGACGTCGGGTGAAGTGCGACACCAGCCGAGGCCAGACCCAGACTTTGGAATCCGGCCGACCGAAGGGCTGCCTGACGACAGGACAACCCATTTGTAAGGACTGCAGATGCATCCTTGAAGGACATCTGTACTATATTCTTCATGTTTCACTGTTGCAGTCATCACATTTGGGTAGATTCACAAAGCTAAGGATGGGAGGAGGAATTTAGATAGCATTAGGACCAGCGATAAGGCCCTGCAAAACTGCAGTGGCAAAGCCAGCTCTAGAATTAGAGAAAATTGGCAAATGGCAATGCTTGGTGAAAGTATGTACAGAACTCCAGGTAGCAGCTTCTAGGAGGTCTCTGGTAGGGACACCTCTGAGAAAGACTCCAGAGAAGTATATGCAGCCCTGGTTGAATGGGGTCTGAACCCCTGTTGGATAGGTTTTCCATTGTCCTTACAGCAGAAATGAATGCAATGGCCTATCCATTTAGAAATGGTTTGCTTTGAAATAAGCCCTCCCATGAGACCCTGCAGCAAATGCCACCAGCAGTTCAGATTTCCTTTGAGGTTTAGTTCTATCCAAGTAAAATCTAAGTTGTCTGTGCACATCTAAGGAGTGTAGTATCCATTCCCCATTTGTTCTGTGGATTAGAAAAGGTTGGCAAATGAATGGATTGATTAAGAGTCACACTGGTACCACCTTGGGCATAAAGGAGGGATTGGCTCTAAGGGACACCCTATCCCCATGAAAGAGGATGAAAGGCTCAACTGCCATAAGGGCCTGTAATTCAGATAACCTTCTTGATGAAGTGATTGCTAAAAGGAAAGCGGTTTTCCAAGAAAGGAATTTTAACTCTGCACTTGCAGCTGGCTCAAAGGGAGGAAGAGTGAGTTTTTCCAAAACAAAGTTAAGGTGCCAGGCTGGAGTTGGGGCTCTCCTGGGTGGTCTTAAGTTTTTGGCCCCTCTGAGGAACTGCTTGAACAGTGGGTGAGAAAAGAGGGGTAGTTCTATGTTGTAATGAGCTGAAATGGCTGAGGGGTGAATTTTGATGGAAGAAAAGAAAAGGCTCTTGTGAAGCATCTCAGTTAAGTATTGAAGAATCTGAAGTAAATTGGGCACTGCTGTGGCCATCCCTCGAGTTTGATTCTAGGCACAGAATATTTTCCATTTTTCAGCACAAGATTTTCTAGTAGTAGGCCTCCTTGCCTCCAAAACGACATCCAACACGTGTTTACTGAGGGATGGAAACAGAGATTAGGTATTTAGCCAGGCTGCCAGGTTCAGGGTTTGAAGCTGAGGGTGCAGAATCCGGCTCTCCTGCTGTGACAGAAGGGTACGGGTCTGAGGCAGGTGCCATGGGGCTAGCTGTGACACTGCACAAGAGGGGATACCAATGTTGTCGTGGCCAATTTGGTACATCCAGTATCATCCTTAGTTTGTCCTGTTTGATCTTTAGTAGTACTTTCAAGAGGCAGAGGTAGAAAGGCATAAGCTGATATATTTTTTCAGCTGAAGGAGAGAGCATCCACTTTCCAAGCTTGTTTGTGGGGAGTCCTTGTGCAGAATTTGTCCAATTGGTAGTTCTGGGGGGAGGCAAACAGGTCTAAATCTGGGGTCCCCCATTTATCAACATGTTGAAAGTCTTTGGTTCCAGTTTCCACTCGTGTGGGTCCATGAGATTCTTGCTTAGTTCACCTGACAGAGTATTTAGTTTTCCTGGCAGGAATTGAGCCTGCAGATGCACTTGGTAGCTCAAGGCTGTGTTCCACAGAGCCATGGCTTGTCTGTAGAGGGGTTAAGAATGTCTACCCCCCACTTGTTTATGTACCACATAACAGAGGTGTTGTCCATCTTTACCATTGTCCTGGAAGAATGCGGTCCTTGAAGTCTGTCAGAGCATTCTGTACAGCAAACATTTCTTTTTGATTGATATGCAGGTGCTTTTGACTTAGGTTCCATTTGCCCTGAATGCACTTCTCTGCCAGGTGAGCCACCCATGCATAGTCCGATGAATCTGTTAGGGTTTGGGCAGCAAGGGGCAGAGTGAATGGTAGTCACTTGCTTTGGTGGCAGGCCTCTGCCCACCAAAGGAATTCTAACCATAGGCAAGGCAAGATAGGAATCATTGCTTCTAGATCCTGAGAATATTGATACCATTGTAGTTTCCTCATATGGAAATAGTAGAATGCACGAGGCCATGAACCCCAAGGCTTGTAGTATTTGCCTTCCAGATAGCAGGGTTTTGGTGGCCACTAGTTTGAAGTAAGTTTTCAAATGAATTTGTTTCTCTGGCGTGAGGAAATCCATCTGGGAAGTTGTGTTCAAGCTTGCTCCCAGGAATATAATTCATTGACAAGTTACCAGATGTGATTTATTTTCGTTTATGGAGTACCCCAGACAAGTTAAAACCTTATGTACAAATGCCACATGATTCAAAAGCTTGTCCTGGCTTCCAGCCTGAATTAGACAATCGTCCAGGTATGGGTATATTTGAATATTTCTTTGCCTGCAAAATGCAATGACTGGAGCTAGGCACTTTGTGAATACCCTGGGCGCAGTAGATAAGCCAAAGAGCAGTGCAGAGAACTGATAGTGCATGTAGCCTGCTTTGAAGCGTAGGCATCTTCTGCAAGATTCCCAGATTGGGATGTGCAGGTAGGCTTCCTTTAAATCCAGTGCTGCCAACCATGCATCCTTGCCTAGCATAGGAAGCAACTGGTGAAGAGTTAGCATCTTGAATTTTGGAGTCAACAAAAAGGTGTTTAAGGTAGAAAGGTCCAGGATAGGACACCATGAGTTGTCTTTTCTACATACCAAGAAAAGTCTTGAGTAGAAAACCTTGTCCTTTTTCCTCTTCTGGTACAGTTTGAATAGCCTTTATGCTTAAGAGAGAGTACTTGCTTTTGAGCCTCTGCCCACTGATTTGGGGATAGATCTGGCCAAACGGATGGGGTTGGTAATGTGTGGAAGTGAAATCTGTATCCTTGGGAAACTATTTAAAACCCATTTGTCCTGGGTAACGAGATCCCAGTTTTTTGCTGCAGAGCAATCTTTCCCCCCTAAAGGAACAGTCAATTGAGAAGTGCTTGGAAGTTTTAAAATTACGTCATTGAGACAGTTTACCATAGGGGAAGTCTTATTACTCCCTGATTTAGAAGTGGGAGACTCCCACTTCTTAGTCCTGTGCGTACCCTGGAACTGAAGCCTGGGTGTTCTGCTGGTTCTGAGTTTGTTTGAGCTGAGAAGGCCTGGAAGAGGCAGGAAAAGACCAATTCTTAGAGAGCCAATGCCTACTAAATCTTGGAGGCTGTACTTGTAGGAAATCTTTAACAGTTTGCATAGATTTAGCTTTTGCCTCCATCGTTTTAAGAACAACTTCTGCTTTGTTGCCAAACAGGCAGTCCTGATTTAAGGGAGCATCCAGAAATGTATCTGGCAAGGATTGCGCCTTAAGCCAAGCATGCCTTCTAAGTACAGACCCAGTGACAGCAGCCCTGCAAGATGCCTCTAGTGAATCAATACCACAATGCAAAGTATGTTTTCCAACCTGTTCAGCAGAATGCATTAAATCCTGTAAATCCTTATTTTCAGCACAATCAGGAATCATCATTTTCTGTTTAAGCAATCCAGTAATATGCTGCTGATACTTTAACATATGAAACTGGCAATTTAAGGCCCTAATGGCCAAGGCTGCAGAAGTGTACACCTTCTTACCCCATCTATCCAGCACCCTGGAGTCCCTATCAGAGGGGGTAAGATTTTTGGCAGTAGTAGCCTTAATGCCCTTCGGTCCCTGTGAAATGGTCTCTGGATCTGCAGTAGGATTTTTAAAAAGGAACCTGTGAGAGTCAGGAACCCTGTAATATCTATCAGGTTTTCTGGGAGCAGGAGGTAGAGAGTCAGGGGCCAAGCTAGACTTCGAAAACGCATCAACAATGTCTAATACAGGAGGGGATAGCTAAAGGTCTGTGCTGGGGCAGGAGTAAGAAATCCCTAAGCCTCTTTTTATTATCAGAGTAATCTTGGCTTTCACAACGAAAATGTTCCCCAAGAGTATGCAAGGTTTCACCAAAAGAGAAATCCTCTGGGAGGAAGCAGAGGAAATAGAGTCTTCTGCATCAGAATCCTCATAAGTAGATACGGGTAAATCCTGGTCAGAGGAAAAAAATTTCAGAATCCTGGTCAGAAGTATCATAAGCAAATTCAGTCCTAGGTCTCAGAGAGGGAAGGCTGGCTTCCCCTGATTAAAGTAATAAGGTCTTCAGCCATTTGTTTAGGCATAGAGGCCTGACCATGCGGTCTGGGCATCAGTTTTCTAGGCATGGTTCGAGTATTAGGCCTTGAAGAAGATGGCATTGGTTTAATATGCAAGTCAGTAGGCCTGAATACACCCTCAGAAGCCAGTGCCTGCACAGCAGCTCCGGACCCATCCAGGGTAGAGGAATCCGCAGGTTCCACAGTTGAAGCATCTCACTGCATACAGGACTCCTAATGGGTCTCAGTAGAGACCTGCAAATCTGAAGTGGCTGGTATCAGGGGCTGTGAAAGCACCTCACTGAGCAGTTTTTCTGGTTTAAATAAGGCAAAAAAAACGACAGCAAGGAATGTCATGGTCAGGGCCTAGGCAAGGAATACAGTACGAGTGAAAATCTTTGAGGTATTTGCTTTCCACAAGAAATACAATTATTGACTTTTACTGACATCGGTTAAGAGCAAGAAAAAGTTTCCTCAACGGGGTACTTAGCTTTAGTTGAAAACTTCGGTTCTGAAACTTTAAAATGAAAATTTCAGGAGTCGGCCAACCAGCACTTGCGAAATGCATCTGCTTCGGGCACCGCATGGCAAGAAAGACTGATGTAATGGCGTGTGCTGCATGCTTTATACCCCTACCTGACGTCATGGGAGATGAGACAGCAACCGACAGAGGAGCAAAGACTTTGATAATCAGGCTGACTGAGGGCTACTGAAAGCATATAACCCAAATGTGAGTACTGCAACAGTGAAACACAAAAAACATTTGATAGTGCAGAGAGAGTCTGCCCTGAAGCATAGATATTTCCTGCACGACTCTCTTATGGGGATGTGCAGATAAGCTTCTTTAAATCTAGAGTGACTAACCAGGCATCCTTGGCTAGCATAGGAAGAAGCTGTTGAAGGGTGTGAATTTTGGGACCACCAGAAAGGTGTTGAGAATTGATAGATCCAAGACTGGGTGCAAACAGCCCTCTTTTCTAGGCACCAGGAAAAGTCTGGAGTAGAAACCCTGCCCCCTTTGTTCTACTGGAACAGGTTGAATAGCTCTGATATTAAGCAGGGAAAGCACCTAATTTTGAGCCTCTGTCCACTGGTTTGGAGGAAGGTCTGGAAAGCCACTTGGGGTTGGCAGTGAGTGGAAGTAGAATATTTACCCCTGGGATACAATGTTTAGGACCCATCGGTCCTGAGTAATGGACATCCAGGTTTTTATATGAAGGGCAAGTTTTCCTCCTAGGGGCACAAGTAATTGGGCAGGGCTGGGAAGGATAACTGAAAAGTCATTGTGAACTTTTTCCATAAGAGGGTGGCTTACCACTCCCTGTTTTTGAGGTGGGAGCACTCCATTGTTTAGATCTCTGCATACCCTGAGACTGTAGTCTGGGTGGCCCATTTCCCCTGAGTTTGAATAGAGAAGGACTGGAAAGGGCTGGAAAGAACCAGTTTTTTGAAGGCCAATGCCTACTGAATCTAGGAGGCTGCACTTGTAAGAATTCTTTAACATTTTGCATAGATTTAGCTTTTTCTTTCATCTTTTTAAGAACAACTTCTACTTTGCTACCAAACAAACAGTCCTGATTTAAAGGAGCATCCAGTAATTTTGATATGACATGATGTGGCAAAATTTGTTCCTTCAGCCAAACATGTCTTCTCAGTACAGACCCCATGACTGCAGCTCTGCAAGATGCTTCTAGGGCATCAAATCCACACTGTACAGTATGCCTACTAACTTGGTTTGCGGAATGCAATAACTCATACATATTTATTTTCTGCACAATCTGGAAGTAACACCAGGTTTTGTTTAATTAGCTCCATAATATGTTGCTGGTACTTCAACATGTGAAAAGTACAGTTGTGTACAGTTACCATAAATGCAGATGTTAAGAGTGTATTCACTGTTACAGTCATTACATTTGGGTTATCTGCCTGCAGGTAGCCCTCAGCCAGCCTGAATACTAGTCTTGGATTCTTGCGTCGGATGCTGTCTCCACTTCCAATGTCATCAGGTCGTCAGGGGTATAAACATCAGTTTTTCTTGCCCCAGATGTCACGTGCCCCCAAAACAGGAAGCAATTATATGTTATGTTACACCCCCAACAAAAAGCAAAGACACCAGAAAGCTGAAATACACCAAAGAAAGAAAGGTAGAGTCAAGAAAAGTCAGGTGGCTGGACGGAGGGTAACCAGGACTGCAACAGTGAATACACTCTAACATCTACGTTTATGGTAAGTGTATACAACTGTACTATGCTCATGTTACACTGTTGCAGTCATCAGATTTGGGTATGTTCCCAAAGCTAAGGATGGGAGGAGGAAATTAGATAGCATTAGGACCAGCTATAAGGCCCTGCAAGACTGCAGTGGCAAACCCAGCTCTGGATTTAAAGAAATTTGGCAAATGGTAATGCTTGGTAAAAGTATGTACAGAACTCCAGGTAGCAGCTTCTAGGATGTCCCTGGTAGGGACACCTCCGAGAAAGGCTGTAGAGGTAGATGCAGCCCTGGCTGAATGTGGTCTTATCCCCTGTGGGTCGGTTTTTCCATGATGCTTATAGCAGAAATTAATGCAATGGCCTATCCATTTAGAAATGGTTTGCTTTGAAATGGCCTTCCCCTCTGCCCCCGCAGAAAATGCAACCAGCAGCTGTTCAGATTTCCTGAGAGGTTTAGTCCTGCCCAAGTAAAATCTAAGTAGTCTGTGCACATCGGAGTGCAGTATACGTTCACCCTTTGTTTAGTGGATTAGAAAAGAAGGTTGGCAAATGAATGTACTGATTAAGAGCCACACTGGATACCACCTTGGGCATGAAGGACGGATTGGTCCTGAGTGACACCCTGTCCGCATGAAAGATGATGAAAGGCTCCACTGCCATAAGGGCCTGTAATTTAAACACCCTTCTTGCTGAAGTGATGGCTAAAAGGAAGGCTGTTTTCCAAGAAAGGAATTTACACACTGCATTTGCAGCTGGCTCAAAGGGAGGTAGAGTGAGCTTTTCCAATACAAAGTTAAGGTCCCAAGCTGGGGTAGGGGCTCTCCTAGGTGGTCTTACATTTTTGGCCCCTCAGAGGAATTGCTTCAGCAGTGGATGAGAGAGGAGGGGTGGTTCTGTATTGTAATGTGCTGAAATGGCTGAGGCATGAATTTTGATGGAAGAAAAGGAAAGGCCCTTGTGAGGCATCTCAGTTAAGTATTGAAGAATGTGCAAACAATTGGGCACTGTTGTGCCCATCCCATGAGTTTGGCTCCAGGAACAGAATCTTTTCCATTTTTCTGCATAGGATTTTGTAGTACTAGGCATAATATGCTGCTGATACTTTAACATAAGAAACTGGCAGTTTAAGGCCCTAAGGGCCGAAGTTGCAGAAGTGTATACCTTTTTACCCCATCTATCCAGCACCCTGGAGTCTCTATCAGAGGGGGTAGGATTTTTGGCAGTAGTAGCTTTAATGCCCTTGGGGCCTTGTGAAATGGTCTCATGAGCCACAGTAGGATTTTCGAAAAGGAACTTGAGAGTCAGGAACCCTGCAATATCTATCAGGTTTTCTGGGAGCAGGCGGTAAAGAGTCAGGGGCCAAGCTAGATTTCGAAAAGGCATCATCAACAATGTCTAGTACAAGAGGGCTAGCTAAAGGCCTGTGCTGGGGCAGGAGTAAGAAATCGCTAAGCCTCTTTTTAGAATCAGAGAAATCCTGACTTTCCCAACAAAAATGCTCCCCAAGAGTATGCAAAGTTTCACCAAAAGAGAAATCCTCTTTGGGGGGGGGGGGGGGGGGTGGAGTCCTCTGCATCAGAATCCTCATAGGTAGATAAGGGCAACTCTTGGCAATCAGAAAAAAAACAAATTTCAGAATCCTGATCAGATGATGGCGTCGGTTTAATATGCAAGTCAGTAGGCCTGAATACACCCTCAGAAGCCGGTGCCTGCATTGTGGCTCCGGACCCATCCAAGGCAGAGACATCCGCAGGTTCCACAGTTGAGGCATCTCGTGGCATACCGGACTCTGAATGGGTCTCAGTAGAGGCCTGCGAATCTGAAGTAGCGGGTATCAGGGGCTGCGAAAGCACCAGAGTACTGGCGACCTGGCGATTAGCTTAACGGAAGCATCGTCAGCAGCTTTGGACCTATGCGGCCTGTCTCTGTCTGTGTTTTTTTCAGAATGGTCGGTAGTCGGGTGGCTTACCAAAGCCATTTCTAGATAATTGAATATAGTACCAAAATATTTAGAAGCGAAAATGAACAAATGACGAATAGAGGTTTGAATAAGGCACAAAACCAACGGCGAGGGACATCATTGTTTGGGCCTAAGCAAGGACTGCAGTACGAATGAAAATCTGAGGTATTTGTTAAAGTACTTAGCTTTGAAGACTTCGGATCTGAAACTCAAACGAAAATTTCAGGAGTCGGCCGACCGGCACTTGAACTGCTTCTGCTTCGGGCACCACATGGCAAGAAAGACTGATGTAATGGTGTCTCCTGCATGCTTTATACCCCTGACTACCTGATGTCATGGAAGATGAGACAGCAAATGATGCAGGACCCAAGACTTTGATAATTAGGCCGACTGAGGACTACCTGCAAGCAGATAACCCAAATGTAATGACTGCAACAGTGAAGAACATCTTTGGTTCCAGTTTCCATTCATGTGGGTCCATGAGATTTCTGCTTGGGTCGTCTGCCAGTGAATTTAGCTTACCTGGCAGGAAATGAGCTTGTAGGTGCACTTGGTAGCTCAGGGCTGTGTTCCACAGAGCCATGGCTTGTCTGCAGAGAAGGTACGAGTGGGTTCCCCTCTGCTTGTTTATGTACCACATAACTGTGGTGTTTTCTGTCTTTACCAATAATTATTCTAGAAGGATATAGTCTTTGAAGGCCGTCAGGGAATTCTGTACAGCTAACATTTCTTTTTGGTTGATATGCAGGTGCATCTGACTCGTGTTCCATTTGCCCTGAATGCACCAACCTACCAAGTGAGCCCCCCATGCATAGTCTGATGAGTCTGCAAATCAGGGTTTGAGTGGCAGGGGGAAGATTGAAAGGGAGCCCCTCATTTGGGTGGCAGGCCTCTGACCACCAAAGCAACTCTGTCTTTATACAAGGAATGATAGGAATCATTGTCTCCAGGTCCTGGGAATGTTGACACCATAGGCTTTTTAGATACCATTGTAGTTTCCTCATATGTAGTCTTGCATATGGAATTAGTAGACTGTAAGAGGCCATGAACCCCAGGGCTTGCAGGATATACTTTGCAGATAGCTGGGTCTTTGTGGTCAGTAGTCTGAAGTAAGCGGTCAAGTAAAGCTGTTTCTCTGGCATGAGGTAAGCCATCTGGGAAGTTGTGTTCAAGCTTGCTCCCAGGAATACAGTGTTACCAGGGTACTAGAGGAGACTTCTTTTCGTTTATGGTGTACCCCAGCGAGGTTAGAAGTTTCTTTACAAATGACAGATGTTTTAATAGTATGTCCTGGCTTTCTGCCTGAATTAGACAATCGTCCAGGTATGGGTATATTTAAATATTTCTCTGCCTGCAAAATACAATGGCTGAAGCTAGACACTTTGTGAATACCCTGGGTGCAGTAGATAAGCCAAAAGGAAGTGCAGAGAACTGATGGTGCATGGAGCCTGCTCTGAAGCATAGGTAATTCCTGCAAGAGTCCCTTATTGGAATGTGCAGGTAAGCTTCCTTCAAGTCTAAGGTTGCCAAACAGGCATCTTTGCCTAGCATAGGAAGTAGCTGTTGAAGTGTTAGCATTTTGAATTTTGGGATTACCAAAAAGGTGTTTAAAATAGAGAGGTCCAGGATAGGATGCCAGGAGCTGTCTTTTCTGGGTACCAGGAAGAGTCTTGAGTAAAAACATTGTCCCCTTTCTTCTGCTGGGACAGGCTGAATAGCCTGATACTTAGAAGAGAGAACCTACTGTTGAGCATCTGCCCACTGATTTGGGGGTAGGTCAGGCCAACCGGCAAGGGTTGGTAAGGTGTGGAAGTGGAATCGGTATCCTTGGAAGACTATATTTAAAACCCACTTGTCCTGGGTAATGAGTTCCCAGTTTTTTGCATGCAGGGCAATCTTCCCTCCTAATGGAGCAGGCAGTTGAGCAGGGCTTGGAAGGTTTAAGGTTAAGTCATTGTGACATTTTTCCATAGGGGGTGTCTTACTACTTCCAGCTTTGGAAGTGGGAGCCCCCCCACTGCTTAGGCCTGTGTGTGCCATGAGACTGTAGCCTAGGTGGTCTGCTGTTCCTGGTTTTAAGGACTGGCAGAGACTGGAAAGGACCAATTCTTAGAAGGCCAATGCCTACTAAATCGGGGAGCCTGTACTTGCAGGAAATCTAACATTTTGCACAGATTTAGCTTTTTCCTCCATCTTTTTACGGACTTCTGCTTTGATGCCAAACAGGCGGCCTTGGTTTAAGAGAGCATCCAGTAATTTATCTTTAACATGATCTGGCAAGTTTTGCTCCTTAAGCCAAGCATGCCTTCTAAGTACAGACCCAGTGACAGCAGCCCTGCAAGATGCTTATAGAGACTCAAAAACACATTGCAAAGTATGTTTACAAAACTTGTTGAGCAGAATGCATTAAATCCTGTAATTCTTTATGTTCAGCACAGTCAGGAATAAACATCATTTAATGTTTTAGTCCCATAATATGCTGCTGATACTTTAATATATGAAACTGGCAGTTTAAGGCCCTAATGGCCAAAGTAGCAGAAGTGTATACCTTCTTACCCCATCTGTCCAAGGCCATGGAATCTCTATCAGAGGGGGTAGGGTTTTTGGCAGTAGCAGCCTTAATTTCTTTAGGTCCTTGGGAAATGGTCTCTGGATCTGCAGTAGGATTCTTGAAAAGGAAAGTACAGTTCTGTACACTTACCATAAATGTAAATGTTTGAATGTATTCACTGTTGCAGTCATTACATTTGGGTAATCCTGCTGGCAGGTTGCCCTCAGCCGGTCTGAATTGCAAAGTCTTGGGTCCTGCACCGGCGGCTGTCGCCCCTTCCCTGATGTCAGGTCGTCAGGGGTATAAAAGATCCAGCCGACGCTATTTTCTTTAGTTTTTCTTGCCTCAGATGTCAGGTGCCCTCTAAAAGGGTAGCCAAATATATATATATAAATACATGCACCAATATAAACTTTACCTTCAACTACAAGCAAATACACCACATAGGTTCCATCAGAAGAAAGGAGGATGGCGGGTGGGTAACCTGGACTGCAACAGTGAATTTATTTTTTTATTTTATTTTACATTTGTTGACCGGGCTAGTCCAGCTGGATACATATCCATTTTCAGCAGAGGCCCGGGGAGAAAAGCTCCTCGAGAGTACAAAACAAAGAATGACGTTAATCAAATAAAAACAGTAAATAAAATTCACAGTTTAACAAATAGAAGTACTATATACAATTTAGCTATATTATGCAAAAAAGAACATATTGAAATAAAAAGTTGGGTAACAGGTAAGTAAATAAGTACAGTACAGGAACATGCTAGAAAGAAGTGTGTTAACATAAGATACTAGAGTGACATAAGAGAGATAATAAGATATAAGAGATAGTCAAGATTAGTTAAAAGACAAGTTATGCTTCTGGATTCAAGTATGCAGGTAGATTATACAGACATTAAGATTTAGAGATTTAGTGAGAAGACAAGAGTAGTTAGTCTGGGTTAAGACAGGTGCATAGCCAATGTGTTTTAAGGTAGGATTTAAGCCTGATTTTGAATTGCGTAAGTGATGGTAGTGAGGTTAGGTCGCTGGGAAGAGAGTTCCAGGATTTACCAACGGTGTTAGAGAATAGAGTGTCCCCTGCCTTGTTGTTGGCTTTGTGTGTTAGTACTAGTATTTTAGTAGCTGAGCGCAGGGTATTAAGGTTACTGTAGGGAGTGATAAGTTTGGTAAGAATCGGTGTGTTACTAGGCTGATACAGGATTTTATAGGCAATTATTAATTGATTAAGTAGAAGTAGGTTGGGTAACTCTAGCCATCCAAGATTTTTATAATTAATACAGTGGTGGGTCCTAAATGTAGAGCCAGTTGCAAATCTTGCAATATTGTTGTAGGAGACTACTAGTTTGTTCATATTGGTTTTGAGAGGTTAGTATAAATAGGGAGGAATAGAGGAGGGTAGAGATTAAGTGGGTCTGGGCAATAGTAGATTTAGCTAGTGGGGTAAGAAAGGATTTGATTCTATATAGTGAGCCTAGTTTTTGTTAACTGATTTTATGGTATTGTTTATGTGGGCCTCAAAGTTAAGGTTATTGTCAATTAGTACCCCTAGGAGTTTTGTGTTAGAGTCAGGGGATATAATAGTTCCATTGTTAGAAGTGACAGTAAAGTTTAGAGGTGTGTGTCTATGGGTGGGAGTAAAAAGTAGAAGTTTGTTTTTTTTAGGATTTAGGATAAGACATTGATGTTGTAGCCAATCCTCAACTGTGTTAAACACTTTTTGGGTAAGGGATTGTAGGTCTGCTGGATTTGGGGCTGTGCAGATTAATGTGGAGTCATCAGCATATTGTATTAAGGAGGCCTGAGGAATAACAGTGTACAGGTCATTGATAAAGACAGAGAATAGAAGTGGTCCAAGTATAGAACCTTGGGGGACACCTAGTGAGATGGGGAGATATGTTGTTCTCCCACATGACTGCTTGTTGCCTATTGCTTAAGTAGGATTCAAACCATTGTATAGAAAGAGTATCAAGGGACAGGTTTTTCAGTGTGTTAATGAGAAGTTTGTGGTTAACCATGTCGAAGGCTTTGGAGAGATCAATAAAGAGGGCTGAGGATAGAGTGTTGTTATTGCGGTTTTTATTTATACAGTTGGAGAAGGATAAAAGGGCGGTAGTAGTACTGTGAAATGGCCTGAAACCGTGTTGGCAGCTAGCTAGCAAGTTGTTGTCTATAAGGTGTTTTAACAGTTGCATATGAATGCATTTCTCCATGATTTTGGCTAAAGGAGAGTATGGCAATAGGTCTGTAATTGGATAGATCCCTAGAGTTTCCACCCTTATGAAGGGGGATAATATGTGCAATCTTCCATGTGATAGGAATTGCACCTTCAGAGATTGTTCTGTTAATCAGAATGGAAACTGGGTAGGCTATAGCATCTGCTGCTTTCTGTAGATATTCAGCAGGAAGGAGATCGGCAGCAATGGTGGTAGGTTTGAGTTTTGCAGAAGGGTACGGATAAGGGATGTAGAGATGGGTTTGAGATGAAATGGTGGAGGTAAGGTAGTATTATGGGATGTTAGAGGTGAGCTATTGGGAGATAGTTGGTTGGAAAGAGACTGAATGGTTTCAGTGAAGAAGGTGTTAAAGGTTATTGCTACTTCCTTTGGATTGTCCTGGTCTGCACCTACAGGTGGGGGGGTGACAGTACGACCTGGGTGTAAGAGAGTATTTATACCTGCCCAAAATTTTGGGGTTTCTTTGCTGGGTATTTTGGAGTTGTATGTAGTACTTTCTTTTATCTAACAGTATTGATTTTTTTGTGTCATTTCTTAACTGTCTAAACTTGATGTGATCTACATGGTTTTGGTAGTACCATAAGGTCCAGATTTTATTTCTAAGCAGCATTTTTGTTTTGTATCTTTTGAGAGCCAGGGGCGGGTTTGTTTCTAATTTTAATGGTCCTTTTGGAGCGTGGAGGTCGAGGATCTGTAGAAATTTACTGTTAAAGTAGATTACTGCTTCCTCTAGGGGTGACTTTTAAGGGGTGCCCAGTTGCATGCTCTAAGTTCGTTTTGAAAATATCAGGGTTAAATTTTGTTTTATTCCTCACTGTTCTATAGGTAATTGGATTCTGGATATCAGTCTTGTCTCTGATAATGAAGGTTAGAGCATGGTCGCTTATATCCTCAGGGAGAGTTCCTACTTTATAGCTTAGGTGATGTCTATTTATTAGTATCCAGTCTAGGGTGCTTTCAGTGTTGTTCTGTTTATTGGTCCTTGTGGGGAGGTAATAGTTTGAGTAAAGCCATGTAAATTAAGATGGGTAGAGGGTTGTTCTGAGGTACAGCTATTCCAATTTATATTAAAGTCTCCGAGTACTATTGTCTCTTGGGGATAGTTGGTTGATAGCCAACTCAGGATATTTTCTAGGTTGTTTGTGTTATTCCCTGGGGGAAGATAGACAGCAATAATATAAATAGATTTATGGTTATTGAGTTGGAGTTTGGAGATAAGTATTTCCTCATTATTAGTTGGAGGGGGCTTAGAGTCAATTGAGGTAACTTGTAGTCCAGACTTGTAAAGTATTGCTATTCCGCCTCCCTTTTTAGCTAATCGATCTTGTCTTAATGTGCTATATCCTGGAGGAGTAAATTCATTGTCTTGTATAGATGGTTTGAGCCAAGTTTCAGTAAGACACAGGATGTCAAATGAGTGTACATCTATGAGAGCATGTATTTGGGCAACTTTGTTATTTATGCTTCTTATATTAAGATGGGCTATTAATAGTGAGTTGGGAGGTCTAATAAGGGATTGGGTGGTAGTAGGGGTTGCTATATGGGTAACTGTAGGAAGTGTAGGGCTTGGACCTGGATTAGGTTGGATATCGCCATCTATTATTGATTGGAGTTGGTTATTAAGTGTGATTTGTAGGACTTTACAAGTAAGGAACAGAGATTTCTTGGCTTGAGGCCAGTAGTATTTAATGTGATTTAGTCTGTGGTATTTTGCTGATAGGTAGGTTATTGTGCTAGGTGTGTTTGAATGAGAATGAGAGTAGGCTATGGGAGTTGAGGAGGTTAGCTTTGTGGGGTGGGAAAGGTTTATGTACTGGAGGTGTTCATAGAAAGTAAGTAGATAAAGTATAATAAGAAGATGTGTGATGATGTATGGAAGTAGGAGATTCCGTTTAGGATAGGTAGATAATAGTGGCATAGTGTCAGTGTAGAGATTAGTGGACTGTTAAGATGAATAAGTTGGATAGTGTAGGTGAGTATTGGGTGTGGAGTTTCTGGAAATTAAGGTGTGGTCTCCTATGATTGGTGTTTATTGAAGGGGAGTGGTTTAGATGAATAAATGTAGAAGCAGTGGGGCGGGTGGGAATAGGGGCAGGGAGGCGGAGTGAGCCGTAGGCTTAACGGAGGATAGAGCCAGTGAAGGAGAAGGGCCCCAGGAACAATCAGTGAAATGCTGACTATTGAGGTAAGGTAAAGATGTTTCCAGAGGAGAGTGTGAAGTTGTAAGAATAGAGGAGTGAGCAGTACTGGGAGAACAGAGAAAAGTTCAGGCCTGCAGTTAGATAATATGTGGATCAGAGCAGTGGGATAGACATATAGGCGAGTCCTTAGAAAAGGAGAATGGAAACAAAAATAAATAAGCCTTCCTAGTGTGCTTTAAAGACAGGGAATAGAGGAGGGAACAAAACTAAGCAGCTTAGTTAACCTGTGGGTAAAGTGATGAGGTGTGGGAGGAGGTGGTAGAATAGAGCGAGTGTACTGGCTGACCTGGCTAGGGAGCAGTCCTCAGTTACAAGGCATTAAATAGGTAAAATGTAATAACACTACAGTCATTGTAACACATACTTTCTAGGTTCGTTAGAGTCTTAGGGAGAGGAGTTTGCTCTAACTTATGGTACGGGTGGAGTCCAATTGATTCAGTAAAAGGTATGTATTCTTGGCTTTCAGGCAGGACAAATTCTCAGTCACTAGTTCAAGGCTAGCAGAGTGGAGTGCTGGGTGAATAAAGGAGAGAAAACAAAATTAAAGGTATCAAAGTGTTAGTAGCAGGCAAAAATGGCAGTTTCACAGAATACAAAATCCTTAGATGACATTGCTAAGCACATTAAAAATATAGCACAGTACAGAGAGGGCAAAAATTGTAGGTGACAAAGTGTTAGGGCAGGCAAACATTAGCAGTTTATCAGAAATAAAAACATCCTTATTTGTTGTTACTGGGTACATTCAAAAGTATAGCACTGTACAGAAGACTACTATAACCCTTTCAACAAATTAGGTTCAAAGCAACATGACCTGATATTATCAACATAGGAAAAATTGTAGCACTGTTACTGACAGACAAGAATTACATAAAAGTAAAGAAAAGCAGAAAAAACCCTTTACTATTAGCCGGGAAGCAGCAGAACCAAAAACGGCATATAGCCAGTATAATTACAACTGCGCAATCAATACAGGTCACAAATCCTTGTACATAAGTAAGTAGGGCTCAGAATCTACAGTCGGGAGCATCAATAGCCTAGAAGAACAAAGTCTACCTGATTCAGGGATCAGCGCCAATAGTAGTAGTTAAGAGTAGGAAGATTAAAGCCCAATATCAAAACTATACATCTCCTTAGTAGCAGAAATCAGCTGACACACATCCCAAACAGGGAAAGCGATCTTTCAGCTGTGAAGCACCACAACGCTAAAAACACCATGTGTGTGCTACTAAACAGTAGCACAAGCAATGCAAGCTTAGAACTTCTAAGTGTAGGGAATTAAAGTCTGCTTTCTTCCGTCGGAAGCATCACACGCTCAATATTAGAATACATCCACTCCCTAGAGAACAGCAAGAGCAGCATAGAAAAAATTGCTCAAATTACTTACAGACAAGATGTACTAACAGTGACAAAACGGCAGAATACCTCCTTAACTATTGGCCAGGAAACACCGTTACACAAGGACGACTTCTAACTAGTTCCTATACAACTGATCAATCATTATGTCATAAGTAATATTACAGTAAAAGGTAGAACGCCCTTTCAACAGCCAGAAACACCAGAGTCTTAAAAGAGAAATGTACCTGGTTCAATAAACAGCACAAGTAGAACAAATCGGTTAATTATACTATAAACAGTACACTTCCCCTTTTCATCAGTCATCCACAGCCAAACGCTGAGAACGGCGTGCCCCGAGATCCACGTGCTGCACGCTTCTACAAGCTGACCAAATAACAGTGAAAATTACACCGGCTCACTAAATGATGCCAAGGTAGAGAAGCGGTAACAGTACACAGTTAATCATGACCAGGTAGGTGATATGCAGTGACTATACATATGCAGCTTCAAAAGTACAGTACCTACACACTGGAATAGGACGCCGTAGCCAGGGACATGCAACAGACAGCGAGTCAAGAAGAATAAAGATGGCGCCGGAAGGAGTGGGTAATATTTATGTAGTTGGGAAAGGAAGTTCCAGGAATTAGGGATTGATACACTCTAACATCTACATTTATGGTAAGTGTACACAAAGTACAGTTGTGTACCTACCATAAATGTAGATGTTTGACTGTATTCACTGTTGCAGTCACTACTCTTGGGTTATCCTGCTGGCAGGCTACCCGCAGTTGGCCTGAATTCCAAAGTCTAGGTCCGGCGTTGGTTGCTGTCACCTCTTCCCTGATGTCAGTGCACCAGGTTTATAAAAGATGCAGCCAACGCCATTTTCTTCAGTTTTTCTTGCCCGAGATGTCAGGTGCCTCCAAATTGGTAGGCTGAAAATTATGCCAATAAGTATGCATGCACAAAAATAAACATTTCCTTCATCTACAAGCAAATACACCACATAGGTTGTATAGGATAGATAAGTACAGATAAGTCCCAGCAAAAAAAAGGGAGGATGGTCGGTGGGTAACCTGGACTGCAACAGTGAATTCACTCAAACATCTACATTTATGGTAGGTACACAACTGTACTATGTTCATCGTGTTTCACTGTTGCAGTCATTACTCTTGGGTTGAATCCCAAAGCTGAGGATGGGTGGCTGGGCTAAACAGGATTAGGAGAGGCTATGAGGCCCTGCAGAACTGCAGTGGCAAAGCCTGCTCTGGATTTAGAGTAAAGAGGTAAATGGTAGTGCTTTGTGAAGGTGTGCACTGAACTCCAAGTTGCAGCCTTCTAAGATATCTTTGGTTGGTACTCCTCTGAGGAAGGCTGCTGAAGTGGCTGCTGCTGCTCTGGTAGAATGAGGCCTAATTCCCATAGGCACGGATTTGTCATGTTGAGAATAGCAGAAACGGATGCAATGGCCTATCCATTTATAAATAGTCTGTTTTGAGATAGCCTTTCCTTGTGATCCTGCAGCATATGACACAAAGTTGCTCAGTCTTTCTGAAAGCTTTAGTTCTGTCCAAGTAGAAGCGTAGCTGCCTGTGTATGTCCAAAGAACGCAGAATTTTCTCACCCTTGTTCTGTGGGTTTAGATAGAAGGTAGGCAAGTGAATGGTTTGGTTGAAGGCCACACTGGACACCACCTTAGGCATAAAGGTAGGGTTTGTCATCAGACAAACCCTGTCTGGATGAAAAATGATAAAAGGTTCCACAGCCATAAGAGCTTGTAACTCAGAGACTCATCTTGCAGAGGTTATTGCTAGGAGCAGAGCTGTTTTCCAGGAAAATAATTTTATATCTGCTGTTGATGCTGGCTCAAAAGGAGGCAGTGAGAGTTTTTCCAAGACATAATTGAGGTCCCATGCCGGAATTGGTGCTCTCCTTGGAGGCCTGATGTTTTTGGCCCCCCTGAGGTACTGCCTTAAAGGATGAGAAAAGATAGGTGGTTCCGTATTGTAATGGGCTGAAATGGCAAAGGCATGAATCTTAATTGATGAAAAAGAAAGGCCTTTGTCCAGCACTCGGTTAGGTATTGTAAAATCGGAGGGATATTTGGTACATACGTGTCAATGCCTTCTCCTGGTTTCAAGCACAATCTTCCATTTTTCTGCATAAGATTTTCTGTTACTGGGCCTCCTGGCCTCCAAGATAACATCCATAACAGTTTTTGAAGGAGGGGTGTTTTGAATGGCTACATTATCCACCATGCTGCCAGATTTAAGGTCCTGAGTTGGCTGTGCAGGATCAGATTGTTTTGTTGGGTCAGCAAGTGAGAAGTTTGAGGCAATATCCATGCTGGACCTTGAGACAAGCTCTTTAGGATTGGGTACCAGTGCTGGCGTGGCCAGTCTGGCGCAATCAGTATCATTTTTGGCTTTTCTTGTCTGACCTTTAGGAGTACCCTGGGAAGGAGAGGCAGTGGAGGAAAGGCATATACTGTTAGATTTTCCCAGCTGAAGGATAGGGCGTCCACTCTCCATGCTGGTTTGTGATAAATCCTTGTGCAAAATCTCTGTAATTGGCAGTTGTGAGGGGAGGCAAATAGATCTATGTCTGGGCATCCCCATTTCCTTGTTATCATGCTGAAGACTTGTGGATCCAGTTTCCACTAATGGGAATCAATGTGGTTTCTGCTTAGTTCGTCTGACAGAGTATTTTTTTCTGGCAGGAATTGTGCTTGCAGGTGAACTTGATAAGTCAATGCTGTGTTCCATAAGGTCATTGCTTGTCTGCAGAGGGGGTAGGAATTTGTACCTCCCTGCTTGTTTATGTACCACATGACCATAGTATTGTCAGTCGTTATCAGCAGCTGTCCTGGATGAAGTAGATCCTTCAAAGCTGTCAGGGCATTCTGAACAGCTAGCATCTCTTTTTGATTGATGTGAAGATGCATCTGTCTTGCAGGCCATGTGCCCTGAATACATTTTCCTGCCATATGCCCCCCCAGGCATAATATGATGCATCCGTTGTCAGTGTCTGTCGGGCTGTGGGTAAACTGAATGGCAGACCCTTGTTGTGGTGACAGGCCTCTGCCCACCATCGAAACTCCTGTTGCAAGTAGGGAATGAGGGTAATTACTGTCTCCAGCCTGTGGCAATGCCAAGTCCAAACACTTCTTAGATACCATTGTAGTTTCCTCATATGCAGTCTGGCATATGGAATTAGTAGAATGCAGGATGCCATGAAACCCAAAGCCTGCAGGATTTTCTTTGCAGGTAACTGGGTCTTTGTTGCCAATTTGTTGAAGTAAGAAGTAGGTTGTTTTTGTCTGGCATGAGATAAGCCATCTGGGCAGTTGCATTTAAGCTTGCACCCAGGAATATTATCTCTTGAGAGGGCACTAGTTTTGATTTATTTTCGATTACTGTGTACCCTAGGCAAATTAGTAATCTTTTTACAAACGCCAGATGCTTTAGAAGAATGTCTTTGTTCTCTGTTTGAATAAGGCAGTCGTCCAAGTAGGGATATATTTGAATTCCTCTCGGTCTGCAAAACGCAATTACTGGTGCCAGGCATTTTGTGAAGACCCTGGGCACAGTAGATAAGCCAAAGGGCAGTGCAGAGAATTGGTAGTGCATTGAGCCAGCTATGAATCTGAGGTATATTCTGCAAGACTGTCTGATTGGGATATGCAGGTATGCCTCTTTTAGGTCCAAAGTTACGAGCCAAGCCTTCTTGCCCAGCATGGGCAGTAGCTGCTGTAGAGTCAACATCTTGAATTTTGGAACCACCAGAAAAGTACAGTTTTGTGCCTACCATAAATGTAGATGTCCGATAGGCATGCATCTGCAGTCCTTACAAATGAGTTGTCCTGTCATCAGGCAGCCCTTCGATCGGCCGGATTCCAAAGTCTGGGTCTGGCCTCGGCTGGTGTCGCACTTCACCCGTCACAGCTGCAGTTCTTCGGGTATAAAGGCATCAGCCGACGCCATTTTCCTCAGTGTTTCTTGCCCCAGATGCCAGGTGCCCTCTAGGAAGGCTAAATTTGGATAAATGCAAATGGTTCCAAATAGTAGAGAGCAAACAAAAAATAAGCATGTATGTACATATATACAAACAAATACACCATAATAGATTCCCCCAGCTAGCTACAAGATGGGCAAATACCCTAGGAGTACCACAGAGGGGAAGGAGGGTGGGTAATCCTGACTGCAGATGCATGCCTATCGGACATCTACATTTATGGTAGGCACAAAACTGTACTATGTCCTTCAAGGATGCATCTGCAGTCCTTACAAATGGGTAGAATACCATAGCCAAACTGGGGGAGGAGGAGAAATAAGATTATGGTGTAGTTAAGATCCCTTGCAAAACAGCAGTGGCAAAACCTGCTCGGGATCTGGAGTATAAAGGTAAATTATAATGCTTGGCAAATGTATGCACGGAGCTCGAAGTAGCAGCCTCTAAAATGTCCTTGGTAGCCACTCCTCGTAAGAAAGCTGTGGTAGTGGCTGTAGCCCTTGTAGAGTGAGGTCTGATGTTTTCTGGAGTTTTCTTCCCATGGTAGGAGTAACAAAATCTAATGCAATTTTCTATCCACTTAGAGATTGTCCGTTTTGAAATTGCTTTTCCTTCCATTCCTGTCGCATATGCTACCAGTAGCTGGTCAGTCTTTCTATTGCTCTTGGTCCTGTCCAGGTAGTAGCGTAATTGTCTATGTACATCCAAGGTATGCAACAGTCTTTCTCCCCTGTTCTGTGGGTTGGGGAAGAATGTTGGTAGGTGGATAGCTTGATTTAAAGATACCCTGGAGACCACCTTTGGCATAAAAGAAGGATTAGTTCTCATGGACACTCTATCTTGATGGAAGATCAGGAAGGGCTGTACTGCCATTAATGCCTGTAGCTCAGATACCCTTCTTGCTGAAGTGATTGCAAGCAGGAAAGCAGTTTTCCATGATAAGTACTGTAATTCTGCTGTTGCTGCTGGCTCGAAGGAGGAGTGTCAACTTTTCTAGCACAAAGTTCAAGTCCCATGCTGGCAATGGTGGCTTCCTAGGTGGCTTTACATTTTTAATCCCTCTCAGAAACTGCCTGAGCAGAGGATGTGAGAAGACTGGAGGATCCAAGTTGTATTCTGCTGAAATAGCTGATTCATGAAACTTAATGGAAGAATAGGACAGGCCGTTGTGGAAGAGCTCTGCCAAGTATTCCAGGATGTTAGCTATGTTTACCAGTGACACATTCTCTCCTTTTGCAGTACTCCAAATGAGATATCTTTTCCATTTTGCTGAATAATTTTTTCTTGTTGAGGGTCTGCGAGCCTCCAAGATAATGTCTTTAACCGTTTGAGATAAATCTGGGTTATTTGGTCTTATGCAATTGTCTTATGCAATGTTCAAGGCAGCCAGCTGCAGTGTTTTCAGGTTTGGATGCAGGGTTTTGAAGTTGTTCTGTGTTATCAGGTTTTTCCAACTGAAAGATAGGGAGTCCACTTTCCAAGCAAGTGGGTGGTACGTCCTTGTGCAGAATTTTTTCAGTTGGTGATTGTGTGGGGATGCAAATAAGTCTATTTCTGGTAGTCCCCATTTCCCTGTAATGGTTTTAAAGATGTCCGGATGCAGCATCCATTCGTGGGCATCCGTGGCAGTCCTGCTTAGGATGTCTGCTAGTATATTTTCTTTTCCTGGCACAAAAATTGCTTGAAGCTGAATGTTGAAGCTCAGTGCCACATTCCAGAGGTCCATTGCCATCCGGCATAGAGGGTATGAATGTGTGCCTCCCTGTTTGTTGATGTACCACATAACTGTGGTGTTGTCCGTCCTCATCAGCAGTTGACCCTGTCGAAGAAATGGTCTGAATGCCTGAATTGCCAGTTTTACTGCCAGCATTTCCTTTTGATTTATGTGTAGGTGCAGCTGGTCTTGAGTCCATAAGCCTTGTATGCACTTGTCCAACATGTGCGCCCCCCAACCGAGGTCTGAGGCGTCTGTTGTGATGGTCTGGCTTGGTTGAGTGCTGTGGAAGGGCAGTCCCTTGTTTGACAGGCCTGAGCCCACCATTGGAATTCTTGTTTCAGGCATGGAATTATTGGAATCTGGGTTTCTAGGCTGTGCTTGTGCTGAGACCATAAATTCCTTAGGTACCACTGTAACTTCCTCATATGTAGTCTGGCATGTGGAATCAATATTATGCAGGATGCCATGTAACCGAGAGCTTGCAGGACTTTTCTTGCGGTTAGCTGGTTCTGCTTTGTTAATGCCATGAAGTAGAGAGGGAGTTGCTCCTGTTTTTCTACTGTCAGGAATGCCATTTGTTTTGATGTGTCCAAATCTGCACCCAAGAAGGTTATCCTTTGGGATGGTATCAGCCTTGACTTTTTTATATTGACTGTGTATCCCAGGGCTTGTAGTAGATGAATGACCCTTTGCAAATCTTTTGTTAATTTGTTTTTGTTGTCCGCTTGTAACAGGCAGTCGTCCAGGTAAGGATAAATTTGAATTCCCTGAAGCCTGCAATGAGCAATTACTGATGCCAGGCATTTCGTGAATACTCAGAGTGCAGTAGATAAGCCAAAGGGCAATGCTGAGAATTGATAATGCTCTGATCCTGCAAGAAATCTGAGGTATCTTCTGCAATTTGGTCGTATGGGGACGTGCAGGTATGCCTCCTTGAGATCTAGAGTT
The DNA here is from genome assembly GCF_019279795.1 of Protopterus annectens. Lineage (NCBI taxonomy): Eukaryota > Metazoa > Chordata > Ceratodontiformes > Protopteridae > Protopterus > Protopterus annectens. The sequence goes on along the minus strand of NC_056747.1, from coordinate 440,644,672 downwards.
ACCAGCCAAGACTCCTTGCCCAGCATGGGAAGAAGCTGCTGTAGGGTCAGCATTTTGAATTTTGGAACAATGAGGTATGTGTTTAAAGCGGACAGGTCGAGAATAGGTCTCCATTGGTTTTCTTTTCTTGGTACCAGGAAGAGTCTGGAGTAAAATCCTTGCCCTTGTTCCATAGATGGTACCCTTTCTATAACTCTCATCCTTAGTGAGTAATTTGTTCTAGAGCTTCTGTCTTCTGATTTGGAGGTAGGTTTGGCATTCCTCTCTTCCTTGGTAGAGTATGAAAGTGAAACCTGTAACCTTGGTCTATTGTCTGTAAAATCCATTTGTCTCCTGTGATGTAATGCCAGTTTACTGAAAATAAGGCTAGCTTCCCGCCTAAGGGTGCTTCTAGTTGTTCCCTGGTAGGCGGTGCCAGAGCCAAGTCACTGTGATTGTCCTGTGGAAGTGGTAGTGGCTGGATCTGTGGCTGTACCTCGCTGGTTGTTAGCCTGCCACTGACGTCCCCTGTAGGCACCTCTGGATTGACCCCTGCCTCTTGAGCCTATTCCTGCCTCTCGAGCTCTGGAGGTGTCTGGAAAGGACCAATTCTTGGAAGGCCAGTTCCTGCTAAACCTTGGAGGCTGGACCTGCAAGAAATCCTTGACTGTCTGAACAGATTTTGCTTTCTCTTCCACCTTCTTCAGCACTTGCTGCGCAGGGGAGCCAAACAAATTGAGCTTATCCATGGGAGCATCTAGGAGCTTTGATTTAACATGGTCTGGTAAGGACTGCTCTTTCAACCATGCATGTCTTCTGATCACTGTGCCAGTCATGGCTGATCTAAAGGAAGCCACCAGTGCATCATAGCCGCATTTTAAGGAATGATTACTGACCTGCTGAATGTTATGTACCATTTCCTGTACAGATTTTGTGTCTAATGGTTCATCAGAGGACAGTTTTTTAGTTAATTGGTCTAACAAATTCCTGATACTGAATCATGTGGAATTGACAGTTCAAGGCCCTAGCTGAAAGAGATGCAGAAGTGTAAACTTTTTTACCCCATCTCTCTAAGGCCCTAGATTCCCTTTCAGAGGGGAGGGGGTTTTTGGTAGAAGAAGCTGCTACAGCCTTGGGTCCCTGGGAGATAGTTTCGGGATCTGCAAAAGGGGCCTTATACAAATGATAATGTGTGTCCGGAACCCTGTAGTACCTATCGGGCTTAGCAGGGGCCGGAGGAAGAGAATCAGGAGCAGTACAAGCATCATTAAAAGCATCATCCACAACAGTAAGTACTGGAGGAATGGCTAAAGGCCTATGCTGTGGCAAATGCAAAAAGGTTCTAAGCCTTTTCCTAGTGTCTGGAAAATCCTGGCCCTGCCATTGAAATTGTTCCCTCATAGCATGCAAGGTTTCCCCAAAAGAAAATTCCTCAGGCGGAGAGGCAGAAGGAATGGAGTCTTCTGCATCAGAGTCCTCATAAGGAGAAAAGGGGCCCTCTGGAGGGTTTGAATTATCTGACTCATCAGAGGATCCATCTGAAGAAACTGGCTCAGGGGGCTCTACTCTAGTCCTCTTCTCTGGAGGTGGGTGAGAGGCCCTGTCTGGATGTGGTTGGGATCCCCGGATCAAAGAAATGAGATCCTCTGCTAGACTAAGCATTTGTGAACTGGAACTAGGCCTGTGAGAGGGGGTCTTAGCAGGCACCGATTTGGTAGATTTTGCTGCTTTAGCCCTGGCAAAGGCCTTAATAGACATGGATGGATGCAGGAGGCCTAGCAGCTCCATGTGCAGGGGTAGAAATATCCAAAGGGATAGTATCAGATAAATCCTGCGAACCTGCAAGAGCAGGTGGGATTTCAGTAGCAGATTCAGCCAGGCTGGATGAGGCCTCGGTAAGTGGCAAGCTTTCGGCCGAAGGAAGAACCGTGGACTCTGTTTCAGCCGAAACAGAGACACTCGAGGTTGGCTTAACCGCGGTTTCGGCCAAAACCGCGGACCGCGAGTGTCGGTCCTTTTCCTTGCGTTTTTTAGAAAATTGCGTAGTCGGAGTATCCGACGGCATAATGTAAGCAAAATCGGAGCCAAAAAACTCTTCAGCAAATTCCGACCGACGTCTAAGCGTCCGTCGGTTGAAAGAATCACAGGCTAGATAAGCTGCTACGTCGTGGTCTGGGCCTAAACAAGGTAAGCAGTAAGAGTGGAAATCTTTATGAGGTATTTGTTTCCCACAAGTTCAACAGTTATTCACTTTTTCTGACATCGGCTGAGGCAAGAAAGAGTCCCCAACGGGGTACTTAGCTTTTTAGAAGTCTTCGGTACTTGTAGTAGTAATCTCTGGTTCTGACCGACCGGCACTTGCGAACAGCTTCTGCTTCGGGCGCCACGCGGCAAGAAAGACTGAGGAAAATGGCGTCGGCTGATGCCTTTATACCCGAAGAACTGCAGCTATGACGTCGGGTGAAGTGCGACACCAGCCGAGGTCAGACCCAGACTTTGGAATCCGGCCGACCGAAGGGCTGCCTTACGACAGGACAACCCATTTGTAAGGACTGCAGATGCATCCTTGAAGGACATCATGTTTAGTATAGACAGGTCCAGTATTGGTCTCCAGGTTTTGTCCTTTCTGGGCGCTAAGAAAAGTCTGGAGTAAAATCCTTGCCCCTGCTCTTGTTGTGGTACTTGTTGAATGGCTCTCATGTCCATGAGGGCTGTAATTTGCTTTTCTGCCTCTGCCCATTGATTGTGTGGCAGGTCTGGCATACCTTTTGACCTTGGTAGAGTGTGAAAATGGAACCTGTAGCCTTGGGACACTATGTTCAAGACCCATTTGCCTTGGGTAACCATTTGTCAATTTGGTGAAAAAAGTGTTACTTTTCCCCCTAAGGGGGCTGTGAAAAGAAAAGTGCTTGGATCTGGCAGAGGAACATCATTGGGACTGTTTCCTGTAAGGTTGTGATTTGTCTTCTCTGCTTTTGGAGGTAGTTTAGGCCTGTATGAGCCTTGGGGCTGAGATAGTACAGCTGTGTACCTACCATAAATGTAAATGTTCGAGTATATTCACTGTTGCAGTCATTACACTTGGGTTATCCTGCTGGCAGGTGACCTGCACTCGGCCCGAGTTCCAAAGTCTTGGTCCGGCATCGGCTGCTGTCGCCTCTTCCCTGACGTCAGTGCGCCAGGGGTATAAAAGTTGCAACAGACGCCATTTTCTTCAGTTTTTCTTGTCCCAGATGTCAGGTGCCCCCAGATAGGAAGGCTGGAAAGATAAAAATATGCCAAAAAACATGCATATATAACTATAAACATTCTTTCTTGTCTGACCTTTAGGAGCACCTTGGTAAGAAGAGGCATCAGAGGGAAGGCATAGACTGTCGGGCCTTTCCAGCTGAATGACAGAGAATCCACTTTCCATGCTTGAGAGTGACAGGTTCTTGTGCAGAATTTCAGTATTTGGTAATTGTGAGGGGAGGCAAAAAGATCTATGTCTGGGCATCCCCATTTCCTCGTTATCATGCTGAACACTTGTGGATTTAGCTTCCATTCGTGAGGATCCATGGGATTTCTGCTTACATAGTCTGCCAGTGTATTTTTTGTCCCCGGCAGGAATTGTGCCTGCAGATGTACTTGATAGGTCAGTGCTGTGTTCCACAAAGTCATGGCTTGCCTGCATAGGGGGTAGGAATGTGTGGCCCCTTGCTTATGTACCACATAACTGTGGTATTGTCCGTCTTTATTAATAGTTGTCCTGGATGTAGCAAGTCCTTCAAAGCTGTCAGGGCATTCTGAAAGTACAGTTTTGTACCTACCATTAATGTAGATGTCCGAGAGGTATGCATCTGCAGTCCTAACATATGGGTTGTCCTGCCTCAGGCAGCCCTTCGGTCGGCCAGATTCCAAAGTCTGGGTCTGGCCTCGGCTGATGTCGCACTTCACCCGACGTCATAGCTGCTGTGAATTGGGTATAAAGGCATCAGCAGACGCCATTTTCCTCAGCGTTTCTTGCCCCAGATGCCAGGTGCCCTCTAGGAAGGCTAAATTTGGATAAATGCAAATGATTCCAAACAGTAGAGAGCAAACAATATAAACATGTATATACATATATACAAACAAATACACCATAATAAATTCCCCCAGCTAGCTACAAGATGGGCAAATACCCTAGGAGTACCACAGAGGGGAAGGAGGGTGGGTAATCCTGACTGCAGATGCATACCTCTCGGACATCTACATTTATGGTAGGTACAAAACTGTACTATGTCCTTCAAGGATGCATCTGCAGTCCTAACATATGGGTAGAATACCATAGCCAAACTGGGGGAGGAGGCACTAAGATGATTATGGTGTAGCTAAGATCCCTTGCAAAACAGCAGTTGCAAAACCTGCTCGGGATCTGGAGTATAAGGGTAGATTATAATGCTTGGCAAATGTATGCACGGAGCTCCAAGTAGCAGCTTGTAAAATGTCTTTGGTAGCCACTCCTCATAGGAAAGCTGTAGTAGTGGCTGTAGCCCTTGTGGAGTGAAGTCTGATGTTTTCTGGAGATGTCTTTCCATGAAAAGAGTAACAAAATCTAATGCAATTTCCTATCCATTTTGAGATTGTCTGTTTTGAAATTGCTCTTCCTTCCATTCCTGTTGCATATGCTACCAGAAGCTGGTCAGTTTTTCTGTTGGTCTTGGTTCTGTCCAGATAGTAGCGCAATTGCCTGTGCATGTCCAAGGTATGTAGTAGTCTTTCCCCCCTGTTCTGTGGGTTGGGGAAGAATGTTGGTAGATGGATTGCTTGGTTCAATGATACCCTGGAGACCACTTCTGGCATAAAAGTAGGGTTAGTTCTCAAGGACACTCTATCCTGATGGAAGATAAGGAAGGGCTGTACTGCCATTAATGCCTGTAATTCAGAAACTCTTCTTGCTGAAGTGATTGCAAGCAGGAAAGCAGTTTTCCAAGATAAGAATTGTAATTCTGCTGTTGCTGCTGGTTCAAAAGGGAGAAGTGTTAACTTTTCCAACACAAAGTTAAGGTCCCATGTAGGCAAAGGTGGCTTCCTTGGAGGCTTTACATTTTTAATTCCTCTCAGAAACTGCCTGAGTAGAGGATGAGAGAAGACTGGAGGATCCATGTTGTATTCTGCTGAAATTGCTGATGCATGAATCTTAATGGAGGAGTAAGACAGGCCATTGTGGAAAAGTTCTGCTAAGTATTCCAGGATGTTAGCTATGCTTGCTAATGATACATTTTCTCCTTTTGCTGCACTCCAAATGAGGTATCTTTTCCATTTGGCTGAATAAGTCTTCCTTGTGGAGGGTCTGCGAGCCTCCAGGATAATGTCTTTAACCCTCTGAGATAAATCTGGGTTATTTTGCTTTATGTAATATTCCAAGCAGCTAGCTGCAGTGTTTTCAAGTTTGGATGTAGGATCTTGTAGTTGTTCTGTGTTAGCAGTAAAGGAACTAGAGGCAGAAGCCATGCGTGTGTCCGAGACATGCTCCTCAGTAGCGGGTACCAATGCTGCCTCGGCCAGTCTGGAGCTATCAGGATGATCCTTGGGTGATCTTCTTTGATCTTCAGTAGCACTTTGTGCATCAAAGGAAGAGGTGGGAATGCATATGCTGTCAGGTTTTCCCAACTGAAGGATAGGGAGTCCACCTTCCAAGCAAGTGGGTGGTATGTCCTTGTGCAGAATTTCCTCAATTGTTGGTTGTGTGGGGATGCGAACAGGTCTATTTCTGGTAGTCCCCATTTCTTTGTAATGGTTTTGAAGATGTCCAGATGCAGCATCCATTCGTGGGCATCCGTGGTAGTTCTGCTTAAGGTGTCTGCTAGTATATTTTCTTTTCCTGGCACAAATTTTGCCTAGAGTTGAATGTTGAGGTTCAGGGCCACATTCCACAGGTCCATTGCCATCCAGCATAGAGGGTATGAGTGCGTGCCTGCCTGTTTGTTGATATACCACATGACTGTGGTGTTGTCCGTCCTTATCAGCAAATGACCCTGTTGAAGAAAAGGTCTGAATGTCTTTAGTGCCTGTTTCACTGCCAGCATCTCTTTTTGTTTTATGTGTAGGTTCAGCTGGTCTTGTGTCCATAGGCCTTGTATACACTTGCCCACCATGTGTGCCCCCCAGCCTAGGTCTGAGGCGTCCGTGGTGATAGTCTGGCTTGGGTGAGGTTTGTGGAAAGGCAGTCCTCTGTTCAACTGACAGGCCTGAGCCCACAACAGGAATTCTTGTTTCAGGCATGGTATTATTGGAATCTGGGCTTCTAGACTGTGCTTGTGTTGAGACCATACATTCCTTAGGTACCATTGCAACTTTCTCATATGCAGCCTGGCATGTGGAATCAATATTATGCAGGATGCCATGTAACCCAGGGCTTGCAGGACTTTCCTTGCTGTAAGCTGGTTCTGTGTTGTTAATGCCATGAAATAGAGTGGTAGTTGCTTTTGCTTTTCTGCTGTGAGAAATGCCATCTGATTTGATGTGTCCAGTTCTGCACCCAAGAATGTTATCCTTTGGGATGGTACCAGCCTTGACTTTTTCATGTTGACTGTGTATCCCAGGGCTTGCAGTAGTTGTATAACCTTTTCCAAATCTTTTGTTAATTTGGTCTTGTTGTCCGCTTGTATTAGGCAGTCGTCCAGGTATGGATAAATCTGAATTCCCTGAAGCCTGCAATGAGCAATTACTGATGCCAGGCATTTCGTGAATACTCTGGGCGCAGTAGATAAGACAAAGGGGCAATGCTGAGAATTGATAATGCTCTGATCCTGCAAGAAATCTGAGGTATCTTCTGCAATTTGGTCGTATAGGGACGTGCAGGTATGCCTCCTTGAGATCTAGAGTCACCAGCCAAGACTCCTTGCCCAGCATGGGAAGAAGTTGCTGTAGGGTCAGCATTTTGAATTTTGGAACAATGAGATATGTGTTCAGAGCGGACAGGTCGAGAATAGGCCTCCATTGGTTTTCTTTTCTTGGTACCAGGAAAAGTCTGGAGTAAAATCCTTGCCCTTGTTCCATAGGAGGTACCTTTTCTATAGCTCTCATCCTTAGTAGCTGGTTGATTTGTTCTAGAGCGTTTGTTTTTTTGGTTTGGTGGTAGGTTTGGCTTTCCTCTCTTTTTTGGTAGAGTGTGGAAGTGAAACCTGTAGCCTTTGTCTATTGTCTGTAAAATCCATTTGTCTCCTGTAATGTAATGCCAGTTTACGGAAAATGAGGCTAGCTTTCCGCCTAAGGGTGCTTCCAGTTGTTCCCTGGTAGGCGGTATCAGAGCCAAGTCATTGTGCCTGTCCTGTGGAAGTGGTCGTAGCTGGATCTGTGGCAGTACTTCTCTGGTTGTTAGGCTGCCACTGACGTCCCCTGTAGGCACCTCTGGATTGACCTCTGCCTCTTGGGCCTATTTCTGCCTCTCTGTGCTCTGGAGGTGTCTGGAAAGGACCAATTCTTCGAAGGCCAATTTCTACTAAACCTCGGAGGCTGGACCTGTAAGAAATCCTTGACTGTTTGGACAGATTTTGCTTTTTCTTCCACCTTCTTTAGCACTTGCTGTGCAGGGGAGCCAAACAAACTTTGTTTCTCCATGGGAGCATGTAGAAGCTTTGACTTTACATGGTCTGGTAAGGATTGTTCTTTTAACCATGCATGCCTTCTAATCACTGTTCCAGTCATAGCTGATCTAAAGGAAGCCTCCAGTGCATCATAGCCGCATTTTAAGGAATGATTACTGACCTGCTGAGTGTTATGTACCAAATCCTGAAGGGACTTACGGTCTATAGGTTCAGGAGAGGACAGTTTTTTATTTAGCTGGTCTAACAAAAATTCCTGATACTGAATCATGTGGAATTGACAGTTTAAGGCCCTAGCCAAAAGAGTAGCAGAAGTATAAACTTTTTTACCCCATCTCTCTAATGCTCTAGATTCTCTTTCAGAGGGGAGGGGTTTTTTGGCAAAGGCAGCTGCTACAGCTTTGGGGCCCTGTGAAATGGTTTCAGGATCTGCAATAGGAGCCTTATACAAGTGAAAGTGTGTCCGGGACCCTGTAATATCTGTCGGGCTTGGCAGGGGCCGGGGGAAGAGAGTCAGGGGCAGTACAAGCATCATTATATGCATCATCAACAACTGTAAGTACTGGAGGAATGGCTAAAGGCCTATGCTGTGGTAAATGTAAAAAGGTCCTTAGCCTTTTCCTTGAATCTGAAAAATCCTGGCCCTGCCATTGAAAATGCTCTCTCATAGCATGTAAGATTTCCCCAAAGAAAATTCCTCAGGAGGAGAGGCAGAAGGAATGGAGTCTTCTGCATCAGAATCCTCATAAGGAGAATATGGGCCTTCTGGAGGATCTGAGTTTTCTGAATCATCCGAGGAATAGTCTGTAGAAATAGGATCCGGGGCTCTGCTCTAGGCCTCTTCTCTGGAGGGTTGAGAGGCCCTGTCTGGGTGAGGTTGGGATCCCTTGATCAAAGAAATGAGATCCTCAGCCAGGCTGAGCATTTGGGAACTAGAGGTAGGCCTGTGCGAGGGGGTTTTTGCAGGCAAGGCCTTAGAAGATTTAGCTGCTTTAGCCCTAGAAAAAGCCTTGATAGACATAGATGCAGGGGGCCTAGCAGCTCCACGTGCAGGGGTAGATATGTCTAAAGGAATAGTATCTGATAAATCCTGGGTGGCTGCTACAGCAGGGGTTATTTCAGTAGCAGATTCTGCCATGCTGTGTGAGGCCTCGGCTATCGGAGGCATGCTTTCGGCCAAAGGAAGAACCGAGGACTCTGTTTCAGCCGAAACAGAGACACTCGCGGTTGGCTTAACCGTGGTTTCGGCCGAAACCGCGGGCCGCGAGTGTTGGTCCTTTTCCTTACGCTTTTTAGCTAATTGTGAAGTCGGAGTCTCCGACGGCATTTTGTAAGCAAAAGCGAGACCAAAAAACTCCTCTGCAAACTCCGACCAACGTCTAAGTGTCCGACGGTTGAAGGAAGCACAGGCTAGACAAGCTGAGATGTCGTGGTCTGGGCCTAAGCAAGGAAGGCAGTAAGAGTGGAAATCCTTATGAGGTATTTGTTTCCCACAAGTTAAACAATTATTTACTTTTTCTGACATCGGCTGAGGCAAGAAAGAGTCCCCAACGGGGTACTTAGCTTTTTAGAAGTCTTCGGTAGTAGAAATCTCTGGATCTGACCGACCGGCACTTGCGAACAGCTTCTGCTTCGGGCACCGCGCGGCAAGAAAGACTGAGGAAAATGGCGTCGGCTGATGCCTTTATACCCAATTCACAGCAGCTATGACGTCGGGTGAAGTGCGACATCAGCCGAGGCCAGACCCAGACTTTGGAATCCGGCCGACCGAAGGGCTGCCTGAGGCAGGACAACCCATATGTTAGGACTGCAGATGCATCCTTGAAGGACATCAGCTAGCATCTCTTTTTGATTGATGTGAAGATGCATTTGTTCCTTGGGCCACGTGCCCTGAATACATTTTCCTGCCATATGTGCTCCCCAGGCATAATCAGATGCATCAGTTATTGTCTGCCTGGCTGTAGGTAAGGTGAAAGGCTGTCCCTTGTTGTGGTGACAGGCCTGGGACCACCATCAAAACTCCTGTTGTAGGCAGGGAATTAAAGTTATGATTGTCTCCAGGCTGTGACAATGCTGAGTCCAAACACTTTTTAGATGATACTGTAGTTTCCTCATATGCAGTTTTGCATATGGAATTAGTAGAATGCAGGATGCCATGAAGCCCAGAGCCTGCAGAATTTTTCTTGCAGGGAGCTGGGTTTTTGTTGCCATCATTTGAAAATAATGAGTCGGTTGCCTTTGTCTGGCGTGAGATAAGCCATCTGGGCAGTAGCATTTAAGCTTGCACCCAGGAATAGTACCTCGAGAGGCCGCTAGCTTTGATTTATTTTCGTTTACTGTGCACCCTAGGCAAACAACTAATCTTTTTACAAACGCCAGATGCTTTAGAAGAATGTCCTTGCTCTCTGCTTGAATAGGGCAGTCGTCCAAGTAGGGATATATCTGAATTCCTTTTTGTCTGCAAAATGCAATTATTGGTGCCAGACATTTTGTGAAGACCCTGGGCGCAGTAGATAAGCCAAAGGGCAGTACAGAGAATTGGTAATGCATTGAGCCTGCTATGAATCTGAGGTTTCTTCTGCAAGATTGTCTGATTGGGACATGCAGGTATGCCTCCTGGAGGTCCAAAGTAACTAGTCAAGCCTTCTTGCCCTGCATGGGCAGAAGTTGCTGTAGTGTCAACATTTTGAATTTTGGAACATCCAGGAAAGTATTTAGGATTTACAGGCCCAGTATTGGTCTCCAGGCTTTGTTCTTTCTGGGTACTAAGAAGAGTCTTGAATAAAATCCGTGTCCCTGTTCTTGCTGTGGAACTCTTTGAATATCTCCCATGTTCATAAGAGCAGCAATCTGTTTTTGCGCCTCTGCCCATTTGTTTTGTGGCAGGTCTGGCATACCTTTTGATTTTGGAAGCGTGTGGAAGTGGAACCTGTAACCCTGTGAAACAATATTCAGCACCCATTGGTCCTGGGTGATCATGTGCCATTTTTTTTTGTGAAAAGTGCTAGCTTTCCCCCAGGGATGCTGTCAAAAGGTAAGTGCTTGGCATTTGTAGAGGGAAGTCATTGGGACGGTTTCCTGTAAGGTTGTGATTTATCTTCCCCTCCTTTGGGGGTGGGGGCTGAAGTACCCCATTGTTTAGGTCTGTAGGAGCCTTGGAGCGGAGATCTGCCTCTTGGGCGTCGGTATCTGCCTCTTTGTGACCTGACACTGGAAAGGACCAATTTTTTGAAGGCCAGTTTCTGCTAAATCTATAGGAGGTTGAACCTGTAAGAAATCCTTTACTGTCTGCAATGATTTTGCTTTATCCTCCATTTTCTTTAACACCTCTTCTGCCTTAACACCAAACAAAGTATCATGCTGTAATGGAGCATCCAATAATTTTACTTTAACATGGTCAGGTAAACTTTGTTCTTTCAACCAAGCATGCCTTTGAATAACAGAGCCTGTAACTGCGGCTCTACAAGAAGCCGCTAATGAATCAAAACCACATTGCAGAGTATGTTTTCCCACTTGTTCAACTGCATGCAATAAATCCTGCATTTCCTTACTGTCACGACTTTCTGAACTTGAAACCAGTTTCTGCTTTAACAATGACATGAGGTACTGTTGATATTTAAGCATGTGAAACTGGCAATTTAAAGCCCTTACAGCTAAAGTAGCAGAAGTGTAAACTTTTTTCCCCCATCTGTCCAGAGCTTTGGAATCCCTATCCGAGGGGACAGGATTTTTAGCAGTGCAAGCCTTAACCCCTTTTAGGACCCTGAGAAATTGTTTCTGGGTCTGCAGCGGGGTTTTTGAAAAGGAATTTATGAGAGTCAGGGACCCTATAGTACCTGTCTGGTTTGACTGGTGCAAGGGGTAAAGAATCAGGAGACAGACTGGATTCAGAGAAAACATCAAGAATATCAAGCACAGGGGGGATAGCCATGGGCCTGTGCTGAGGCAATAAAAGGAAGTCTATGAGCCTTTTCTTGGATTCTGAATAATCCTGTCTCTCCCAATGGAAATGCTCCCTCATGGTGTGCAGGGTTTCCCCAAAAGAATAATCCTCAGGCGGAGAGGCTGAAGGAATGGACTCTTCTGCATCAGAGTCCTCATAGGGAGGGAGAGAATATCCCTGATTAGAAGAGGAATCAAAGGAAATGGAAACCTGGTCAGAGGAATCATAGTCAGTGTCTTGCCTAGGCCTTTTGTCAGGAGGGGGATGGGAACCCCTGATTAAAGTAATTAGGTCTTCGGCTATTTTAAGCATCTGTTTCTTTGGCATGGTAGACTGTTTTGGAGAATGCTGTACTTGCTTCCTTGTCTTTAATGGAGTTTTTGACTTTGCCTTGGCTGCTGTAGTGGGCTTAATTGTAAGCTGTGAAGGTCTGAAAACACCCTCAGAAGCCGATGCCTGCTCAGCGGCTCCAGACCCATCTGAGGGAATAGTTTCCGTAGGCCCAATACCTTGAGTTTCCACAGGCCTCTGTGGTCTCCATGTGGCTGTCGGTTACGGCCTGTGGCTCTGAGGTAGCGGGTGTCAGGGGCTGCAAAAGCGCCTCACTGAGAACCGGCGACTAGCCTAGAAGAGGCTTCGGTTTTGGACCTCTGATGCCTGTCCTTTTCTTTGTCTTTGCGTTTTTTTATAAATTCCGGTCGGTTGTTCTGACGGCATTATGTAATTAAACCTTTGGCCAAAACAATGTAAAGCAAAAATCAAACTGACGTTTAATAGTGCGTTTATTGAATCTAGCACAAAACTGACAACTGGCAACGTCGTGCTCAGGGCCTAGGAAGGAATACAGTAAGAGTGAAAGTCCTTATGAGGTATTTGCTTCCCACAAGAGATACAATTAACTTTTACTGACATCGGTCTGGAGCAAGAAAAAGCTTCCCCAATGGGGTACTTAGCTTTATTGAAGACTTCGGTTCTGAAACTCAGTTTCGAAAATCTCAGAGGAGTTGGCCAACCGGCACTTGCCAAATTATTTTGATTCGGGCACCGCGCGGCAAGGAAGACTGAAGAAAATGGCATCGGTTGCAACTTTTATACCCCTGGTGCACTGATGTCAGGGAAGAGGCGACAGTAACCGACGCCAGACCAAGACTTTGGAACTCGGGCCGACTGCAGGTCGCCTGCCAGCAAGATAACCCAAGTGTAATGACTGCAACAGTGAAACACGATGAACATCTGCCTCTGGGGCGCCTGTATCTGCCTCTTTGTGGTCTGTATGACACTGGAAAGGACCAATTTTTAGAAGGCCAGTTCTTGCTAAATCTGGGTGCATGGATTTCACTTTATCCTCCATTTTCTTCAACATCTCTTCTGCTTTAGCACCAAAGTATCATGCTGTAATGGGGCATCTAATACTTTTGCTTTAACATGATCAGGCAAGTTATGTTCCTTTAATCAAGCATGCCTTCTAATAACAGAACCTGTAACAGCAGCCCTGCAAGAGGCCTCCAGTGAATCTTAACCATATTGCAAAGTATGCTTTCCCACTTGTTCAGCTGCAAGCAATAAATCCTGCATTTCCTTGTTCTCTGAACCTTCAGTATTTGTCAACATTTTCTATTTAAGCAGTGACATTAAGTATTGCTGATATTTAAGCATATGAAACTGACAATTTAAAGCCCTTACAGCCAAGGGAGCAGAAGTGTAAACTTTTTTCCCCCCATCTGTCCAGTGCCCTAGAATCCCTATCAGAGGGGACAGGTTTTTTTTGCAGTGGAAGCTTTGACCCCTTTGGGACCCTGAGATATAGTTTCTGGGTCAGCAGCAGGGTCTTTATATAGGAATTTATGAGAATCCGGGACCCTGTAGTATCTATCTGGCTTAGCAGGTGTAGGGGGGTAAAGAGTCAGGGGACAGGACGGACTCTGAAAATACATCTACAATGTCTGGAACAGGTGGAATAGCAAGGGGTCTGTGTTGAGGAAGCAGCAGAAAGTCTCTGAGCCTTTTCTTAGAATCAGAATAATCTTGGCTCTCTCAGTGGAAATGCTGCCCCATGGTATGCAGTGTTTCCCCATAAGAATAATCCTCAGGAGGAGAGGCTGAAGGAATGGATTCTTCAGCATCAGAGTCCTCATTGGGAGGCATGGAATAATCCTGTTCAGAAGGGGAATAAGAGGAAATAGAAACCAGATCAGAAGAATTGTATTCTGTCTCTTGCCTATGCCTCTTATCAGGAGGGGGAATGGAACCCCTGATCAAAGTAATTAGGTTGTCCGCCATTTTAAGCATCTGTTTTTTAGGCGAGTAGGAGAATGCTGTACTTATTTCTTTGTCTTTAGAGCTGCTTTAGTCTTTGAAGCTGAAGATGGTTTAACATATAATTGTGTAGGTCTGAAGTCACCCTCAGAAGCTGATACAGGCTCAGTCGGCTCTACGTGGGAGTCTGAAGCGGCCTGTGGCTCTGAGGTAGCGGGCGCCAGGGGCTGCGAAAGCACCTCACTGATAACCGGCAACTGGCCTAACAGAGGCCTCATCGTCGGTTCTGGACCTCGGATGCCTATCCTTTTCCTTGTCCTTGCGTTTATTGTAAACTCCGGTCGTCAGCTGTTCTGACGGCATTATATAATTAAATCTTCGGCCAAAGTAATGAAATGTAAAATCAAACAGATGCTTAATAGTGCGTTGGTTAAATCTAGCACAAAACCGACAGCTAGCAACGTTGTGATCAGGGCCTAGGCAAGGAATACAGTAAGTGAAAATCCTTATGAGGTATTGGCTTCCCACAAGAAATACAATTGTTAACTTTTTCTGACATCTGTCTGGAGCAAGAAAAGATTCCTCAATGGGGTACTTAGCTTTAATGAAGACTTTGGTTCTGAAATTCGGATTTGAAAATCTCAGGAGTCGGCCGACCAGCACTTGCGAACTGCTTTTGCTTCGGGTAACGAGCGGCAAGAAAGACTGAAGAAAATGTCGTCGGCTGCATCTTTTATACCCCTGGCGCACTGACGTCAGGGAAGAGGCAACAGCAACCGACACCGGACCTAGACTTTGGAATTCAGGCCGACTGCGGGTAGCCTGTCAGCAGGATAACACAAGAGTAATGACTGCAACAGTGAAACACTATGAACATTTGTACTATGCTAAGGTTGGGAGGCTGGAGCTAAACAGTATTAGGAGCAGCTATGAGGCCTTGCAGAATTGCAGTGGCAAAGCCTGCCTTGGATTTAGAGTAGAATGGCAGATGATAGTGCTTTGTAAAGGTGTGCACTGAATTCCAAGTAGCAGCCTCTAAAATGTCCTTGGTAGGTACTCCCCTGAGAAAGGCTGCTGAAGTGGCTGCAGCTCTGGTTAAGTGTGGCCTAATGCCCTTAGGTACTAGCTTGCCATGGTGTACATAGCAGAAACTAATGCAGTGGCATATCCACTTTGTGATAGCCTTTTATTGTGATGCTGCAGCTTATGCCACTAGTAATTGCTCTGTCTTTCCGAAAGCTTTGGTTCTGTCCAAGTAGAATCTAAGCTGTCTGTGTATGTCCAAAGAATGCAGAATTCTCTCCCCCTTGTTCTGTGGATTTGGGTAAAAGGTTGGCAGGTCAATAGTTTGGTTGAAAGCCACACTGGACACCACCTTGGGCATAAATGTTGGTTTGTCCTCAGTGAGACCCTGTCTGGATAAAAAATTATGAAGGGTTCCACAGCCATGAGTGCCTGTAGCTCAAACTCGCCTTGCAGAAGTTATTGCTAGGAGCAGAGCTGTTTTCGAAGATAAAAACTTTATATCAGCAGTAGCCACTGGCTCAAAAGGAGGCAGGGTGAGTTTTTCCAAGACATAGTTGAGAGGTCCCATGCAGGCATTGGTGATCTCCTTGCAGGTATTAAATTTTGGCTCCTCTGAGGTACTGCTTTAATAAGGGATGAAAAAAAGATCGGTGGCTCTACATTGTAATGAGCCGAAATGGCAGAGGCATGAACTTTGATAGATGAAAAAGATAGGCCTTTGTCCAGCATCTCAGTTAAGTATTGCAAAATTTGAGGAATATTTGGCACAACTGTATCAGTTCTTTGTGGTTCCAAGCACAGAATCTCTTCCATTTTCCAGCATAAGATTTTTCTAGTACTAGGCCTTCTGGCTTTCAAAATGACATCCATCACAGCTTTAATGAGAGGTGTGTTTTGTACATTAGCCATGCTGTCAGGTTTAAAGTTCTCAGTCGGCTGTGTAGGATCTGACTTTTGCTGGAACAGTAGCTGAGGTATTTGAGGTAAGGTCCAAGCTGGGCATTCAGACAAGCTCCTTAGTATTGGATACCAGTGCTGGCTGGGCCAGTCTGGGGCAATCGACATCATCCTTGTCTTCTCCGGTCTGACTTTTAGGAGTACCTTGGGGAGGAGAGGCAGAGGGGGAATTGCATGTACTGATAGGTTTTTCCAGCTGAAACATACGGCATCCACTTTCCATGCTTGTCTGTGATAAATCCTTGTGCAGAATCGTTTTAGTTGGTAGTTGTGAGGGAAGGCAAATAGATCTATGTCTGGGCATCCCCATTTTCTTGTTATCATGCTGAAGACTTGTGGGTCCAGGTGCCACTCGTGGGGATCCATGAGGTTTCTGCTTAGTCTGCCAGAGTATTTTTCCTTCCGGGCAGGAATTGTGCCTGCAGATGTACTTGGTAAGTCAATGCTGTGTCCCACAAAGTCATGGCTAGTCTACAAAGGTAGTAAGAATGTGTGCCCCCTTGCTTGTTTATATATCACATGACCGTGGTGTTGTCTGTATCAGTAGTCCTGATTGAAGTAGGTCCTTGAAGGCTGTCGGGGCATTTTGAACTGCTAGCATCTCTTTTTGATTGATACGTAGCTGCATTTGGTTTGAGCTTCATGCGCCTTGAATGCATCTTCTTGCCATGTGGGCCCCCCCAGGCATAATCTGATGCATCCGTTGTTAGTGTCTGCCTGGCTGGGGGTAATGTGAATGGCTGCCCCTTGTTTTGTTGACGAGCCTTTGCCCACCATCAAAACTCCTGTTGCAGGCAGGGAATGAGTAATCATAGCTTCCAGGCTGTGGCAATGTTGAGTCAAAACACTTTTTAGGTACCATTGAAGTTTCCTCATATGCAGTCTTGTATATGGAATTAGTAGGATGCAGGATGCCATGAAGCCCAAAGCCTGCAGATTTTTTCTTGCAGATAACTGGGCCTTTGTTGCCAACATTTTGAAATAGGTAGTCAGTTGCCTTTGTTTATCTGGCGTAAGATAAGCCATCTGGGCAGTTGTATTTAAGCTTGCACCCAGGAATATTATCTATAGAGAGGGTACTAGTTTTGATTTCTTTTCATTGACTGTGTACCCTAGGCATGTTAGAAGTCTTTTCACAAACGCCAGATGTTGTAGAAGAATGTCCTTGTTCTCTGCTTGAATTTGACAGTTCAAGTAAGGATATATTTGTATTCTTCGTCTGGAGAATGCAATTACTGGTGCCAGGAACTTTGTAAAGACCCTGGGCGCAGTAGATAAGCCAAAGGGCAGTGCAGAGAACTGGTAATGCATTGAGCCAGCCTTGAATCTGAGGTATCTTCTGCATATTTGTCTGATTGGGACATGCAGGTATGCCTCTTTTAGGTCTAAAGTCACAAGCCAAGCGTTCTTGCCCAGCATGGGCAGAAGCTGCTGTAAAGTTAACATCTTAAATTTTGGTATATCCAGGAATGTATTTAAAATAGATAGGTCCAGTATTGGCCTCCAGGCCTTGTCCTTTCTGGGTACCAAGAACAGTCTTGACTAAAATCCTTGTCCCTGCTTTTGCTCTGGTACTTGTTGAATGGCCCCCATGTCCATGAGGGGATAAGACTTGTTTTTGTGCCTCTGCCCATTGATTTTTTGGCAGATCTGGCTAGCCGTTTGCCTTTGGCAGGGTATGGAAATGTAACTTGTAGCCTTGTGACACGATATTTAGGACCCATTTGTCCTGGGTTATAATGTGACAATTTTGTGAAAAAAGTGCTAATTTTCCCCCTAAGGGTGCTGCCAGGAGATAAGTGCTTGGTGCAGGCAGGAGGAAGTCATTGGGACTGTTTCCTGTATGGTTGTGATTTGTCTTCAACTTTGGAGGTAGAAACCCCCCACTGCTTTGAGCGGTATGAACCTTGCGCCTGGGATCTGCCTCTTGGGCGTCTGGATCTGTCCCTTTGAGGTCTGTCTGACACAGGAAAGGACCAATTCTTTGTTGGCCAGTGTCTACTAAACCTAGGTGGCTGTACTTGTAAAAAAATCTTTGACCGTTTGCATATATACAGCTTTGTCCATTTTCTTTAACACCTCTTCTGCCTTAACACCAAACAAAGTATCATGCTGTAAAGGTGCATCTAATAATTAGACTTTAACATGATCAGGCAGATTTTGTTCTTTTAACCAAGCATGCCTCCTAATTACAGAACCTGTAACTGCGGCCCTGCAGGAGGCCTCAAGAATCAAATCCACATTGCAAAGTACGCTTTCCAACTTGTTCAGATGCATGCAATAAATCCTGCATTTCCTTGTTTTCTGCACAGAGTTTAACATTTTCTGTTTAAGCAATGCCATGAGATGTTACTGATATTTGATCATGTGAAACTGACAGTTTAAGGCCCTTATAGCCAAGGTAGCAGATGTGTAAACCTTTTCTCCCCATCTATCCAGTGCCCTAAAATCTCTGTCAGAGGTTGTAGGGTTTTTTGCAGCGGAAGCCTCAACTCCTTTGGAACCCTGAGAAATAGTTTCTGGGTCTGCAGCAAGGTTTTCAAAAAGGAATTTATGGAAGTCAGGAACCCTGTAATATCTGTCAGGCTTAACAGGAGCTGGAGGTAAGGAGGCAGGGGTAAGACTAGACTCCGAAAACGCAACTACAATGTCTAACACAGGTGGGATGGCTAGTGGCTTGTGTTGAGGTAGTAAAAGGAAATCCCTGAGCCTCTTTTTAGATTCTGAAAAATCTTGACCCTCCCAGTGGAAATGCTCCTTCATGGTATGTAAGTTTTCCCCAAAAGAATAGTCCTCAGGAGGAGAAGCTAAAGGTATAGATTCTTCAGCATCAGAATCCTCAAGGGGGGAAGAGAATATTTCTGATCAGAAGAAATGGAAACTTGATCTGAAGATTCATAGTCGGTCTCTTGTCTAGGCCTTTTATCAGGAGGGGGATGGGAACCCCTGATCAAGGTAATCAAGTCTTCGGCCATTTTGAGCATCTGTTTTTTGGGCATAGAGGCCTGACCACGTGGCTCTTGTTTCTTTGCTTTGGAAGGTGCTTTAGTCTTTGCCTGTGAAGCTGAAGTCGATTTGATGTAAAGATATTTAGGTATGAATACACCCTCAGAAGCCGGTGCCTGCTCAGCGGCTCCGGACCGATATGAAGGGATAATATCAGAGGCTCCAATACCTTGAGTTTCCAGCGGCATGGCAGACTCCACGTGGCAGTCGGTAGCGGGCGTCAGGGACTGCAAAAGCGCCTCACAGAACCAGCGACTGGCTTAGAAGAAGCTTTGTCTGTTTTGGGCCTCGGCTGTCTCTTTCCTTTTCTTTGCATTTTTTGTGAACTCCAGTAGTCGGATGGCTATCAGACGGCATTTTTGGATAATTAAACCGGCGTCCAAAATAGTTTAAAGCAAACTCATATTGACACACAATAGTGCGTTGGTTAAATCTAGCACAAAACCGACAACCAGAAATGTTGTGATCAGGGCCTAGGCAAGGAATACAGTAAGAATGAAAATCCTTATGAAGAGGTACTTGCTTCCCACAAGAAATACTATTATTAACTTTTTCTGACATCGGTCTGGAGCAAGAATAAAGTTTCCCCAACGGAGTACTTAGCTTTATTGAAGACTTCAGATCTAAAACTCGAACACGAAAATCTCAGGAGTCAGCTGACCGGCACTTGCAAACTGCTTCTGATTCGGGCACCGCACGGCAAGAAAGACTAAAGAAAATGGCGTCTGCTGCATCTTTTATACCCCCTGACGACCTGACGTCAAGGAAGGGGCGACAGCGGCCGACGCAGGCCCAAAGACTTTGGAATTCAGGCCAGCTGAGGGCAACCTGCCAGCAGGATTACCCAAATGTAATGACTGCAACAGTGAAACACGAAGAATATCTTGAGAGAGTCAGATACTCTAATACCAGTCAGATTTTCTGGGAGCTGGAGGTAGTGTCTGGGGCCAGGTTGGATTCCAAGAAGGCATCATCTACAATGTCCAGGACAGGAGGGATAGCTAAAGGCCTGTGTTGAGGGAGGAGTAAGAATTCCCTAAGCCTCTCTTTGGAGTCAGAGTAATCCTGGCTTTCCCAGCAGAAATGCTCCCTAAGTGCGTGCAAGGTTTCACCAAAAGAAAACTCTTCTGGAGGGAAAGCAGAGAGAATGGAGTAATCTGCATCAGAATCCTCATAGGTAGATATGGGCAAATCCTGGTAATCAGAAGAATCTGAAGGAAAATCAGTTATAGGTCTCAGAGGGGGAAAGGCTGGTTTCCCCTAATTAAAGTAATAAGGTCATCAGCCATTCTTAATTGTTTTTTAGGCATATGGGCCTGACCATGCAGTTTGGACATCGGTTTTCTAGGCGTGGGTTGAGTTTTAGGCCTTGAAGAAAATGGTGTCTGCTTGAAATGCAAGTCTGTAGGCCTGAATACACCCTCAGAAGCCGGTGCCTGCACAGCGTCTCCAGACCCAAAGGTAGAGCCATCTGCAGGTTCCATAGTCAAAGAAGCATTTTCCGGCATACCGGAATCTGACTGGGTCTCAGCAGAAGCCTGCGAATCTGAAGTAGCAGGTATCAGGGGCTGCAAAAGCACCTCACTGAGTACCGGCGAATTGGTGGCTAGCTTAGCGGAAGCGTTGTCAGCAGTTTTGGACTTGTGCGGTCTGTCTTTATCTTTACGTTTTTTCAGAATTATCGGTCGGATGGCTTTCCGACATTTCTGGATAGTTAACCAGAGTACCAAAATAATTTGCTGCAAAAATGGACAGACAACGAATAGTTTGGGGGTTGAATAAATAAAGCACAAAGCTGACATCGAGGTACATCGTGGTCTGGGCCTAAACAAGGAATGCAGTAAGAATGAAAATTTTTGAGGTATTTGCTTTCCACAGGTAAGAAGATTAACTTTTACTAAAATCGGTTAAAGAGCAAGAAAAAAGATTCCCAAAGGGATACTTGGCTTTTTTGAAAACTTCGGTTCTGAAACTAGAAAACTAAAATTTCAGGAGTCGGCCGACCGGCACTTGTGAACAGCTTCTGCTTCGGGGACCGCATGGCAAGAAAGACTGGGGTGATGGCGTCTGCTGCATGTCTTATACCCCCTGATGACCTGATGTCATGTAAGAGGAGACTGCATCTGACGTAGGAATCCAAGACTCTGGTATTCAGGTCGGCTGAGGGCTACCTGCAGGCAGATAACCCAAATGTAATAACTGCAACAGTGAAACACGAAGAACACCTGGCAATTCAATGCCCTGACGGCAAGAGTTGCAAAGGTATATACCTTTTTACCCAATCTGTTTAAAGCTCTGGCTTTCCTGTCTGAAGGGGTAGGGTTTTTGGCTGTGGTAGCCTTAATGCCTTTAGGTGCTTGGGAAATGGCCTCTGGATCTGCACCAAGACTCTTACAGAAATTTGAGAGAATCAGGTACTCTGTAGTTTTCTAGGGCCTGGTGATAAAGTGTCTGGAGTAAGACTGCATTCCATGAAGACATCATCTACAATATCCAGGACAGGGGGTATAGCTAGAGGCCTGTGCTGAGGCAACCCTAAAAATTCTCTGAGTCTCTTTTTGGACAGAGTAGTCCTGACATTCCCAGTGGAAATGCTCCCAAAGTATACAAGGGCTCATCAAAAAAAAAATCCTCTGGAGGGGAGGCAGAGGGAATGGATTCCTCTGCATCTGAATCCTCATAGGTTGATAAGGGTATGTCCTGGTAATCAGAAGGGTCAGTCATTGGACCCATGGTCTGTAGAATCAGAATGGAACTCAATTCTCTGTCTTTTATGCAGGGGAAGGCTGGCTTCCCCTAATTAGGGTAAAAAGGTCTTCAGCCATTCTTAGCATTTATTTTTGTGGCATGGGAGCTTGAGCATGCACTTTGGTTGTCTGTTTTCTAGGCATAGTGCGTACTCTGGGCCTGCGAAACTCAGTTTTAGCTAAAAATAAAGTTGTCAGTTTAATGCGAACATCAGTAGGTCAGAAAACACCCTCAGAAGCCGGTGCTCCGGATCCATCCAAGATAAGAGACATCCGCAGGTTCCATCGTTAAAGAAGCATCGCGCGGCATACCTGACTCCAAATAGGTCTCAGCAGAGGCCTGCAAATCTGCAGAAGCGGGCATCAGGGGCTGGAAAGGCGCCTGAGTACCGGTGGACTGGCGACTAGCTTAATGGAAGCGTCGTCGGCAGTTTTGGACCAATGCGGTTGGTCTCTCTCTCTCTCTACGTTTTTTCTGAAGATGGGTAGTTGGATGGCTTATCGAAGCCATTTCGGAAAACAGAGAATGACCGCGAAAGAATTTAGCAGCAAAGATAGCCCTACGAATGGTTCAGGCATTATACAAGGCACAAAATCTACAGCGAGGAACACCGCGGTCTGGGGCTAAACAGGTGATGCAGTAAGAATGAAAATCTCTGCGAGGTATTTGCTTTCCACAGGCAAGACAATTCTTAACTTTTTCTGACATCTGTTAGAGCAAGAAAAAAGAATCCTCAACAGGATACTTAGCTTTAGAAGACTTCAGGTTTGAAACTCGAAAAATGAAAATTTCAGGTAGCAGCCAACCGGCACTTGCGAACTGCTTCTGCCTCCTTCTCAGCAAGAAAAATTGATGTAATGGCGTTGGGTGCCTGTTTTATAACCCTGACGACCTGACGTCATGGAAGAAGTGACAGCATCCGAAGCAGAAATCCCAAGAGACTGGTATTCGGGTCGACTGAAGGCTACCTGCAGGCAGATAACCCAAGTATGATGACTGCAACAGTGAAACACGAAAAACATCCATTGTTATGCTAAAGACATCAAAAATAAGATTTCCTGAATTAATGTGATGCCATTAAGTATGAACTGTAAAAATATTCAAAATGGCAGTGTCGGGCATACACATAAAAGCCCACACATCCAGCCACATTCAGGTATTCAAGAGGACTACACTGCACAGACACAGATATGTAATGACCTGGGGAAAAAAATATCTTCCAGCACTGACAACACTGTGACAGCAGACTAGCTATGCATATTGGTACAGATGGGATCTTCACATACCAGAAACTAGGAACCTGTTTCAACAAACGGCCCAAACACAGATTACATCTTTTTTTTTTTTTAAATTAACTAGACAAATTTACCTCTGCTATTTTAAGAGTAAAAGACTTTTGGCTTCTACCACAAGGTCTACTGAACCAGACTCAGCCTCCCACAGACTACTACCAACCTATGTTCATGTCTGTTGAGAAGAGGCGCACCCTGGGACAGAGACTGCTACCAAGGAGCTGGGACCCAACTTTCTACCTCAATGAGCACACCCACTTGCATCACAGGGATGGATGTTCTGTGGGTGTTCTGGTGGACTATCTTGCCTCCAGGTTGACTTGGCCACTGCCCAGCCTCATTTGAAGACAATGACTACTTTGCATGCATCAACCATAAGGTGTGCCCAAGTTGTACACCCCACATATCTTAACTGCCCAGATTTAAGTCGTTCCTCAAAAATTGCATTTTTCTGGCAAATCATTGAGAATTGACCCCACTTAATGACAGACTTTTGAATTTCAGACTTCATATCATTCAGAAAATGCATACTAACATAAAAAGAAGTTATGTACTCACCATAACATTCCATGTATGTAGTCCATCTCGCCGAACATTATTACATGTGGGTTCGGAGCAGATCCTCTGCTCCGACTCGGCCGCTTAGAAAGCCTAAAAATTTCTGATTGGCTCGTGGCTCATAGGTATCCCATGATGCATGCGCACATTCCCCAGATCTTGTTTGCTACTAGTCTACCAGAATAAGACAGGAAAAAGGACAAAGGTCCGGAAGAATAAACTGTAATAAAAGGTTCCCTTGTGGCAAAAAACACTGTTGAAAAGGAAAAACTGTATCCAGATCCTCCAGGAAGGGGGCTGGTGGATTCGTAATAATGTTCGGTGAGATGGACTACATACATGGAACGTTATTGTGAGTACATAACTTCTGTATGTTATGTAGTCCTATCTCGCCTCCATTATTACATGTGGGACAGCATCCATAGCATCATGAATGGGTGGCTCACTGGAAGACACTCCTGAGTACTGTGGAACCAAATGAAGCTCTACCCCTGGAAGTTAAATCCAATTTATAATGGGAAATGAAGGTATGAGGGAGAGCCCATGTTGCTGCTGCACAAATACTATCAATAGGTGTCCTGGCTTGGAAAGCAGCAGGAAGAGAGAAGGACCTGGTGGAATGTGCTTTGACTTTAAAGGGTAACGCCTTTCCTTGAGAATTGTAAATAAAGGAAATACAACTAGAGATCCAGTTCAAAAGTGTAACCTTGGAAACTGGCAAGCCCATTCTCGCCTCAGCAAAGGAAATAAAACAGCTGTTCTGATTTTCTAAATTCCTTGGTCCGGTGGATATAGAAACGTAGTTGCCTGTGCACATCCAGTTGGCGGAATGTATACTCTACTTTATTGGAGTGATTAGGGAAAAACACTGGCAATTCAATTGTTTGGTTTAAGTGAAATTGAGAACAGACCTTAGGAATAAAAGGATTGGTCCGGAGAGAGAGACCCTATCTTTGTGAAAAATTAAATATGGAGGTTTAACAGACAGAGCTTGTAATTCAGAAACTCGCCTGACTGAGGTTACTGCTACCAAAGAGAGTCTTCCAAGACAGAAATTTCAACTGACAACTATGGGCTGGGTTCAAAGGGTGGCAAAGTAAGTCTAGACAGAACCAGATTCAGGTCCCAAGGAGGAACGGGGTCTTGCACATGAGGTCTTAACATCATGGAACTCTTAAGAAAAGATTTGCACAGTTTGAGAGACATAAGACTTGAATCATTAATACCCACATGAAAATTAGATATTGCTGCTAGTTGAACTCTAGTATAGCAGCCGCTGAACCTTGGTGGAAGAGTTATGAAAGAAACGCTAGAACAATAGTAATAGGAGCTGTACATGGATCAACTTCTCTATTGTATGCCCATATGGAAAATCTCTTCCATTTACTAAGATACAATTTTCTGGTTGAAGGCTTGCAAGAAGAGGTAATAATATGAGTTACAGCTGGAGACAAATCATGAAGCCTGACTAGTGACGGAACTGGAGCAGCCATGCTGTCAGTGAGTGTGTGGAGACTGGGGTGAAGAGAACCTGACGTGTGTCAGGAGGTCTGGCACTGGGTCCAGAGTCCATGGGCAGTCCAACAGGTGAGGCCCAAGAAAAGGGAACCAAATGTGACGAGGCCAGTAAGGAGCGAGTAGGATCATCTTGCTTCCCAACCGCACTGCTTTCTGTATGATCTTGGGGATGAGTGGAAAAGGAGGAAAAGCATAAAGGAGTCCCGGGGCCAATCGTTGACTAGTGCATCTCTTGGAGACTCCCCCGGAGGGGGTATGACAGAGAAAAAGGTGTTGCATTTGGTGTTGATGGGATTGGCAAAGAGGTCGCAGCAGGGTTGTCCCCATTTGTGAAAGATCATACTGGCTACTTTCTGGTTCAAGGACCATTTGTGAGAACAATATTGCCCTGCTTAGCTTGTCCACTATTACGTTGGAAGTCCCCGGGATGTGCATTGCAATGAGAAAGCGTTGGGAAGAAATCGCCCAATTCCAAATTTGCATGGCCTCTCGACATAAGGACATCGATCTGGTCCCCCCTTGTTTGTTTAGATACCAGACAGCAGACACGTTGTCGGTCTGGACAGCCATCGTCCCTAGGGGGAGAAAGTCGTGAAGTGCTTGCAACGCTAAAAGCACTGCCCTCATCTCTAGGACACTGATATGCAGATGGGCCTCCTGCTTTTGCCATGTGCCTTGGACAGTCCTGCCCACCCTGAGAGGCATCTGTGGTCACAGTGGCAATGGGTTGGTGCGGTACAAAGGGAGTCCCTGTGGCAAGATGACCTGGTTGAATCCACCAGCGTAAGTCCTTTTCGCAAGAATCTGCAATCAGGATCTGATAATGTAGAGGCAACTGCTGAAACAACCACTGGGATGACAGGAGCCATTGGAGTATTCTCATATGTAGTCTTGCTAAAGGTACCAAAGTTATGGTTGACGCCATAGTTCCGAGAAGCTACAATACCACCCTCGCTTGGACTCTTCAAAGGGGAAGTATCCTGTAAATATGTTGCACAACATTCTGTATTCGGTCTGTAGGTAGTCTGGCTGTCATCTTGACCGTGTCTATGTTTGCTCCTATAAAAGCTATAGACTGAGTGGGCAAAATAGAGGATTTTTCCCAGTTTATCGAGATTCCCAACTGGGAACAGAGCTAGACTGTGGAATCTCTTGATTGAATTAGGCGATGCCTGGTGGTGGCGGTCAGGAGCTAATCATCCAGGTATGGAAAGACTTGGATTCCCTAACTCCGCAAATGAGCTGCGACTACTGCCATGCACTTAGTGAACACCCGGGGGGGCTGCGGTGAGACTAAAGGGCAGCGCCCGAAATTGGTAATGATTGGCTCCCAGCTGGAAGCGTAGGCAGCTCCTTGATGCTTTGTCCATCATTATGTGGTAGTAGGCATCCTGGAAATCTATTGAGCACATCCAGCTCTCTCTCCCCAACAAAGGGAGTATGGATTGTAGAGTGACCATTCGGATCTTGGACTTCTTTACATGCGCGTTTAACCTGTTGAAGTCTAAGATGGGTCTCCAGTCCCCTGTTCTTTTTGAGACTAAAGAACCTGGAGTATGTTCTGAATCCTGTCTGGTCTGTTGGGACCTTTTGGATGACTCTTTTTAATAGCAGCTTTTTTATCTCTACAGCCGCTTGATCCCTGTGATTGGGTGGTACATCTGGGATCCTTTTGGGAGGGTGTGGTGGAAGGGAAAAGGGTATAGAGTAACCTCTGGTAATAATGTCTTGTACCCATTTGTCTCGAGTGAGATTTAGCCAGGCTTCTGGGTACACGGACAGACGACCCCCGACCGGCTCCAGAGATGCATAGTCGGGGTCCACATCTGGAACGCTGATAGGGACGGTCATGAAAAGAATCGCAACCTCCCTGATTTTGTGGGCCTCCCCTGCTTCTAGGGTGACGTCTACCATTATTTCCTCCTCCCCTGCCTCTGAAGGAAGAATCATCTTGTGTGTCCTGGAAAGGTCGCTGGTTTCTTGAACAACATTTTGCCACTCTTCTGACCTTCAGGGTAAGGTCTAGAAGGAACGGTAAAATTGACTCCCACGGCAGAGTGTCTTTCCTTCCTGCTCACACCTGGTGAGGGTATCGCTCACCTTGGGTCCAAAAAGAGAGGATCCCATCCACGGAAGCATTGGTGAATGTAGACTTGAAAGGCTCAGCAAAGTTGCATAGACGCATCCAGGAATGTCTCCTTAATGAGACTCCAGAACCCGCCGCTCTACTCGCACCATCAGCTGCATATGAGATCAGCCGCATGGAGGAGTTAATAGATGTGAGGGTAGCCAACTGAGCAGACACTGTAGACAGGACTGCTTCCGTCGAGGTACCCTGAAGATGATCTCCTAACTCCTTTAGGAGATCTCTCTGAAGTCTCGTACAATGTGACATAGTTCAGCGATCGGAGTGCAACAGCCGCTGAAGAGAAAATATGCTTCCCGTACCTATCCATCGTTCAGGATTCCTTATTAGGTGGATGGACAGAAGAAATATATCCTGCTAGATCCTTCTTAGTGGCTGCCGCCACTACCATGGCATCAACAGGTAAACCCTTAGATAAAAACTCTTTGTCCTTAGGGGCGGAGAGAAATTTATTTGGCCTCCTGGGGACCGGTTCCACGGCATCAGGAGTCTGCCATGCTTTCTCACTTACGAGATCTAGTAATTCATGAAATGGAGGAGACCCCCATGAAGCTAAGGGTTAAGACCCAAAAGCCTTCAAGTACACAGACTCATCGGAAGGGGTAATGGTGGGGCCAGCCGCCTCTCTGCCTGAGGATCCCCAAAATCTCTGCAAAAGAGATCTTCAGAGGACGACTTAGGGGACCCCTCCGACTCATCTAGGTCCATGTCAGATGTGACAGACTCATCAGGGGAGTCTACATGCTTCCTCTTACATGATCTCTTCCGAGGGGGCCCCTCAGCGGGATCTTCTGGAGAGGTCTCGGAAGATCAGGGACCACCCAAAATGGGGGTACTAAGGCTGTGAGTCTCTACCATCCGGGGATAGAGAGGATGCTGAGACCATAGTCGGTGCTTGAGGGAGTACAGCATTGGTACTCCTATGTTGTACGGATGAGCTATCCAACATGCTCATCTTCACGAAAACTGATTCCTCCAGCTCCGAACGACGCCCTGGCTCAGAGGAGAGCGTAGGTGCCGATGGCTCCAAAGGAATCTGCTCCAAGAAAGTACAGTTGTGTACACTTACAATAAATGTACATGTCAGAGTGTATTCACTGTTGCAGTCATTACATTTGGGTAATCTGCTGGCAGGTTGCCCTCAGTCGGCCTGAATTCCAAAGTCTTGGGTCCTGTGTCGGTTTGCAGTCTTCTCTTCCATGACGTCAGGTGGTCAGGGGTATAAAACATGCAGCAGATGCCATTTTCTTTAGTTTTTCTTGCCCCCAAAAAGGTAGCAATATTTTATATATATATATATATATATATATATATATATATATATATATATATATATACATGCACATACACACACACACATGCATCAATATAAACTTGACCTTCATCTACAAGCAAATACACCACATAGGCTGTAGAAGACAGAGAAGGAAAGATAAACTTTAGAATGACAGGGGGATGGTGGGAGGGTAACCTAGACTGCAACAGTGAATACACTTGAACATCTACATTTATGTTAAGTGTACACAACTATACTATGTTCTTAGTGTTTCACTGTTGCAGTCATTACATTTGGGTAGAATCCCAAAGCTATGGTTAGGAGGCTGGGGCTAAACAGCATTAGGTGCGGCTATAAGGCCCTGCAGCACTGCAGTGGCAAAGCCTGCCCTGGACTTAGAGAAGCAAATGGTAATGCTTTGTAAAGGTGTGAACAGAACCCAAAGTAACAACCTCTAGAATGTCTTTGGTTGGTACTCCTCTGAGAAAGGCTGAAGTAGTGGTGGAATGAGGCCTAATGCCCTTGGGCACAGGTTTACCATGGTGTAAGTAGCAGAAACGGATGCAGTGGCTTATCCAATTTGAAAATGTCTGCTTTGAAATAGCCTTTCCTTCTGACCCTGCAGCATATGACACTAGTAATTGCTCAGTTTTTCTTAGAGCTTTAGTCCTGCTCAAGTAGAATCTTAGCTGTCTGTGTATGTCCAAGGAATGCAGAATTCTCTCCCCATGTTCTGCGGATTTGGATAAAAGGTTGGCAGATGAATTGTTTGGTTAAGAGCCACACTGGAAACCACCTTAGGCATAAAAGTAGGATTTGTCCTCAGAGAGGCCCTGTCTGGGTAAAATATGATAAAAGGCTCTACAGCCATAAGGGCCTGCAGCTCTGAAACTCTTCTTGCTGAAGTAATTGCTAGTAGCAGAGCTGTCTTCCATGATAAGAACTTTATAACAGCGGTAGAAGCTGGTTCAAATGGAGGCAGGGTGAGCTTTTCCAACACATAAATGAGGTCCCCATGCAGGTAATGGTGATCTTCTAGGAGGCCTTAAATCTTTGGCTCATCTAAAATACTGCTTTAGTAAAGGATGAGAAAAGATTGGTGGCTCTGTATTGTAATGAGCCGAAATGGTAGAGGCATGGATTTTGACTGATGAGAAAGATAGGCCTTTGTCAAACATTTCAGTTAAGTATTGTAATATCCGAGGAATATGCGGTTCTGCTGTATCAGTTCCTTGTGCTTGATTCCAAGCACAGAATCTCTTCCATTTGTCAGCATAAGATTTTCTAGTACTAGGCCTTCTGGCTTCCAAAATGACATCCATCACAGCTTTACTGAGAGGTGTCGTTTGTATGATTACATGATTAGCCACGCTGCCATGTTCAGAGTCTGTAGTTGATTGTGCAGAATCTGATTGTTTTGCTGGGACAGCAGTTGTAGTCTTTGAGGCAAGATCCAAGCTGGGTACTGAGACAAGTTCCTTAGGATTGGGTACCAGTATTGGCGGGGCCAGTCCGGGACAATTAATATCATCTTTGGCTTCTCTTGCCTGACTTTCAGGAGGAACTTGGGTAGAAGAGGCAGAGGAGGAAAGGCATAAACTGATAGGGTTTTCCAACTGAAGGATAGGGCGTCCACTTTCCATGTTTGTCTGATAAGTCCTTGTGCAGAATCTTTTCAATTGATAATTTTGAGGAGAGGCAAATAGATCTAGGTCTGGGTTCCCCCATTTCTCTTATCATGCTGAACACTTGTGGATTTAGTTTCCACTCGTAAGGGTCCATAAGGCTTCTGCTTAAATCGTCTACCAGAGTGTTTTGTTTTCCTGGCAGGAATTGAGCTTGAAGATGCATTTGGTAGGTCAAAGCTGTGTCCCACAGTGTCATGGCTAATTTGCAAAGGGGGCATAAGTGTGTGCCCCCTTGCTTGTTTATATACCACATGACTGTGGTGTTGTCAATCTTTATTAGTAGTTGCCCTGGATGAAATAAGTCCTTGAAGGCTGTTAGGGCATTTTGAACAGCTAGCATCTCTTTCTGGTTGATATATAGATGCATTTGTTTTGGTGCCCATATGCCCCGAATCCATCTTGCTGCCATGTGGTCCCCCCAGGCATAATCTGATGAGTCTGTTAAGGTTTGGCTGGCAGGGGGTAGAGTGAAGGGCCGTCCCATGTTTTGGTGACAGGCCTTTGCCCACCATAGAAACTCCTGTTGCAGGCAGGGAATGAGAGGCATCATTGTTTCCAGACTGTGTGAATGTTGACTCCATAAACTTTTTAGTTACCACTGAAGTTTCCTCATATACAGGATGCCATGAAGCCCAGAGCCTGCAGAATTTGTCTTGCAGAAGACTGGGTTTTTGTTGCCATCAGTTTAAAGTAAGTAGTCAATTGCCTTTGTTTGTCTGGCGTGAGGTAAGCCATCTGGGCAGTTGCATTCAAGCTTGCATCCAGGAATGCTATCTTTTGAGAGGGTACCAGTTGTGATTTCTTTTCGTTTGTGAAGAAGAAGAGTGTCCTTGTTCTCTGCTTGAATGAGACAGTCGTCCAAGTAAGGCTATATTTGTATACTTTGTCTGCAAAATGCAATTACTGGTGCCAGGCACTTTGCAAAGACCCTTGGCGCAGTAAATAAGCCAAAGGGCAGTGCAGAGAATTGGTAATGCATTAAGCCAGCCTTGAATCTGAGGTATCTTCTGCACAACTGTCTTATTGGGGCATGCAGGTATGCCTCTTTTAGGTATAAAGTCACCAGCCAAGCATTCTTGCCCAGCATGGGCAGAAGCTGCTGCAAAGTGAGCATTTTGAATTTTGAAATGTCCAGGTATGTGTTCAAAATCGATTAATCCAGTATTGGCCGCCAGGCCTTGTCCTTTCTGGGTACCAAGAACAGTCGAGTAAAAACCTTGTCCTTTTTCCTGTTCTGATACTGTCTGAATGGCCCCCATATCCATGAGGGACGATACCTATTTTTGTGCCTCTGCCTATTGATTTTTTGGCAGATCTGGCCAACCATTTGTCATTGGCAGTGTGGAAATGGAATCTATGGGTCCTGCCAAAAGTTAAGTGCTTGATGTAGGCAGAGGGAAGTCATTGGGATTGCTTTCTGTAGGCTTGCGCTTTATCTCCTCCAGATTTGGAGGTGGATGCGCCCCATTGCTTTGACCTGTACGAGTCTTGCGTCTGGTATCTGGAACCCTTAGGGCGTCTGGATTTGCCCCTTTGAGCTCTGACACAGGAAAGGACCAATTTTTTGTAGGCCAGTGTCTACTGAATCTTGGTGGCTGCATTTGTGAAAAGTCTTTAACAGTCTGCATAGACTTAGCTTTGCCTTCCATTTTCTTTAAAACCTCTTCTGCCTTAATACCAAACAGAGAATCATGCTGTAAAGGTGCATCTAGCAATTTAGCTTTAACATGATCAGGCAAATTTTGTTCCTTTAACCAGGCATGCCTCCTAATCACAGATCCTGTAACTGCTACCCTGCAGGAGGCCTCTAAAGAATCAAAACCACATTGCAAAGTATGCTTTCCAACTTGTTCAGCTGCATGCAATAATTCCTGCAATTCTTTATTTGCTGCACATTCTGAAATCAACATCCTTTTCTGTTTCAGCAATCCCATAACATGTTGCTGGCACTTAAGCATATGAAATTGACAGTTTAAGGCCCCGATTGCCAAGTTGCAGATGTATAAACCTTTTTTCCCCCATATGTCCAGTACCCTTGAATCTCTGTCAGAGGGGGTAGGGTTTTTTGCTGTTGAGACCTTAACTCCCTTTGGACCCTGTGAAATAGTTTCAGGATCAGCAGCAGGGTTCTAAATAAAAATATATGTGAGTCAGGGACCCTATAATATCTGTCAGGCTTACTGGGAGCCGGAGGTAAGGAGTCAGGGGTCAAGCTTGACTCCGAAAACACATCATCCACAATGTCTAAAACAGGGGGAATGGCTAAAGGCTTGTGCTGAGGGAGAAGGAAATCCCTGAGCCTCTTTTCTGATTCTGAGAAGTCTTGACTCTCCCAGTGAAAACGCTCCCTCAAAGTATGCAAGGTTTCTCCAAATGAAAAGTCCTCAGGAGGAGATGCAGATGGAACAGACTCCTCAGCATCAGAATCCTCATAGGGAGGTATAGATAATTCCTGATCAGAAGAGGAATCAGAAGAAATAGAAACCTGATCTGAAGATTCCTAATCAGTGTCTTGCCTAGGCCTCTTATCTGGAGGGGGATGGGTACCCCTGATCAAGGTAATAAGGTCTTCAGCCATTTTGATCATCTGTTTTTTAGGCATAGAGACCTATGCACATGGCCCATGCATCGTTTTTTTTAGTTTTAGAAGTTGCTTTTGTCTTTGATTTTTGCAGCAGTCGTCGATTTGATGTACAAATGTTGAGGTCTGGAAACACCCTCAGAAGCCAGAGCCTGCTCAGTGGCTCCGGACCCATCCGAGGGAGATACCTCCGTCGGTCCAAAACCTTGAGTATCTTGCGGCATGCCAGACTCCACATGGGTGTCGGTAGAGGCCTGCGACCCTAAGGTAGCTGGTATCAGGGGCTGCGAAGGTGCCTCACTGAGTACCGGCAAACCGGCGACTGGCTTAGGAGAAGCTTCGTCGGTTTTGGATCTCGACTGCCTTTATCCTTTTCTTTGCGTTTATGTACTCCGTTAGTCGGACTGCTATCCGACATTTCTGGGTAGTTAAATCCGTTTCCAAAATACTTTGATGCAAAAATAAACCGATGCTTAACAGTGCGTTGGTTAAATCTGGCACAAAACCGACAGCCAGGCACGTTGTGATCAGGGCCTAGACAAGGAATACAGTATAAATGGAAATCCTTATGAGGTATTTGCTTCCCACAAGTAATACAATTATTAACTTTTTCTGACATCGGTAAAAAAGCAAGAAAAAAGTTTCCCCAACATGGTACTTGGCTTTAGTGAAGACTTCGGTTCTGAAACTCAAACATTTCAGAAGTCGGCTGACTGGCACTTGCAAAATGCTTCTGCTTCGGGCACCGCGCAGCAAGAAAGACTAAAGAAAATGGCGTCGGCTGCATGTTTTAGACCCCTGACCACCTGACATCATGGAAGAGAAGACAGCAAACGCAGGACCCAAGACTTTGGAATTCAGGCCGACTGAGGGCAACCTGCCAGCAAATTACCCAAATGTAATGACTGCAACAGTGAAACACGAAGAACATCAATGTAGGGTCCGAGCTCACTCGGGCCAATGCACCAAGAGGAAGACTCTGCACCGAAGAGGTTCAGTTCCAAGTGTCCCCCTTGTGCCCGACCGAAGAGCTTCGGACCGGAGACACTTCGGACGGCGCCAACTGTGTCGGAGCGGAGCTCGGCTCCGAGACAACCACCCTGGGTGCTGGAGTAGAGGACACCACTAGAGTCTGTACCAACAGCATCAGCTCCAAAGACCCAATCTGGGTTGGAGGAGGAAAAAGAGCAGGGTCGGAAACAGGAGTCTGGTCAGAGACAGAAGCGGTCGGAGCCGATAAATTTTGGCAAGTCAGACTTAAGGAGTCTGAGCACCTCTCTCTCGATGTCGTCTTCAGAAAAGCTCCTGGAGGATCTGGAGGACAGTGTTGGAGACCTAGCTCTCTGCAATATAGGTGATTTTGAAGTAGGGGAGACAGGTGGAATGTCTGTAGACTGGCTCCGAAAAGGACTGCTAGTGATCGGCACCGAAGCACTGGGTGCCGATACTGTAATGCCAGTGTCCAGAATCTCGATTGGCTCAGACGACAGGAGCCGAAGAGGCAGAGGCCATCTCCGATTTAGGTAACTTCTGTGGAGGTTCAGAGACGGAAGCTGAGGCTGGAGAAGGCCTTTTTGAGGTCTTACCCTGATCTTTACCAGAAGAATGCATCCTAGCAGGGGAGGACAAACTGGCTAGGTCTGCCTCAAAAGAAGGTTTTAACAAGCCTTTTAAAATCAACTTATTCTTCCATTCCTGGAGCACTCTAGGACTAAAGGAATGGCAAACGAGGCTATTCTCTTGAAGATGTATGGCCCCTAAACAGTATACATAGACACTATGTCCATCAGTGATGGACATTTTTTGAGAGCATTTAGTACTTTTTAAATCCTGACCGTTTATGCTCTTTATGATCTTCAGATATGGCTGTTTTAATATAGGCGATTGAAGAGAAAAAACACTCACTCAAGAGAGGAACTAGATCCTCTAACAAACAGACCTAGCCCTACTTTTCACAACAAACAACCAAGGGAAGGTTTACTAGGTTCTCTAACTTAAACTAACCTAGTGTAAAGGAAAAGGGAGCAGACTAGTACCTCTAAGTAAAACGGTTTAGTCAAATGCGCACACTCACGGGAAAGTACAGTTTTGTACCTACCATAAATGTAGATGTCCGAGAGGTATGCATCTGCAGTCCTAACAAATGGGTTGTCCTGCCTCAGGCAGCCCCTCGGTCGGCCGGATTCCAAAGTCTGGGTCTGGCCTCGGCTGATGTCGCACTTCACCCGACGTCATAGCTGCTGTCAATTGGGTATAAAGGCATCAGCCGACGCCATTTTCCTCAGTGTTTCTTGCCCCAGATGCCAGGTGCCCTCTAGGAAGGCTAAATTTGGATAAATGCAAATGATTCCAAACAGTAGAGAGCAAACAAAATAAACATGTATATACATATATACAAACAAATACACCATAATAGATTCCCCCAGCTAGCTAAAAGATGGGCAAATACCCTAGGAGTACCACAGAGGGGAAGGAGGGTGGGTAATCCTGACTGCAGATGCATACCTCTCGGACATCTACATTTATGGAAGGTACAAAACTGTACTATGTCCTTCAAGGATGCATCTGCAGTCCTAACAAATGGGTAGAATACCATAGCCAAACTGGGGGAGGAGGCACTAAGAAGATTATGGTGTAGTTAAGATCCCTTGGAAAACAGCAGTGGCAAAACCTGCTCGGGATCTGGAGTATAAAGGTAGGTTATAATGCTTGGCAAATGTATGCACGGAGCTCCAAGTAGCAGCCTCTAAAATGTCTTTGGTAGCCACTCCTCGTAAGAAAGCTGTAGTAGTGGCTGTAGCCCTTGTGGAGTGAGGTCTGATGTTTTCTGGAGTTGGCTTTCCATGAAAAGAGTAACAAAATCTAATGCAATTTCCTATCCATTTTGAGATTGTCTGTTTTGAAATTGCTTTTCCTTCCATTCCTGTTGCATATGATACCAGAAGCTGGTCAGTTTTTCTATTGTTCTTGGTTCTTGTCCAGGTAGTAGCGCAATTGCCTGTGCACATCCAAGGTATGTAGTAGTCTTTCCCCCCTGTTCTGTGGGTTGGGGAAGAATGTTGGTAGGTGGATTGCTTGGTTCAATGATACCCTGGAGACCACCTTTGGCATAAAAGTAGGGTTAGTTCTCAAGGACACTCTATCCTGATGGAAGATAAGGAAGGGCTGTACTGCCATTAATGCCTGTAATTCAGAAACCCTTCTTGCTGAAGTGATTGCAAGCAGGAAAGCAGTTTTCCAAGATAAGAACTGTAATTCTGCTGTTGCTGCTGGTTCAAAAGAGGGAAGTGTTAACTTTTCTAGCACAAAGTTCAGGTCCCATGTAGGCAAAGGTGGCTTTCTTGGAGGCTTTACATTTTAATTCCTCTCAGAAACTGCCTGAGTAGAGGATGAGAGAAGACTGGAGGATCCATGTTGTATTCTGCTGAAATTGCTGATGCATGAATCTTAATGGAGGAGTAAGACAGGCCATTGTGGAAAAGTTCTGCTAAATATTCCAGGATGTTAGCTATGTTTGCTAATGATACATTTTCTCCTTTTGCTACACTCCAAATGAGGTATCTTTTCCATTTGGCTGAATAAGTTTTCCTTGTGGAGGGTCTGCGAGCCTCCAGGATAATGTCTTTAACCCTCTGAGATAAATCTGGGTTATTTTGTTTTATGTAATATTCCAAGCAGCTAGCTGCAGTGTTTTCAAGTTTGGATGCAGGATCTTGAAGTTGTTCTGTGTTAGCAGTAAAGGAACTAGAGGCAGAGGCCATGCGTGTGCCCGAGACATACTCCTCAGTAGCGGGTACCAATGCTGCCTCAGCCAGTCTGGAGCTATCAGGATGATCCTTGGGTGATCTTCCTTGATCTTCAGTAGTACTTTGTGCATCAAAGGAAGAGGTGGGAATGCATATGCTGTCAGGTTTTCCCAACTGAAGGATAGGGAGTCCACCTTCCAAGCAAGTGGGTTGTATGTCCTTGTGCAGAATTTCCTCAATTGGTGGTTGTGTGGGGATGCGAACAGGTCTATTTCTGGTAGCCCCCATTTCTTTGTAATGGATTTGAAGATGTCTGGATGCAGCATCCATTCGTGGGCATCCGTGGTAGTTCTGCTTAAGGTGTCTGCCAATATATTTTCTTTTCCTGGCACAAATATGGCCTGGAGCTGAATGTTGAGGTTCAGGGCCACATTCCACAGGTCCATTGCCATCCGGCATAGAGGATATGAATGTGTGCCTCCCTGTTTGTTGATATACCACATGACTGTGGTGTTGTCCGTCCTTATCAGCAAATGACCTTGTTGAAGAAACGGTCTGAATGTCTGAATTGCCTGTTTCACTGCCAGCATCTCTTTTTGATTTATGTGTAGGTTCAGCTGGTCTTGTGTCCATAGGCCTTGTATACACTTGTCCACCATGTGTGCCCCCCAACAGAGGTCTGAGGCGTCCGCGGTGATAGTCTGGCTTGGTTGAGGGCTGTGGAAAGGTAGTCCTCTGTTCAACTGACAGGCCTGAGCCCACCACAGGAATTCTTGCTTCAGGCATGGAATTATTGGAATTTGGGTTTCTAGGCTGTGCTTGTGCTGAGTCCATAAATTCCTTCGGTACCATTGCAACTTCCTCATATGTAGTCTGGCATGTGGAATCATTATGCAGGATGCCATGTAACCCAGGGCTTGCAGGACTTTCCTTGCTGTAAGCTGGTTCTGCGTTGTTAATGCCATGAAATAGAGTGGTAGTTGCTTTTGCTTTTCTGCTGTGAGAAATGCCATTTGATTTGATGGGTCCAGTTCTGCACCCAAGAATGTTATCCTTTGGGATGGTACCAGCCTTGACTTTTTTATGTTGACTGTGTATCCCAGGGCTTGCAATAGGTGAATAACCTTTTCCAAATCTTTTCTTAATTTGATCTTGTTGTCCGCTTGTATCAGGCAGTCGTCCAGGTATGGATAAATTTGAATTCCCTGAAGCCTGCAATGAGCAATTACTGATGCCAGGCATTTCGTGAATACTCTGGGCACAGTAGATAAGCCAAAGGGCAATGCTGAGAATCGATAATGCTCTGATCCTGCAAGAAATCTGAGGTATCTTCTGCAATCTGGTCGTATAGGGACGTGCAGGTATGCCTCCTTGAGATCTAGAGTCACCAGCCAAGACTCCTTGCCCAGCATGGGAAGAAGTTGCTGTAGGGTCAGCATTTTGAATTTTGGAACAATGAGATATGTGTTCAGAGCAGACAGGTCGAGAATAGGTCTCCATTGGTTTTCTTTTCTTGGTATCAGGAAAAGTCTGGAGTAAAATCCTTGTCCTTGTTCCATAGACGGTACCTTTTCTATAGCTCTCATCCTTAGCAAGTGGTTGATTTGTCCTAGAGCGTTTGTTTTTTGGTTTGGTGGTAGGTTTGGCATTCCTCTCTTTCTTGGTAGAGTATGGAAGTGAAACCTGTAGCCTTTGT
Organism: Protopterus annectens; assembly: GCF_019279795.1. Lineage (NCBI taxonomy): Eukaryota > Metazoa > Chordata > Ceratodontiformes > Protopteridae > Protopterus > Protopterus annectens. The sequence continues at coordinate 440,606,691 of NC_056747.1, read as the reverse complement.
CTATTGTCTGTAAAATCCATTTGTCTCCTATAATGTAATGCCAGTTTACTGAAAATAAGGCTAGCTTTCCGCCTAAGGGTGCTTCCAGTTGTTCCCTGGTAGGCGGTATCAGAGCCAAGTCACTGTGACTGTCCTGTGGAAGTGGTAGTAGCTGGATCTGTGGCAGTACTTCTCTGGTTGTTAGGCTGCCACTGGCGTCCCTGTAGGCACCTCTGGATTGACCTCTGCCTCTTGGGCCTATTTCTGCCTCTCTGTGCTCTGGAGGTGTCTGGAAAGGACCAATTCTTCGAAGGCCAATTTCTACTAAACCTCGGAGGCTGGACCTGTAAGAAATCCTTGACTGTTTGGACAGATATTGCTTTTTCTTCCACCTTCTTTAACACTTGCTGTGCAGGGGTGCCAAACAAACTGTGTTTCTCCATGGGAGCATCTAGGAGCTTTGACTTTACATGGTCTGGTAAGGATTGCTCTTTTAACCACGCATGCCTTCTGATCACTGTACCAGTCATAGCTGATCTAAAGGAAGCCTCCAGTGCATCATAGCCGCATTTTAAGGAATGATTACTGACCTGCTGAGTGTTATGTACCAAATCCTGAAGGGGCTTACGGTCTAAAGGTTCAGGAGAGGACAGTTTTTTATTTAGCTGATCTAACAAAAATTCCTGATATAGAATCATGTGGAATTGACAGTTTAAGGCCCTAGCCGAAAGAGTAGCAGAAGTATAAACTTTTTTACCCCATCTCTCTAATTCTCTAGATTCTCTTTCAGAGGGGAGGGGGTTTTTGGCAGAGGCAGCTGCTACAGCTTTGGGGCACTGAAATAGTTTCAGGATCTGCAATAGGAGCCTTATACAAGTGATAATGTGTGTCCAGGACCCTGTAGTATCTGTCGGGCTTAGCAGGGGCCGGGTGAAGAGAGTCAGGGGCAGTACAAGCATCATTAAATGCATCATCCACAACTGTTAGTACTGGAGGAATGGCTAAAGGCCTATGCTGTGGTAAATGTAAAAAGGTCCTTAGCCTTTTCCGAGAATCTGAAAAATACTGGCCCTCCCATTGAAATTGCTCTCTCATAGCATGCAAGGTTTCCCCAAAAGAAAATTCCTCAGGAGGAGAGGCAGAAGGAATGGAGTCTTCTGCGTCAGAGTCCTCATATGGAGAATAAGGGCCTTCTGGAGGGTTTGAGTTTTCTGAATCATCCGGGGAGTAATGTTGAAACTGGCTCAGGGGGCTCTGTTCTAGGCCTCTTCTCTGGAGGGGGATGAGAGGCCCTGTCAGGGTGAAGTTGGGATCCCCTGATCAAAGAAATGAGATCCTCTGCCAGGCTGAGCATTTGGGAACTAGAGCTAGGCCTGTGTGAGGGGGTTTTAGCAGGCAAGGCCTTAGAAGATTTAGCTGCTTTAGCCCTAGAAAAAGCCTTGATAGACATGGATGCAGGGGGCCTAGCAGCTCCACGTGCAGGAGTAGAAATGTCTAAGGGGATAGTATCTGAAAAATCCTGAGAACCTGCAACAGCAGGTGGAATTTCAGTAGCAGATTCAGCCATGCTGGGTGAGGCCTCGGTTGTAGGAGGCATGCTTTCGGGAAGGAAGAACCGAGGACTCTGTTTCAGCGAAACCGAGACACTCGCGGTTGGCTTAACCGTGGTTTCGGCGAAACCGCGGACCGCAGTGTCGGTCCTTTTCCTACGCTTTTAGCTAATTGTGAAGTCGGAGTCTCCGACGGCATGTTGTAAGCAAAAGCGGGGCCGAAAAACTCCTCTGCAAACTCCGACCGACGTCTAAGTGTCCGTCGGTTGAAGGAAGCACAGGCTAGACAAGCTGCTACGTCGTGGTCTGGGCCTAAGCAAGGAAGGCAGTAAGAGTGGAAATCCTTATGAGGTATTTGTTTCCCACAAGTTAAACAGTTATTTACTTTTTCTGACATCAGCTGAGGCAAGAAAGAGTCCCCAACGGGGTACTTAGCTTTTTAGAAGTCTTCGGTAGTAGTAATCTCTGGTTCTGACCGACCGGCACTTGCGAACAGCTTCTGCTTCGGGCACCGCGCGGCAAGAAAGACTGAGGAAAATGGCGTCGGCTGATGCCTTTATACCCAATTGACAGCAGCTATGACGTCTGGTGAAGTGCGACATCAGCCGAGGCCAGACCCAGACTTTGGAATCCGGCCGACCGAGGGGCTGCCTGAGGCAGGACAACCCATTTGTTAGGACTGCAGATGCATCCTTGAAGGACATCGCACACAAAAAAGGCCAACAGGCCCAAAATTTTATAGCAGAAAAGTCAAATCCAGTAAAAAGTCAAGTCAGGTTAAATTGACACAATCGGTATCACAATAAGGCCATCAACAATAAGAAAAGCACTTCACACGAAGCTAACAAACTTCTAACAAGCAGAATAATAAAGAACTAAATCACTTGGCTACGGCCAACCAAAAGAAGCTTCCGACTGAAGACGCGGCAAACGAGATCTGAGGAATGTGCGCATGCATCATGGGATACCTATTAGCCACGAGCCAATCAGAAGTTTTCAGACTTCTAAGCGGCCAAGTCGGAGCAGAGGATCGGATCTGAACCCACATGTAATAATGGAAGCGAGATAGGACTACATAACATTTTATTCCAGAAACTAAGTTTATAAGATATTAAATCTGTTCCCATTTTGGGCCTTTGCCCCCCCCCCCATTATTTCTGGCTCTGTCCAGATTTCCTCTGCTAAGCTGCTGACAGGTATGCCCCCTGCCAGCCCCTCAGAGGACCACGGCACTAACTGAACTTGGGTTGCCCGAGCCACAGACAAGGCTCTCTACTTAGAAGTAGCAAGTTCATACCACAAATAAGAGTTGCATTAAGGCAGTGAATCCCAGACCAACAAAAACCACAGATGAAACAACCTACCAAAAAAGGGCATTACGTTATAAAAATGAAAATTCTGCTTTCAACAAAAAAATACCACAAAGGTTTTTCTTTTTTTTTTTTTTGCAAGGGGGTTTGTATCCCTCCATATTAAACACAAGTCCACTGCCACAGAAACTTTCTCCTCCTCAATACTTTAAAAAAAAAAAAAAATTATGTAGATATATATACATATACACACAGACACATATATATATATATATATATATTTATTACAGCACTAAAAATGGCTTCACAAATTAACACAATTTAAACAAAAGTACAAAGTTAAGCTGCACTGCCATTTAGTTTCCATACAAAGCATTAGAAAAAAAACTTCAAGGAACTGTAATTCGATATAACTGCCAGCTGAAAAAAAATTTCTCACACAAACATCCTCATCAAAATATAACAACCCATGTTATTTCCCGTTTCATGAGTTCACAAAATGTTCAGCCAAGTTGAGCAAAACCATGAGACAGGAGTACCGGAGAATCCAAACATAGCATAATTATAAACAAATACAAATTATCTATCCAATAACTCAAGTATATGATTGTGCTCTAGTTTACACCTCAAGTTCCAAACATTGAAGGCAATACTGCACTTTGCAGCCTTCAAACAAGGTAACTGGAAACACCTGAAATGTGTAATTCCTTACTACAAAAAAAAAAAAAAAAAAAAAAAAAAAATTAAACTATTCAAAACATCTTCAGGAACCAGCATTATTTTGAGTTACTTAGATGGGACCACTACCTGGTCTATAAGACAAGGTCTAATTCTGTTCGAACAGAAAGTCTATACCAGAAATGCACTGCCAGAATATAAAACCCAATACTAAAAATAAAAAATAAAAGGACATATATTACAGTGCCTTCCAAGACTATAAAAACTTCCTTACAATATAAGTATCAAGCATCAACTTGCTTCAAAACTAATCTTATCAGAATTAGAAAATGACAATGGTGTTACATGAAAAACGTCCTGAAGACCATTATGCTGCAAGCTAAGCTTGACAATCCAGCCCAGAAACCTACAAGGATTTTATAAGTCTAGTGTACAATCAAACTTCAAAATATGAACCAAAGTGATTTACAGACTACATGCTATAAGTTTAACAGTTGTACCGAAGACAAAGAACATTTACTCAAGTTGGCCAAAAACAATGAACAGAGTATAAAAATAAGAATGCCTAAAGATTTACTATAATCCCATTACAGTACTTAGATTTTTCAGACTGTTTCTAGCATATCAGTTTGCTTCACTGTAACAAATGCTTCAAAAATTAACCCAAGAAAAAAGAAGTTGTGTCTTACCATAACGTTCCATCTGTATTGTTGATCCTCGTTCAGTCATTATGCATGGGTATCGGTTTCGAGCTCGTTACAGAGCCAGCCATTTTCCAAGCTTGCGTCAGCTTTAAACTCGCGAGCTAAACTCTTACCCACAGACCCCCTTCTCCCTGTTACCTCAGATTGAGCTTGCAAATTAAAGAAGGTAGAGGTTACCTCTGGTCAAATAACCTAAAAGAACCGGATGGGGAGATCCGCTAGAAACCACAGGAGGGGGAAGGAGGGAAGGTCGTAATGACTGAACGAGGATCAACAATACAGATGGAACATTATGGTAAGAATAACTATCCGATATTGTTAATCCTCGTTCATTCCTTATGCATGAGACAGAGCCCCCAGCTACCTCTTCCTAGGAGGTTCTCATGGAAGGACATTCCTGAGCACCATAGAACCGAAAGATGCTCTTCCCCTGGAGGCCAAATCCAATTTGTAATGATTGATAAAGGTATGAGAAGTAGCCCAAGTTGCAGCTGCACAGATGTCATGTAAAGAAGCTCTGGCATGGAAGGCAGCAGAAGTTGCCACCGACCTTGTTGAATGAGCTTTCATGGTAGTAGGCAACGAGATATTACTTTGTGTATAAATAAAGGTCACACAGTCCTTCAACCATCTAGCTAATGTGACCTTAGCAACAGCAGATTCTAATCTAGGTCCAGAAAAGGCCAAAAATAACTGGCCAGATTTACGAAAGGGTTTAGTCCTGTTTATGATTTGCCTGTGTATATCTATGGTATGGAGGCAATACTCTCCTCTGTTTGAATAATTGGGAAAGAAAACTGGCAATTCAATGGCTTGATTAATGGACACTTCAGAGATCACTTTAGGCAGAAATGACGGATTAGTTCTCAGAGACACTTATCTCTATGAAAAAATCAAACTGAGCCAAATACGAACAAGCGTAACAAGTCCAGGACCTCACGAAACTGCAAGGGATAAATCCACAAATTAAATCTGCAAAAATCTGCAAAGGATAAATCCACAATTTATCTCTGTATGAATGAACTTTATTTTAAAACGTTTTCGCCTCCGTACCAACAGAAGCTTCATCAGACAAGAAAGAAAAAACGCCAGTTGAATTGAATTTAAAACTTTTAACTAAGGAAGTGATGTCATTTCCTTAGACACAACTTTTAAAAAATTAAGGTGATAAAGTACTCATTCTTGTGCCTCACATAAACATCTATATATCAATCATATAGTATATCAACATATCAAACTATAAATTTATATATATATATGCACAACTAACAACCATTACCTAATAAACTCTCTCTAATCATGTAAATATAATGACAATCCAATAAAAATTTGTCAAACAATATATACACTTTAAAAAATATGTAAAAAATGTATAAAAATAGCATGCTTCACTACATGGGCGGCTTACCTATTTACCTTAAAACCATAAATTTCTTAACCCCTACAAATGTACAAATAAGGGGAATTACCTTAAGTAACTTTTATATTTTAAAACAGCCAAGATGTTGCAAGCATCATTCAACCCAGGGAAAGTTTCGTGAGGTCCTGGACCTGTTACGCTTGTTCGTATTTGAAGTTTCGTGAGGTCCTGGACTTGTTACGATTGTTTGTATTTGAGTTTCGTGAGGTCCTGGACTTGTTATGCTTGTTCGTATTTGGCTCAGTTTGTTTTTTTTTTTGTTTTTTTTTTTTTTTTCCCGTTTTTCATTTCTATGAAAAAATCAAGTATGGACTCTTGATATATAAAACTTGAAGTTCAGAAATATGTCTGGCAGAAGTAATAGTGACCAAAAACAAGGTTTTCCATGATAAATACTTGAGGTCGCAAGAAGAGGCTGGTTCGAAAGGTGTCATTGTCAGAGCTTATAGAACTAAAGATAAATCCCATGGTTGAATAGGTTCTCTAAAAGGTGGCTTCAGATGATTCACACCTTTTATGAAGGTCTTGCACAATTTATGGGACATGAGAGGAATCTTGGACACCATGAAAATTAGAAATTGCAGCAAAATGAACTCTAATGTTAGAGGTCGACAGACCCAACTGAAACAGGTTGGTCAGATAGTCTAGTATTAACGACACTGGTGCTGAAAAGGGGTCTACTTGTTTATCTTTCAGCCAACAGGTAAATCTTTTCCACTTGCTCAGATAAGTAATTCTAGTAGAAGACTTGTGAGAAGCAAAGAGAATATCACGTACTGTTAAAGAAAGATCATTCTGCCTGGCAATCAGGGGAATTGGAGTAGCCAAGCAGTTAGCTTCTGGCTGTTCAGGTTGGGATGAATCGGGTTCTGTGGGTGAGATCAACTCTGGGGTTGGATGGAGAATCCATGGTCGATCTAGTAGGTGAGGCCAAAGGAAGGGGAACCAAATCTGTTGAGGCCAATATGGTACTATGAGGATCACCTTCTCTTCAACCGCCGGGCTTTCTTCAGAAACTGGGGAATGAGGGAAAAGGGTGGAAATGCATAAAGAAGACCCGAGGGCCAATCGTGGACTAGAGCGTCCCTGGGTGACTGTCCCGTAGGGGGGAATCAGGGCGAAGTAATTGCTGCATTTGTAGTTGGTTGGGGATGCAAAGAGGTCGCAGCAAGGATGGCCCCAGCGGTAGAAGATCGCCGCTTTCAAGGGATTGAGGGACCACTCGTGAGGTTGAAGAATGCACCTGCTGAGTCTGTCTGCTATCACGTTGGAACTCACGAGAATCTGCATTGCTCGAAGAAAACGGTTGGTAGCCATCGCCCATTGCCATATCCTCATGGCCTCTCGACAAAGGGGGTAAGATTTGGTTCCACCTTGCTTGTTGATGTACGAGACCACCGCCATGTTGTCTGATTGAATCGCAATTGACCCAGATGACAGCAGGGGATGGAATGCTTGCAATGCCCTAGAACATTCATATGCAGATGGGCCTCCAGTTGAGAAAAAGTGCCTTGGACTGTGTCCCTGACATAGCGCCCCCACCCCATCAGGGAGGTGTCCATGGTCACTGTGGCCTTCGGTTGCTGGGGGGAGAAGGGGTGAGACCATTGTGAGAGATTGTGTGTCATCCACCAATTTAAATCTTGTTTGCACCTGTGGGTTACTCGAATCATGGCTGAAAGAGGATGCTGAAAAGGATACCATTGGGTGAGCAGTAGCCATTGTAGAAGCCTCATGTGAAACCTGGCCAGGGGAACAATGGTGATGGAGGCTGCCATGGAACCCAACAGCTGCAGAACAGAGTGAGCCATGGATTTTTCCTTTGAAAGGATTGGAATTAGTTGTTGCTTTATCCTTAGAATTCTGTGCTCTGGAATAGCAGCTCTGCAGTTTTTTGTGTCCAAGATAACCCCTATGAATTCTGTCGACTGAGATGGGGTGAGATTGGATTTCTGCCAGTTTATGGTTATGCCTAGCCTTTGAGCAGCGAGGAGAGAGTATGCCAGGGCTTTTTTCCAGTAGATGTCTGGTGGGGGCGGAAATGAACCAGTTGTCTAGGTATGGAAACACCTGAAATCCTTGAAGTAGCAAGTGAGATGTGACAACTGCCATGCACTTTGTGAACACTCTGGGGGCTGTAGAGAGTCCGAAGGGCAGTACTCTGAACTGGTAGTGAATGGCTCCCACATGGAAGTGCAGAAATATTCTTGATGGCCTGTCCACCTTTATGTGGTAGTATGCATCTTGAAAATCTATACAGCACATCCAATCATCTTTTTCCAAAAGCGGGAGGATAGACTGTATTGTAACCATCCAGAATTTTTGCACTCTCACAAACTTGTTCAATACACTGAGATCCAAAATTCGTCTCCAGTCCCCAGTTTTCTTTGGCACCAAAAATAGTCTCGAGTAGAATCCGGATCCTATCTGGTCTGGAGGGACTATTTGGATGACTCTTTCTTAGCAGCTTTTCTATCTCTAGTGCTGCTTCTTCCCTTTGACTGGGTGGAATGTCGGGAAGATTTTTTGAAGGGATGGGACAAAGATCGAAGGGGATATGATAACCTCTGGTTATGATGCTTTGTACCCAAGAATCGGTGGTGATGGTTAGCCAGGCAGAAGGGTACAAGGAGAAACATCCCCCAACCACCTCCAGAGGAAAGGAGTTGGGCCGCTCTTCAGGAGCGCTGGTAGGATTGACCAGAGAAAGAATCCCTGGAACCCTGGTTACGCAGTCCCCCTCTGCCCCGAAAGGAGTGTCTTCCCTGTGAGTTTCCCCCTCTGCCTCTGGGGGAGAACTCGGCCTGTGCGTCATGGAAAGGACCCTGAGATTTCTTGAACCATATCTTCCCACTATTTTGGTTTTGGGAGAAAGCACGTTGAGGGGAAGAATAAAGTACAGTTTTGTACCTACCATAAATGTAGATGTTCGAGTGCTAATACAGCAGCAGTCATAACTGATGGGTTCTCCTGACGTCAGGCGGGTCCTCGGTCGGCCGAATTCCAAAGTCTAGGTCCGGCATCCGTTGTCGTCGCTTCTTCCCTGACGTCAGTGCGACAGGGGTATAAAGGAACCAGCCGACGCCATTTTCTTCAGTTTTTCTTGCCCCAGAGGTCAGGTGCCCCCAGAAGGAAGGCAATACATAAATTTGTGTAATAATGCAGTGCAATATAATCAAAATACAGTAGTTGCAAGCAAATACATCATAAATGAATACCCCAATCAGGTTGTATGAGGATGTGTTAGCCTATATGCCTGTTCCAAGAGGGGAAGGAGGGAGAAAAACCTGGACTGCAGCTGTACGAGCACTCAAACATCTGTACTATGTTCATCGTGCATACAGCTACAGTCATAACTGATGGGTAGAATCCCAAAGCTAAGAAAGGGGTGGTAGGCACTAGGTGGAAAGTACAGTTTTGTACCTACCATAAATGTAGATGTCCGAACTGGATAGCATCTGCAGTCATAACAACTGGGTTGTCCTGTCGTCAGGCAGCCCTTCAGTCGGCCGGATTCCAAAGTCCGGGTCCGGCTTCGGCTGATGTCGCACTTCACCCGACGTCATCTCTGTTGGTCTTCGGGTATAAAAGCATCAGCCGACGCCATTTTCCTCAGTGTTTCTTGCCCCAGATGCCAGTAGCCCTCTTGAAGGCTAAAATTTGGATAGATGCCAATGTTTCCAAAAAGATAGAGGTAAACACAAAAATAAGCATGTATGTACATATATACAAACAAATACACCATAAAGACTCCCCACCAGCTAGCTATTAGGAGGGTAAACACCCTAGGAGTACCACAGAGGGGAAGGAGGGAGGGTAATCCTGACTGCAGATGCTATCCAGTTCGGACATCTACATTTATGGTAGGTACAAAACTGTACTATGTCCTTCATGGATGCATCTGCAGTCATAACTGGGTAGAATACCATAGCCAACTAGGGGAGGAGGATAAAGAAGATTATGGTGTGTTTAGGATCCCTTGCAGTACAGCAGTGGCAAACCCTGCTCGGGATCTGGAATATAGAGGCAAATTATAATGCTTGGCAAATGTATGCACGGAGGTCCAAGTAGCCGCCTCAATAATGTCTTTGGTTGCCACTCCTCGTAAGAAGGCTGTGGTAGTGGCTGTTGCCCTTGTAGAATGAGGTCTTATGTTCTGTGGAATTGGTTTTCCATGGAAGGAGTAACAGAATCGTATGCAATTTCCTATCCATTTGGAGATTGTCTGTTTGGAATAGCTTTTCCTTCCCTTCCTGTTGCATAGGCTACAAAAAGTTGGTCAGTCTTTCTATTTTTTGTTCTGTCCAAGTAGTAGCGTAGCTGTCTATGTACATCCAATGTATGCAGTATTCTTTCCCCTCTGTTTTGTGGGTTGGGAAAGAAGGTAGGTAGGTGGATTGCCTGGTTTAAAGACACTCTGGATACCACCTTAGGCATAAATGTAGGATTAGTCCTCATGGACACTATCTTGGTGGAAGATTAGGAAGGGTTGCACTGCCATTGAGGCCTGTAGTTCTGAAACCCTCCTTGCTGAAGTAATTGCCAGTAGGAAAGCAGTTTTCCATGACAGGTGTTGTAGGTCTGCTGTTGCTGCTGGTTCAAAGGGTGATAGTGTCAACTTTTCTAGCACAAAGTTTAAGTCCCAAGCTGGTAATGGTGGTTTCCTTGGAGGTTTTACATTCTTGATTCCTCTGAGGAACTGCCTGAGCAAAGGGTGCTAAAAACAGGTGGATCAAAGCTGTATTCTGCTGAAATAGCTGATGCATGTATCTTGATGGAGGAGTAGGACAGGCCTGAATGAAGAAGTTCGCCCAGATACTCCAGAATGTTAGGCATATCTATGTTTGACACATCTTTTCCTCTCTCCGTACTCCAAATGACAAACCTTTTCCATTTTCCAGCATAGTTCCTTCTTGTTGAAGGTCTGCGTGCTTCAAGAATAATGTCTAACTCTTTGGGAAAGTTCTGGATTAGCTGCTGCTATGTGATGTTCCATGCAGTCAGTTGCAACGTTTTTAGGTTTGGATGTATGATGCTGTAGTAGTTCTGAGTTAACATCAAAGGCATCAGGGTATTGGCCACATATTGTTCGAGACATGCTCCTCAGCAGTGGGTACCAGTGTTGTCTTGGCCAGTTTGGAGCTATCAGGATTATCCTTGGACGTTCTTCCTTGATTTTTAGTAGTACTTTGTGTATCAAGGGAAGAGGTGGGAATGCATATGCTGTTAGGCCTTTCCAGCTGAAGGAGAGCGAATCCACTTTCCATGCTAGTGGGTGGAATGTCCTTGTGCAGAACTTTTTGAGCTGGTGATTGAGAGGTGATGCGAATAGATCTATCTGAGGCATTCCCCATTTCTTTGAGATGGTCTTGAAGATGTCCGGGTGCAGCTTCCATTCGTGGGCATCCGATGTGGTTCTGCTTAATATGTCTGCTAGAGTATTTTCTTTTCCGGTACAAATATTGCCTGTAACTGGATGTTGTAGCTGAGTGCCAGGGTCCACAGCTCCAAAGTCATTCTGCATAGGGGGTATGAATGAGTGCCTCCCTGCTTGTTGATGTACCACATGACTGTGGTGTTGTCTGTCCTTATCATCAACTGGCCCTCTTGGAGAAATGGTTTGAACTTTTGGATTGCCAGTTTTACTGCCAGCATTTCTTTTAGGTTGATGTGCAGGTGAAGTTGATCCTGTGTCCACAATCCTTGCACGCATTTGTCCAGCATGTGGGCCCCCATCCTAGGTCTGAAGCGTCTGTTGTGATGGTCTGGCTTGCTTGACATCTGCGAAAGGGTAGGCCTGGGTTTGACTGACATGCCTGAGCCCACCATAGGAACTCCTGCTTTAAGCAGGGAATTAGTGGGATTTCTGTTTCTAGGCTGTGTCTGTGTTGGGACCATAAATTCTTTAGGTACCACTGTAGTTTTCTCATATGTAGTCTGGCAAATGGGACCAAGATTATGCATGATGCCATGAAGCCCAAGGCCTGCAGTACTTTTCTTGCTGTTAACTTGTTCAGTTTTGTTAGTGCCAAGAAGTAAAGAGGGAGTTCTTTTGTTTTCTGTAGTCAGGAATGCCATTTGTTTTACTGTGTCCAATTCCGCCCCAGAATGTCCTTGTGTGGGATGGTATCAGCCTTGACTTTTGTAAATTGACTGTGTATCCCAGTGCTTGTAGCAAGTAAATGACCCTTTGTAAATCTGTTGTCAGCTTGCTTTTGTTGTCCCTTGAAGCAGGCAGTCGTCCAGGTATGGGTAAATTTGAATTCCTGTAGTCTGCAATGGCGATTACTGATGCCAGGCATTTTGTGAATACTCTGGGCAGTAGATAAGCCAAAGGGCAATGCTGAGAATTGATAGTGCTCTGATCCTGCAAGAAATCTGAGGTATCTTCTGCAGATTGGTCGAATGGGGACGTGCAGGTATGCCTCCTTGAGATCTAGAGTTACCAGCCAAGACTCCTTGCCCAGCATGGGAAGAAGTTGCTGTAGGGTCAGCATTTTGAATTTTGGGACAATGATGTATGTATTTAAGGTGGACAGGTCGAGAATTGGTCTCCAACTTTTTCCTTTCTTGGAACTAGGAATAGTCTGGAGTAGAACCCCTTTCCTTGCTCTGCTGTTGGCACTCTTTCCACAGCTCTCATGTTTGCTAACTCCATTATCTGTTGTAGTGCCTCTGTTTTTGATTTGGAGGTAGATTTGGCATTCCTCTTTGACTGGTAAAGTGTGGAAGTGAAACCGTAACCTTGATCTATGGTTTGTAAAATCCACTTGTCTTTTGTTATGTAGTGCCAGTTCTTTGAAAATAAGGTTAACTTTCCGCCTAGAGGAGCTGCTATTTGTTCCCTGGTAGGCGGATTTAGGTTAAGTCACTGTGGTTGTGCTGATGTAGTGGCAGTGGTTGTGTCTGTGCCTCTGTTGTTACCTTGCCACTGTCGTCCTCTGTAGGCACCTCCTCTGGATTGGTTTCTGCCTCTGGAACGTCTATTCCTGCCCCTTTGAAATTTTGTGGAGTCAGGAAAGGACCAATTTTTGGCAGGCCAGTTCCTGCTAAACCTTGGGGTTGAACCTGCAAGAAATCTTTAACCGTTTGAACAGATTTTGCCTTTTCTTCCATTTTCTTCATAACCTGCTGGGCAGGTGTACCAAACAAACTTGTCTTATCCATAGGAGCATCTAGCAACTTAGCTTTAACATGATCCGGTAAAGCTTGCTCCTTTAGCCATGCATGCCTTCTTATCACTGTGCCAGTCATGGCTGTTCTAAATGAAGCCTCCAGTGCATCATAGCCACATTTTAAGGAATGGTTGCTAACCTGTTGTATGTTATTTACCATTTCTAATACATATTTCTTATCAAGAGATTCATCAGTGGTTAGTTTTTTTGTTAACTGATCAAGCATAAACTCTTGGTATTGTATCATGTGAAACTGACAGTTTAAAGCTCTAGCTGAGAGAGTAGCTGAAGTGTAGACCTTTTACCCCATCTGTCTAATGACCTTGCTTCCCTTTCAGAAGGAATAGGGTTTTAGCTATGGTCGCTACTGCCTTGGGACCCTGGGATATAGTTTCGGGTCTGCAAGTGGGGCCTTGTAAAGGTGGTGATGAGTATCTGGCACGCTGTAAAATCTGTCTGGTTTGGCAGGGGCTGGGGTAAAGAATCTGGAGCGGAGCAGACAGCATTGAAAGCATCATCCAGCACAGAGAGAACAGGAGGTATAGCTAAGGGCCTGTGCTGTGGGAGGTGCAGAAAGGTCCTAAGTCTTTTCTGGAGTCTGAAAAATCCTGTTGCTGCCATTGGAACTGCTCTCGCATGGCATGTAAGGCTTCCCCAAAGGAGAATTCTTCTGGTGGGGAAGCAGCTGGAATGGATTCTTCAGCATCAGAATCTTCAAAATTGGAGAAAGGAGCCTCTGGCTGGTCAGTTATGTCTGATTCATCAGCAGAATCATCAGAGGACACTGGCTCAGGGGCTCTGCCCTAGGTCTCTTCTCTGGGGCTGAGAGGCCCTGTCTGGGTGAGATTGAGATCCTCTAATTAATGAAATTAAATCTTCTGCCAAAGTAAGCATTTGAGAACTAGAAGAGGGCCTGGTTGTGGGGGGTTTAACAGGCACTGTCTTAGAAGTCTTGGCTGCTTTAGCCCTGGCGAAGGCCTTAATGGACATGGCTGCTGGAGGCCTAGCAGCACCACGTGCTGGGGTAGAGACATCCAAGGGAATGGTGTATGATAAGTCAGTGGCAACCACCGTAGTGGATAAAATTTCTGAGGCCGATTCAAGAGTGGTAGCAGGGGCCTCAGTTGTAGAGATAGGTTCAGCTGTACTTTGATCAATTTTCTCGGTTTCGGCCGAAACCGAGACACTCGCGGTTTGCTTAACCATGGTTTCGGCCGAAACCGCAGACCGCGAGTGTCGGTCTTTATCTTTGCGTTTTTTGGCAGATTGGGTAGTCGGAGGATCCAACGGCATAATGTACGCAAAATCAGAACCGAAAAACTGTTCTGCAAACTCCGACCGACGCCTAAGCGTTCGTCGGTTGAAAGAAGCACAGGCCGAACAGGCTGCTACGTCGTGGGCTGGGCCTAAACAAGGCAGACAATAAGAGTGGAAATCTTTATGAGGTATTTGTTTCCCACATGTTAAACAATTATTAACTTTTTCTGACATCAGCTGAGGCAAGAAAGAGTCCCCAATGGGGTACTTAGCTTTAGAAGTCTTCGTAGTATTCGGTAGAAGTAATCTCTGGATCCGACCGACCGGCACTTGCGAACAGCTTCTGCTTCGGGCGCCACGCGGCAAGAAAGACTGAGGAAAATGGCGTCGGCTGATGCTTTTATACCCGAAGACCAACAGAGATGACGTCGGGTGAAGTGCGACATCAGCCGAAGCCGGACCCGGACTTTGGAATCCGGCCGACTGAAGGGCTGCCTGACGACAGGACAACCCAGTTGTTATGACTGCAGATGCATCCATGAAGGACATCTAGGAGGAGCCAAAATGCCCTGCAAGACTGCAGTGGCAAAGCCTGCTCTAGATTTGGAGTATAATGGTAGGTTTTAGTGCTTGGAGAAGGTATGCACAGAACTCCAAGTGGCTGCTTCCAAGATATGCTTGGTAGGAACTCCTCTGAGGAAGGCTGCAGAGGTGGCTGTGGCCCTGGTGGAATGAGTTCTAATGCCTGTAGGTACAGTTTTGCCATGAAAGGAATAGCAAAAACGTATGCAGTGGGCTATCCATTTTGAAATTGTCTGTTTGGAAATTGGCTTTCCTTGAGCTCCTACCGCATAGGACACGAAGAGCTGTTCTGATTTTCTGAAAGGCTTTGTTCTGTCCAAATAATAACGCAGTTGTCTGTGGATGTCCAAGGAATGTAGTAATCTCTCCCCTTTGTTTTGAGGATTAGGATAAAAAGTAGGTAAATGTATGGCCTGATTTAAAGCTACCCTGGATACCACTTTAGGCATAAAGGACGGGTTGTGGTTCGTAAGGAAACTCTGTCCTGATGGAAGATGATAAAAGGCTGGACAGCCATGAGAGCCTGTAGTTCTGAAACTCTACGAGCTGAGGTGATAGCCAGAAGGAAAGCTGTTTTCCAGGACAAATATTGCAAATCTGATGAGGCAGCTGGCTCAAACGGAGGCAAGGTCAGTTTTTCCAGAATGAAATTAAGATCCCAAGCAGGTATTGGTTGTTTCCTTGGAGGTCTTACATTCTTAGCCCCTCTGAGGAACTGTCTTGAGAGGGTGAGAGAATAAAGGTGGATCAGTGTTGTATTCTGCAGAAATGGCTGAGGCATGGATTTTGATGGAGGAGAATGAAAGTCCACTGCTTAGCAGCTCAGCCAAATATTGTAGTATTTGAGGTAAATTCAGTTTTCCAGGATCCTGGCCCTTTTTCTCATTCCAGACACAAAACCGTTTCCATTTTGCAGAGTAAGCTTTTCTAGTTGATGGCCTTCTGGCCTCCAAAATGACATCCTGCACCTCCTTGGAGAGTAGGGCCTGTTGTGATGCTAAGGAATCTTCCATGCGGCTAGATTGAGTGTTTTTAGCTGGCTGTGAAGAGTTTTGAAGCTGTGCTGAGTCAGAAGAGGCGGCATTAGAGGCAGGGTCCATGGTGGGGAATGAGTCAGGCTCCTCAGGAGTGGGTACCAGTGTTGCCTTGGCCAGTCCGGAGCAATGAGAATCATCTTTGGTCTGTCTGCTCTGGTTTTCAACAGAACTTTGGGCAGCAGAGGAAGAGGTGGGAAGGCATAAACTGTCATTGATGTCCAACTGAGAGAGCATCCACTCTCCAGGCCTTTGGATGGAAAATCCTTGAGCAGAATTTTGTCAATTGATTTTTGTGGGAGGCAAAGAGATCTATGTCTGGCCTTCCCCATTCTTGGATTATTTCTGTAAAAACTTTTGGATGCAATTTCCATTCGTGTGGATCTGTCATATTCCTGCTTAGGTTGTCTGCCAGCGTGTTTTCCTTGCCTGGCAAGTACTGTGCTTGTAGTTCTATTTGTAAGTCCATGGCCATGTTCCAAAGTGACATGGCCAGTCTGCATAGGGGGTAAGAATGTGTTCCTCCCTGTTTGTTTATGTACCGCATAACTGTGGTGTTGTCTGTTCTTATCAATAGTTGGCCTAGTTGTATAAGGTCCTTGAAAGCTATAATAGCATTTATTACTGCTAGCATTTCCTTTTGATTGATGTGAAGGTGCTTTTCTTTTTGGGACCATTTGCCCTGAATGCACCGGTCTGTCATGTGTGCCCCCCAGGCATAGTCCGAGGTGTCTGTTGTGATGACTTGATTTGCTTGAGGCTTGCTGAATGGAAGACCTGTGTTTGTTTAACATGCTTGAGCCCACCACAGAAATTCCTTTTGTAGACATGGAATTAGTGGTATTATTGTTTCCAAACTGTGGCTGTGTTGAGACCATATGTTTTTCAGGTACCATTGTAGTTTCCTCATATGCAGCTTTGCACATGGGATTAGTAAGATGCAAGATGCCATAAATCCCAGAGCCTGCAGGATTTTCCTTGCAGTCAGCCTGGTGCAGTTTGCTAGTGTTCTGAAGTATTGAATTAGTTGCCCCTGCTTCTCTGGCGTGAGGTAGGCCATCTGGGTGTTTGTGTCCAAATTGGCACCCAGGAAAATTATCTTCCGAGAGGGTATTAGCCTTGATTTCTTTTTGTTGACTGTATTCCAGAGAGTTCAACAACATTATTACATAAGCCAGATGTTTCAGAAGAATGTGCTTGCTGTCCGCTTGGATCAGGCAGTCGTCCAAATAGGGGTATATTTGTATCCCTTGAAGTCTGCAGTAGGCAATTACTGATGCCAGGCATTTCGTGAATACTCTGGGTGCAGTAGATAAGCCAAAGGGCAATGCAGAGAATTGATAATGGGTTGAACCTGCAAGAAATCTGAGGTACCTTCTGCAATTTTGTCTGATTGGGACATGCAGGTATGCCTCCTTGAGGTCCAATGTTACCAGCCAAGACTCCTTGCCCAGCATGGGAAGAAGTTGCTGTAGAGTGAGCATCTTGAATTTTGGTACGAGTAGAAATGTGTTTAGGATGGATAGGTCCAAAATAGGTCTCCAATCTTTTCCCTTCCTTGGTACCAGAAATAGCCTGGAATAAAAACCTTGACCTTGTTCGTGCGTAGGTACTTCAATAGCTTTCATGTTTATGAGATCTGTAATTTGTCTTTGTGCCTCTGCCCTTTGATTGTGTGGCAGGTTTGGCATGCGCCTCATTTTTGGAAGGGTGTGAAAATGGAATTTGTAGCCTCTGTTTATAATGTCCAGGATCCATTTGTCCTTTGTGACAATATGCCAATTTTTCGAAAATAATGCCAGCTTTCCTCCTAAGGGGGCTGCCATTTGAGACTTGGTTGGCATGCAAAGGGGAAGTCATTGGGTTTGCTTTCTGAAAGATTGCGAGTTATCCTCACCACCTCTTTGTGTAGGAGCTTGCCATTGTCTGCCTCTAAACGATCCTTGGGATTGTCCTCTGCCCCTCGGGCGCCTGTATCTGCCTCTTTGGGGTCTGTCCGTGGCAGGAAAGGACCAGTTTTTGGAAGGCCAATTTCTACTAAAACGTGGGGGTTGTACCTGTAGAAAATCTTTCACAGTATGCATTGATTTAGCCTTTTCCTCCATTTTCCTTAATACCTTCTCAGCATTAGCACTAAATAGTACATCCTTTTGAAGAGGGGCGTCTAGTAATTTAGCTTTGACATGATCAGGCAAGGCTTGTTCCTTGAGCCAGGCATGCCTACGTATGACTGATCCTGTAACAGCAGCTCTACATGAGGCCTCTAGAGCATCAAAACCACATTGTAAGGTATGCTTACCCACTGGTTCTGCACTATGCATCAAATCCTGCAACTCCTTCAAGTCTGGTTGTTCAGGTTGTGACATTTTACTTTTCAATTGTGATAACAAAAACTGTTGGTATTTTAGCATATGGAACTGACAGTTTAAGGCCCTCATGGTTAAGGTAGCCGAGGTATATACCTTTTTTCCCCACCTTTCTAAGGATCTGGAATCTCTCTCGGAAGATAATGGATTTTTAGCAATGGAGGCCTTAACTCCCTTGTGGCCCTGTGAGATGGTTTCTGGGTCAGCAGCATGGCTTTTGCATAGAAATTGGTGTGAGTCAGGAACCCTGTAGTACCGGTCAGGCTTAACTGGAGCTGGAGGTAGAGAGTCCGGGCTAAGGCAGGCCTCCGAGTAAACATCATCTGGGATGTCCAAGACAGGAGGTATAGCCAGAGGCCTGTGCTGAGGTAGCAAGAGAAATTCCCTAAGCCTTTTCTTGGAATCTGAATAATCTTGGCCTTCCCAGTGGAAGTGTTCCCTTAAGGTATGCAAAGTTTCCCCAAATGAGTAATCCTCAGGGGGGGATACAGAAGGGATGGACTCCTCCGCATCAGAATCTACAAAAGAGGAGTAAGAATGTTCCTGATCATCAGAGTGCTCTGAGATAATGGAGCCCTGATCAGAGGAGGGGGAATCTTTCTCCACTCTGGACCTTTTCTCCAGTGGGGGCTGAGAACCTCTGATAAGAGTAATTAAATCCTCAGCCATTTTAAGCATCTGTTTCTTAGGCATGGGGCCTGGAGATGGGCCCTGTGTAGCTGGTCTCAGAGTGCATGGTTGCTTTAGACTTAGTGAAAGCCTTGATGGAGAAAGAAGAGGAAGGTCTGAAGACACCTTGAGTGGAGGTGGACCTGTCCACATTCTGAGTTTCAATGCCAAGAGTGGCTTCGTTATCTGTAGTCGGGGTGTGGGCCGAGGAGCCTGCGACCTCGGGCACAGGAGACACCGTCAAAGAAGTGTCGTCGGTACTCAGGGGCTGCGTAGGCGCCTCGCTGAGAACCGAAGCACGTGTAGTCGGCTTTGGCATGGTGTCGGTAGAGGCCGTGGACCTCGTGTGTCGGTCCTTATCTTTGCGTTTTTTAGACAAAACTGGAGTCGGAGTATCCAACGACATAATATAGTTAAATGCTTTCCCAAAATAATGCTGGGCGAACTCCGCCCAACGCTTAATGGTGCGTTTGTTGAATGTAGCACAAAAGCGACAGACCGAGACGTCGTGGTCTGGGCCTAAACAAGGTATACAGAGGGAATGGAAATCCTTATGCAGTATTTGCTTCCCACAAGAAATACAATTATTAACTTTGTCTGACATCGGTCTGAGGCAAGAAAAGTTTCCCCAACGGGGTACTTAGCTTTCAAGAAGACTTCGGTTTCCAAATTTTCGTAATCTCAGGAGCTGGCCGACCGGCACCTGCGAACTGCTTCTGCTTCGGGCACCGCACGGCAAGAAAGACTGAAGAAAATGGCGTTGGCTGGTTCCTTTATACCCCTGTCGCACTGACGTCAGGGAAGAAGCGACGACAACCGACGCCGGACCTAGACTTTGGAATTCGGCCGACCGAGGACCCGCCTGATGGCAGGAGAACCCATCAGTTATGACTGCAGCTGTATGCACGATGAACATAGGACACCTACGGCAGAAAGTGTCTTACTGTCCTGTTCACAGCTGACCAGTGTTTTTTTAACTTTGGGCTCAAACAACGAGGAGGGCACAATGGGGGCATTAAGAAAACTTAAAGGGTTTCACGAAGTTGCACAAGCGCATCCAGGCGTGTTGTCTCAAGACCACAGCTGAACCCGTTGCTCTAGCTGCTCCTTCTGATGCGTGAAATATCAGTCGCATAGAGCTAGATATAGATTCAATGGTAGCCAACTGAGAGGCCACTGTCACGGGGACCTCAGACACGGCACCAGTCAAGGTTTCAGAGAGCTCAGAAATCACATCCCTTTGAAGCCTGGTGAAATGTGCCATATAATTCAGGGACCTGATAGCAAAAGTCGCTGAAGCAAAGGTGCGTTTCCCTATCCTGTCCAGGGCCCAGGACTCTGTTAGGCAGGATGGACAGTCTGGCTTTCTTCTTCTGCCAGATCCTTTTTTGTTGCGGCCGTCACCACCAAAGCATCCACAGGAAGACCTTTGGACCAATGGAGATCCAAAGCAGGAGGAAACAAGATCTTATCTAGCCTCCGGGGAATAGCTTCGACGGTATCAGCCGCCTTCCAAGCAAACTGCACGATGAGCCGGACAAGTTCATCGGCAGGTGGAGTAACCCAGGAGGTAGGGGGCCGAGCGTGAAAGGCCTGCAGGAACACAGATTCCAGATAGGTCAGATTAGAGGACTGCCAGTCACCTCTCTTTCAGGATTTCGAGGATATCGCCAAAGGATACCCTCATTGAAATCTGTGTTTTCGGTGAGGGACTCCTCTGTGGAGTCCATGTGCTTCCTCTTACACTGACATTTCCGTGGACCTCCTCAATGGGAAAAGCTGGAGAAGACAGCGGAAAAGGGGATTCCTGAGGGAATATGTCCTGCGGCCCTTGAACCTGGAGTCCGCTAGATGCAACTTGTGGAACCAGTGTACCAGAGGAGGGCGGAGGTATAAACAGTCCGGTATCGCAGCAGCAAAAGCCTTCTCCATCAGTTGGAAGGCTGGTCCACCCGAAGAGGAGTGTAGGTCTAAGGCAGGGGTCATCCCTCCCCTAAGTGGCTCAGCCTGCCGACCCGGAGTCCCTGGATGGCTGTGGATCACTGCTGACATCCTGGGTCGTAGCAAAACTTTCCTGACATGAAGGCAACTGTGGTTCCTTAGTGAGATCCATAAAGGGAACCGCAGAAGGGGAAGACTGTGTTATATCCATGGACTTCAAAGGCAATGAAGGAGAATAAGAAGGGGTCTCTGGAGATGGGTGATCACCTCCCAAGGAAGGATAGTTTCTGAGGAGTGGAATACCTCTGACCAAGAGTACCTGGGTCCACAAGATGCAACACATGTTCGGAAAGGCTTCTAGTGGACCTCACTGAGACTGAGGGAGAAACAGGCCTGTCCACAGATGAGGCCAACTCTGTGCCCATCTCCAAGGACAATAGTGCCAAGAAAGACTGGACTATGGTTGTCTGCACCGAAGAAGTCATCTATGCCGAAGTGGTTGTCGGTGCCAAAGCTGGAACCAACAAAACTGGAGTCAACAATAAAGGCCTCGGTTCAGAGGAAGATCTCTGAGCCGACATGGTCAAGGTCTGCACCGACTGAACAGTCGGTGCCAATATAGTGGTATTGGTCTGAACTGAGGAGCCCCTCGGTGCAGATATATAGAAGGCTGCAGGAGAGGACGGAGCCAAAGGCCTTGGTGCCGAAGGTCTAGGCCCTGAAAGCACTGGGGGTGACAGAGCACCGGAGCTGAAAATTTAGGTTTTGGTTGGTGAGAGTCCCCAGCCGGGGACGAAGGCAAGGATTTAGCCTTAGTAGAAACATCCATTTTCTTATGGGCTTTAGGAGGGGTTGAGACCTCCAACCCAGAAATAGCCTCTGAAAAGGGAGATTTTAGAAGTCTCTTCAGTATCAGCTTGTTTTTCCTTTCTAACAAAGTTCTATTAGAAAAGTTCTCACAAACAGTACAGGGTGGTTCAACAGATAAATGGGAAGCTCCCAAACAATAAACACACAGAGTGTGCATCAGAAGTAGGCAGTTTGTGTCCACAATCAGACCACTTAAACCCCGGACTACCTTTATCTGCCATATTAACTAATAGAAAAGTACCAACAATGGTACAAGAGAGTACCTGAAGGTATGAGAGAGAAAAGGGAAAAAGATTACCAACGATGGTAAAGAGAAAATACCTCGCGGTAAAATTAGCAAGTAAAATACAGAAAACCCTGAGGAAATTATAAACGCTAGATGCGATAGAAAATTTGATATTTTACTGTCTCTTACCCTAACAGAAAAGTAATTTGTAAAGCAATTAAACAATTGACTGTACTTAGCTCAAGAGAAGTAGCATGACACGACCAGATGGCAATGCAGCAAACGAAATATGAGGTAACAGGGAGAGGGGGTTTGTGGGTAAGAGTTTAGCTCGAGTGTTTGAAGCTGACGCGAGCTTGGAAAATGGCCGGCTCGGTTCCGAGCTTGGAACCGATACCCATGCATAAGGAATGAACGAGGATTAACAATAACAGATGGATAAGTTGTGTGCCAACAATGAAAAAGGTATGAATGACATCGATAACTACTTCCAAACCTCAATGCATTAGTAACAGACAAGGAAAGTTGCATCAAAAAGACTACAACAAATGGCTACAGTACAAGTATGCATACATGTACAGAACTTTAGCATGCATTTCGCTTCAGCAAACTTTGGATAACAGTTCGAACCATATGCAAACCAAAAGGAAAATGAAGCAATGATTCTAATTCCATTAACCAAAGTTTCTATAGACTTGATACACACTTCACAGAATCTTGCCTACTTTACTCTTCTGCATAAACTGATCACACATTTAAAAAATTCCACAACTGAACAGCTAAACTACCTAAAGTGATCCACAAGGCCAATCATATAATGTATGGCTAATCCTACAGATCATACCACAGCCAGAGATTTAACTACACTTATGTCTGACCCAAGGAACAAGAAAATTACAGCTGTCAATGAAAGCAACATGCAAATAGCAGTGTTCTCATAATACCAGAGTCAGTATATAGTATTACTGTACAAGTAAACTTAAAAAAACAGTAGCTGTACAAATAGATCACTGTTGCAGCAGCCTACAATATAAATGGGAAGTACCTTTTCAACAATCATATGAAGTGTCAGTACTCAATTTATGGACACCATCCACATGCACCTTGCAGAGGCAGCAAAATGGTCACCAGTACAAAAGCAGATATCTGGGTGCCAAAATTCAAAGCTTTCTTGACTTAAAAGGAGGCTTTGACTCCAAATATAAACTAGTTATCTGCTAGGAGAAAAGAGAAAAACAAGGGTAGGGGAAAGTACAGTTGTGTACACTTACCATAAATGTATGTGTTAGAGTGTATTCACGGTTGCAGTCATCACATTTAGGTTATCTACCTGCAGGTAGCCAGCCTGAATACCAGAGTCTCTGGATTTCTGCGTCGGATGCTGTCGCTTCTTCCATGACGTCAGGTCATCAGGGGTATAAAACATGTAGCAGACGCCATTACATCAGTTTTTCTTGTCCCAGATGTCAGGTGCCCCCACAACAGGAAGCAATTATATGGTATGGAACACCCTCAGCAAAAAGCAAATACACATGACATAATACATGCCAAACAAGAAGGAAAGGTAGAGCCAAGAGAAGTTAGGGGGCTGGAAGGAGAGTAACCAGGACTGCAACAGTGAATACACTCAAACATCTACATTTATGGTAAGTGTACACAACTGTACTATGTTCTTCATGTTTCACTGTTGCAGTCATCACATTTGGGTTCATCCCCAAAGCCAAGGAAGGGTGGAGGCAGTTTAAGAGCACTGGGGCTAGCAAACAGGCCCTGTAAGACTGTTGAGGCAAATCCAGCTCTGGGTTTAGAAAAGATAGGCAGGTGGTAATACCTGGTGAAAGTATGTACAGCGCTCCATGTAGCAGCTTCCAGGATGTCCCTGGTAGGGACTCCTCTGAGAAATGCAGTAGAGGTAGATGCAGCCTTGGTGGAATGTGTTCTTATCCCCTGTGGGGTAGGTTTTCCATGGTGCTTGTAGCAGAAATGGATGCAATGGGCTATCCATTTGGAAATGGTTTGCTTTGAAATGGCCTTCCGTTCTGCAGCAAAGCTAACTAGCAGCTGGTCAGATTTTCTGAGGCACTTATTTCTGTCCAAATAGAAACCAAGTTGTTTGTGCACATCCAGAGAATGCAGTTTCCTTTCCCCCTTATTTTGAGGATTAGGAAAAAAGTAGGCAAATTAATGGACTGGTTCAGAGCCACACTAGACACCACCTTGGGAATAAAAAGTATGGATAAGTCCTGAGGGAAACCCTGTTGGCATGGAAGATATAAAAGGTTCCACTGCCATGAGGGTTTGCTGTTCAGAAAATCTTTGTGCTGAAGTGATGGTTAGAAGTAGGGCTGTTTTCCAAGAAGGGAATTTCAACTCTGCTGTAGCAGCTGGTTCAAAGAGGGGAAGAGTGAGTTTTTCCAATACATAGTTAAGGTCCCAGGCTGGAGGGGGAGCTCTCCTGTGGTCTTAAATTTTTGGCCACTCTAAGGAATTGTTTTAGCAGGGGATTTGAGAAGAGAGGTGGGCTCAGTTTTATAATGTGCTGAAATGGCAGAGGCATGAATCTTAATTGAAGAGAAAGACAGGCCCTTGTGGAGCATTTCTATTAAATAATCTAGAATATGAGGGAAACTGGGCACCATTGTGTCCATACCCTGAGTCTGGCTCCAAGAACAGCATCTTTTCCACTTTTCTGAATAGGATTTTCTAGTAATAGGCCTCCTTGTCTCAAGGATGACATCCAGCACCTACTTACTGAGGGTTGCTAGAGGTGAGCTCAGGGAATTAGCCAGGCTAAAAGGTTCAGGGTTTGAAGCTGAGGGTGCAGAATCTGGCCCGCCTGCTGAGACAGCAGGGAAAGGGGTCTGAGGCAGGTGCCATGGTTACAGCACTGTCAGACTGCTCAAAAGGGGGTACCAGTGCTGGCTTGGTCAGTCTGGGGCAATCAGTATTATCCTTGGCTTGTCCTGTTGGATCTTTAGTAGAACCTTCGATAGGAGAGGCAGCGGGGAAGGCATAAATTGAGAGGCTTTCCCAGGTAAAGGGCAGGGCATCGACTTTCCAAGCTTGACTGTGGTAGTTCTGGTACAGAATTTGTTCAATTGGTAGTTCTGAGGGGAGGCAAACAGGTCTACCGCTGGTGTCCCCCATTTGTTTCCCAACAGCTTGAATATTTTGGTGTCCCCCATTTGTTTCTCAGCAGCTTGAATATTTTAGGTTCCAGTTTCCATTTGTGTGGGTCCATGAGATTTCTGCTTAACTAGTCTGCCAGTGAATTTAGCTTGCCTGGCAGGAATTGAGCTTGCAGGTTTCACTTGGTAGCTCAAGGCTGTGTTCTACAGAGCCATGGCTAGTCTGCAGAGTGGGTAGGAAAGGGTCACCCCCCCTACTTGTTTAGGTACCACATAACGGTGTTGTCTGTCTTTACCAATAGTTGTCCTGGAGGAATAAGGTCTTTGAAGGCTGTCAAAGCATTCTGTACAGCTAACATTTCTTTTTGATTGATATGCAGGTGCATTTGTTTTGGGTTCCATTTGCCCTGAATGCACTGCCCTGCCATGTCAGATCCCCCATGCATAGTCCGATGCGTCTGTTAGGGTTTGGGCGGCAGGAGGTAGAGTGAAAGGGAGTCCCTTGTTGTGGTAGCAGGCCTCTGCCCACCAAAGGAACTCTGCCCTCACACAAGGAATGATAGGAATCATTGTTTCCAGGTCCTGAGCATGTTGACACCATAGACTTTCTAGATACCACTGAAGTTTCCTCATATGCAGTCTTGCATATGGAATTAATAGAATGCAAGAGGCCATGAACCCCAGGGCTTGCAGGATTTTCCTTGCAGATACCTGGGTTTTTGTGGCCAGTAGGTTGAAGTAGGCTGTCAAATAAACTTGTTTCTCCGGAGTGAGGAATGCCATCTGGGAAGTTGTGTTCAAGCTTGCTCCCAGGAATACAACCAGTTTGCAGGGTACTAGGTGTGATTTCATCTTGTTGATGGTGTACCCCAGTGAGGTTAGAAGTCTCTTTACAAATGCCAGGTGTTGTAATAGCAAGTCCTGACTTTCTGCCTGAATCAGGCAATCATCAGAGTATGGGTAAATCTGAATATTTCTCTGCTTGCAAAATGCAATGGCTGGAGCTAGGCACTTTGTGAATACCCTGGGCGCAGTAGAGAAGCCAAAGGGAAGTGCAGAGAACTGATTGTGCATGGAGCCCACCCTGAAACGTAGGTATTGTCTGCAGGACTCTCTTACTGGGATGTGCAGGTAAGCTTCTTTCAAGTCTAGGGTTGCCAGCCAGTCATTCTTGGCTAGTATAGGAAGATGGCGAGTTAGCATTTTGAATTTAGGAACCACCAGAAAGGTGTTGAGAATAGACAGGTCCAGGATGGGATGCCAGGAGTTTTCTTTTCTGGGAACCAGGAAAGTACAGTTTTGTACCTACCATAAATGTAGATGTTCGAGTGCTCATACAGCTGCAGTCATAACAGATGGGTTATCCTGCAGTCAGGCGAGTCCTCGGTTGGCCGAATTCCAAAGTCTAGGTCCGGCATCGGTTGTCGTCGCTTCTTCCCTGACGTCAGTGCGGCAGGGTATAAGAGAGCCAGCCGACGCCATCTTCTTCAGTTTTTCTTGCCCCAGATGTCAGGTACCCCCAGAAGGAAGGCAAAACATAAACTTATGTAATCATGCAATATAGAATAATCAAAAAACAGTAGTTTGCAAGCAAATACACCATAAAAGAATACCCCAAATAGGTTGTATGAGAAGGTGTTTGCCATAAGGCCTGTCCTAAGAGGGGATGGAGGGAGGGAAACCTGGACTGCAGCTGTACGAGCACTCGAACATCTACATTTATGGTAGGTACAAATCTGTACTATGTTCATCGTGCATACAGCTGCAGTCATAACAGATGGGTAGAATCCCAAAGCTAAGTAGGGGTGGCAGGCACTAAGTGGAACTAGGAGGAGCAAGGATGCCCTGCAAGACAGCTGTGGCAAATCCCGCTCTAGATTTTGAGTAATGCGGAAGGTGATAGTGTTTGGAGAAAGTGTGCACTGAACTCCAAGTGGCTGCTTCCAAAATTGTCCTTGGTAGGAACCCCCCTGAGGAAAGCTGCAGAGGTAGCTGTGGCCCTTGTGGAGTGGGACCTGATGCTTGAAGGCACAGCTTTTCCATGAAACGAGTAACAAAAACGTATGCAGTGGGCTATCCATTTTGAGATTGTCTGTTTGGAGATGGCCTTTCCTTGAGCACCTGTAGCATAGGACACAGAGTTGCTCGGATTTCCTGAATGGCTTTGTCCTGTCCAAATAATAATGAAGTTGTCTGTGAATGTCCAAGGAATGCAGTAGTCTTTCCCCTTTGTTTTGTGGGTTAGGGTAATAGGTAGGTAAGTGGATAGTCTGATTCAAAGCTACACTGGATACTACCTTTGGCATAAAGGTAGGGTTGGTTCGTAAGGAAACTCTGTCCTGATGGAAAATGATGAAAGGTTGCACAGCCATGAGGGCCTGTAGTTCTGAAACCCTGCGTGCTGAGGTGATAGCCAGAAGGAAGGCTGTTTTCCATGACAAATATTGTAGTTCTGTTGAAGCAGCTGGCTCAAATGGAGGAAGGGTCAGTTTTGCCAATATGAAGTTGAGGTCCCAAGCAGAGACTGGTGGTTTCCTTGGGGGTTTTATATTCTTAGCCCCTCTGAGGAACTGTCTTAAAAGAGGATGAGAGAATAAAGGAGGATCTGTGTTGTATTGTGTAGAAATGGCTGAAGCATGGATTTTGATGGAGAAGGAAAGTCCACTGTTTAACATCTCAGCTAGGTACTGTAATATTTGAGGTAAATTTATTACCCAAGGATTCTGGCCCTTTTTCGGATTCCAGGCACAAAACAGTTTCCATTTGGCGGAGTAGGCTTTTCTAGTAGAAGGTCTTCTGGCCTCCAAGATGACATCCTGCACCTCCTTGGAGAGGAGGGTCTGTTGGGAAATCAAGGGATTCTCCATGCGGCTAGATTTAGGGTTTTGAGCTGGCTGTGAAGAGTTTTGAAGTTATGCTGGGACAACAGAAGAGGCACTAGAGGTAGGATCCATGGTGGGGAATGCATCAGGCTCTTCAGGAGTGGATATCAGTGTTGTCTTGGCCAGTTTGGAACAATGAGAATCATTTTCGGCTCTCTGCTCTGGCTTTTAATAGAACTTTGGGCAGCAGAGGGAGAGGCGGAAAGGCATAGACTGTCAATGTTGTCCAATTGAAAGAAAGTGCGGCCACTTTCCAGGCCTGTGGATGATGGGTCCTTGAACAATTTTTTCAGTTGGTAATTTCTGTGGGTAGCAAAGAGATCTGTGTCTGGCTGTCCCCATGCCTGAGTTATCTTTGCGAAAACTTGAGGATGCAACTTCCATTAGTGTGGATCTGTCATATTTCTGCTTAGGCTGTCTGCCAGTTTGTTTTCCTTCCCTGGCAGGAATTGTGCCTGAGGGTGGATTTGCAATTCCAGAGCTGTGTTCCAAAGGGTCATGGCTAGTCTGCACAAGGGGTATGAATGAGTTTCCCCCCCTGTTTGTTTATGTACCACATCACTGTGGTGTTGTCTGTCCTTATCAATAGCTGGTCGGGATGCAGTAGGTCTTTGAAGGCCATAATAGCATTTTGCACTGCTAGCATTTCCTTTTGGTTGATGTGTAGGTGCTTCTCTTTTTGGGACCATTTTCCCTGAATGCACTGATCTGTCATGTGTGCCCCCCAGGCGTAGTCCGAGGCGTCTGTTGTGATGATTTGATTTGCTTGAGGTATGCAGAAAGGGAGACCTATGTTTCTTTGGCATGCTTGAGCCCACCACAGAAATTCCTTTTGAAGACATGGAATGAGTGGTACAATTGTTTCCAAACTGTGGCTGTGTTGAGACCATAAGTTTTTTAGGTACCATTGAAGTTTCCTCATATGCAGCTTTGCACATGGGATCAGCAGGATGCAAGATGCCATGAATCCCAGAGCCTGCAGGACTTTCCTTGCAGTCAGCCTGGTGAAGGTTGCCATTTTGCTGAAGTATTGAGATAGTTGCCCTTGTTTGTCTGGAGTGAGGTAGGCCATCTGGGCGTTTGTATTCAAGCTGGCACCCAGGAAAATTATTGTTTGAGAGGGTATTAGTTTTGATTTCTTTTTGTTGTTTGTGTATCCCAGAAAGTTCAACAGTTTTATTACAAACGCCAGGTGTTTCAGAAGTATGTCCTTGCTGTCCGCTTGGATCAGGCAGTCATCCAGATATGGGTATAGTTGTATTCCTTGAAGTCTGCAGAAGGTAATTACTGATGCCAGGCATTTCGTAAACACTCTGGGCGCAGTAGATAAGCCAAAGGGCAATGCAGAGAATTGATAATGGGTTGAACCTGCAAGAAATCTGAGGTATCTTCTGCAATCTTGTCTGATAGGGACATGCAGGTATGCCTCCTTGAGGTCCAATGTTACCAGCCAAGACTCCTTGCCCAGCATGGGAAGAAGCTGCTGTAATGTGAGCATCTTGAACTTTGGTACCTGTAAATATGTGTTTAGGATGGACAGGTCTAAAATAGGTCTCCAATCTTTGTCTTTCCTTGGTACCAGGAAAAGTCTGGAATAAAACCCTTGAACTTGTTCTTTTGCAGGTACATCTTGAATAGCTTTCATGTCCATGAGAGCTGAAATTTGTTTTTGTGCCTCTGCCCTTTGATTTTGTGGCAGGTTTGGCATGCCTCTCATTTTTGGAAGGGTGTGAAAGTGGAATCTGTAGCCTCTATAATGTCCAGGATCCATTTGTCTTTTGTGACAATATGCCAATTTTGAGAATAATGCCAGTTTTCCGCCTGAAGGTGCTGCCATTAAAGCTTTGCTTGGCAGGTAAAGGGGAAAGTCATTGTGTCTGCTTTCTGAATGACTGTGATCTATCTTCTCCACCTCTTGAGATTGGTGCTTGCCATTGTCTGGCTCTGAATGATCCTTGAGATTGCCCTCTACCCCTCAGGCGCCTGTATCTGCCTCTTTGTGGTCTGTCCGTGGCTGGAAAGGACCAATTTTCTGAAGGCCAGCTTCTGCTGAAACGTGGAGGTTGTACCTGCAGGAAATCTTTCACTGTTTGCATTGATCTTGCCATTTCCTCCATTTTCTTTAGTACCTCCTCAGCTTTAACACCAAACAATACATCTTTTTGAAGAGGTGCATCTAGTAATTTAGCTTTGACATGATCTGGTAAGGCTTGTTCTTTGAGCCAAGCATGTCTACGTATGACAGACCCTGTAACAGCAGCTCTACATGAGGCCTCTAAAGCATCAAAACCACACTGCAAGGTATGTTTACCCACTTGCTCTGCACTATGCAACAAATCCTGCAACTCTTTTAAATCTGGTTGCTCAGGTTGTGTCATTTTGTTTTTCAACTGAGATAACAAAAACTGTTGATACTTTAACATATGGAACTGACAGTTTAATGCCCTCATGGTTAAAGTGGCCGAGGTATACACCTTTTCCCCCCACCTTTCTAAAGCTCTGGAATCTCTCTCTGAAGGTAATGGGTTTTTAGCAGTAGAGGCCTTAATTCCCTTGGGACCCTGTGAAATAGTTTCTAGGGTCAGCAGTATGGCTTTTGTATAGGAACTGGTGTGAATCAGGAACCCGGTAATACCTGTCTGGTTTAACAGGAGCTGGAGGTAAAGAATCTGGGTTGAGGCTGGCTTCTGTGTACACATCATCCAATATATCAAAGACAGGAGGGATAGCCAGAGGCCTATGCTGGGGGAGCAAGAGAAAATCCCTGAGCCTTTTCTTGGACTCTGAGTAATCTTGGCCTTCCCAGTGAAAGTGTTCCCTCAAAGTATGTAGGGTTTCCCCAAAAGAGTAGTCCTCAGGGGGGGGGGGGGACAGAGGGAATAGACTCCTCTGCATCAGAGTCTTCAAAAGGAGAATATGTATATTCCTGGTCCTCAGAATGTTCAGAGGTAATAGAGGCTTGATCTGAGGAAGGGTAGTCTTCCTTTAATCTGGGCCTTTTGTCCGAGGGGGGTTGAGAACCCCTGATAAGAGTAATCAAATCCTCAGCCATTTTGAGCATCCGTTTTTTAGGCATGGGGCCTTGAGAGGGGGTCTGTGGTCCTTGTTTTTTTTAGTTTTCATGGCTGCTTTAGATTTTGTGAAAGCCTTAATAGAGAAGGAGGAAGGCCTGAAGACACCTTGAGAAATGCAGGCCTGTCTAAACTCTGAGTTTCCCCGCCAAGAGTGGCGTCGGTATCTGTAGTCGGAATGGGGGCCGAGGAGCCTGCGACCTTGGGCACAGAAGACACCGGTAATGAAGTGTCATCGGTACTCAGGGGCTGCGTAGGCGCCTCGCTGAGAACCGGTAGTCGGCCTTAGCGTGGTGAAAGTAGAAGTCGCAGACCTTGTATGTCGGTCCTTATCTTTGCGTCTTTTACTCAAAAAGTACAGTTTTGTACCTACCATAAATGTAGATGTTCGAAGATCCACATTGCTGCAGTCCTAACACTTGGGTAGTCCGCTGTCCCAGTCGGCCCGAATACCAAAGTATAAGGCTGACGTCGGTCAAGGCGCATTAGTCTGACGTCAGGACGTCAGGGTACAAATGCGCAGGACCGACGTCATATCCTCAGTCTTTTCTTGCCCCAGATGTCAGAAGACCCTAAAAAGATAAGGCCAAAACCAAAAAACACCAAACAGTCCTGTACCTAATATATGTACAATATATACAAATTTACAAAAGTACAACCCCACCCACACAACCACCCCTAACCACAGAGGGGAAGGAGGGAGGGTAAATTGGACTGCAGCAATGTGGATCTTCGAACATCTACATTTATGGTAGGTACAAAACTGTACTATGTTCTTCATCTCACATTGCTGCAGTCCTAACACTTGGGTAGAATCCCAAAGCAGAGGTAAGGGAGGATGGCTAAACTATAATGAAGCAGGAGCTGCCAAAATGCCCTGCAACACCGCAGTGGCAAAACCAGCCCTGGATTTAGAATAGAGAGGAAGGTGGTAATGCTTAGAGCAAGTATGCACTGAACTCCAAGTAGCTGCCTCCAAAATATCCTTAGTTGCCACCCCCCTTAGAAATGCTGTTGAAGTGGCAGTAGCCCTAGTGGAATGAGGCCTAATCCCAGCTGGAATCTCCTTGCCATGATGGGAATAACAGAATGCAATGCAAAACCCAATCCACTTAGATATAGTTTGTTTTGACACAGGCTTGCCCTGAGAACTCAAAGCAAAAGAAACAAACAACTGCTGAGACTGCCTAAAATCCCTAGTCCTGCTTAAATAATAACGCAACTGCCTGTGTACATCTAAAGTGTGCAAAATCTTTTCCGGCCTATTTTGGGGATCTGCATAAAAAGTAGGCAAATGAATAGTTTGGTTTAAAGCCACACTAGAAACCACCTTAGGCATAAAGGAAGGATTAGTACGTAATGATACCCTATCCTTATGGAAAATCAAAAAAGGCTCAACTGCCATAAGGGCCTGCAATTCAGAAACCCTTCTTGCAGAAGTAATGGCCAACAAAAAAGCAGTCTTCCATGACAAGTATTTCAATTCAGCAGTAGCCATGAGCTCAAAAGGTTGTAGAGTAAGTTTCTCCAACACAAAATTGAGGTCCCAAGCAGGAGTAGGAGCTCTACGTGGGGGTCTTGTATTCTTTGCCCCTCTAAGAAATTGCTTGAACAAAGGATGAAAAAACAATGGTGGGTCACAATCATAGTGAGCTGAAATTGCTGCAGCATGAATCTTAATGGAAGAGAAAGACAAACCTTTGTCCAATAACTCAGTAAGGTATTGAAGAGCCACACTCAAATTGGGCTCAGAAACATCCAAATCCTTTGCTGCACTCCAAAATAGAAATCTCTTCCATTTTTCTGCATACACTTTACGTGTACTAGGTCTTCTGGCTTCCATAATCACATTCAAAACTTGTTGAGGAAGTTGAGACCTGCTGTGGTTCAAAACAGAATATGCCAGGCTGTTAGATGAAGAGAGTGAAGCTTGACATTGAGTAGATGACCGTCCCTCTGAGACAAAAGGTGTGGAATCAAAGGTAAAGGCCATGGAGGCTTCCTTACCAGATTCCTCAGTAATGGGTACCAGTGTTGCCGAGGCCAATCTGGAGCTATTAAAATCATCCTTGGCTTGTCTTGTCTGACCTTTAGGAGTACCTTTGGGAGGAGAGGCAGAGGTGGAAAGGCATACACATGAAGATTTTTCCAACTGAAAGAAAGAGCATCCACTTTCCAAGCTGTGTGATGAAACCTTTTGTGCAAAACTTTGGCAGCTGGTGGTTTAGTGGAGAAGCGAACAGATCTATGTCTGGAGTTCCCCATGACACTGTCAATTTCGAAATACATGAAGATCCAGTTTCCACTCGTGGGGATCCATGATTTGCCTGCTTAACACATCTGCTAAGGAGTTCTGTGCTCCTGGCAGAAACCTTGCCTGAAGATTTAGCTGCAAGCTGAGCGCAGTCTCCCACAAAATCATTGCTTGCCTGCATAGAGGATAAGAATGTGTTCCCCTTGCTTGTTGATGTACCACATGACAGTTGTGTTGTCTGTTAGAATCAACACCTGCCCTGGAAGAAGTAACTCCTTGAAAGCCATTAATGCAAACTGGACTGCTAACATCTCCTTCATGTTGATATGTAGATGCTGTAGTCTGGCAGGCCACTTGTCTTGTATCCACTTTCCATTCAGATGAGCTCCCCAAGCTATGTCTGAGGCATCTGTCGTTAGAATCTGACTAAGCCTCTGGCGGGTCACAGAGAGTCCCTTGTTTAGGTGACATTCCTGAGCCCACCACAAAAATTCCTTTTGAATGCAAGGTATTATTTGAATGACAGTGTCCAAATCCTGGCAGTGCT
The DNA here is from genome assembly GCF_019279795.1 of Protopterus annectens. NCBI lineage: Eukaryota > Metazoa > Chordata > Ceratodontiformes > Protopteridae > Protopterus > Protopterus annectens. The sequence continues at coordinate 440,573,048 of NC_056747.1, read as the reverse complement.
GTGTCCATACATTTTTGAGATACCATTGCAGCTTCCTCATATGCAGTTTGGCATTGGGAAGCACCAGAATACAAGATGCCATGAACCCTAAGGCTTGAAGGACTGTCCTTGCAGTCAGCCCGGACTGAAGAGATAGTTGATGGAAGTAAAGGGAAAGATTCTTTTGTTTGTCCGGGGTTAAAAGGCCATCTGGGTTGCTGTATTCAGTCTCACACCCAGAAAGCACATGTCTTGAGAGGGTACTAGACTGGACTTTATTTCGTTCACAGAATACCCCAGGCATCTTAGCACTGCTATCACATATTCCAAATGCTGAAGAAGCTCGTCCTTTTCTTGAGCCAGAATCAGGCAGTCGTCCAAGTAAGGATAGATTTGTATTCCTTTTAGCCTGAAGAAAGCTATGACTGGAGCCAGAACTTCTGTGAATACTCTGGGCAGTAGATAAGCCAAAGGGCAATGCAGAGAACTGATAATGGGAATTCCCAGCTCGAAACGCAGATACTTCCTGCAACTGAGTCTGATAGGCACATGAAGGTAAGCCTCCTTGAGATCTAAAGTTACCATCCAGTGATCTTTGCCCAGCAGAGGTAAAAGCTGTTGTAACGTCAACATTTTGAACTTGGGAATGTCCAGATAAGTGTTGAGGATAGATAAATCCAAAATTGGTCTCCACGTGTTCCCCTTTTTTGGTACTAGGAACAGGCGAGAATAAAATCCTAGGCCCCTTTCTGGCACAGGAACCGGCTGAATGGCCCCTATTTGGAGTAACAGAGAAATTTGCTTGTGAGCCTCTTTTCTTTGCATAGGAGGAATGTCTGGCATGCCTTTGAAAGGAGGCAAGGTATGGAAATAAAACCTGTAACCGTGGTGAATGATATCCAATACCCATCTGTCTTGGGTAATTAAACTCCAATTTTCTTTGAAAAGTGCCAGCCTTCCTCCCAGAGGTGCTGCCAGACGAGAAGGCTCTGGCAGCTGAAAAGGCAGGTCATTGGGTCTGCTTACGAAAGGACTGACCCCTGCCCTCACCAGAAGACTGAGCAGGTGAACTCCCTGTTCTAGGCCTAAAAGAACCTTGAGCTCTGCCCCTACCACGTCTAGACCTACCCCTAGACTGGGAATCATAAGAAGGATATGTCCACCCCTTAGTAGGCCAATTTCTACTAAACTTCGGAGGCTGAACCTGCAAAAAATCTTTAACAGTCTGCATAGACTTAGCCTTGTCCTCCATTTTCTTTAAAACTGCTTCCACAGGCGAACCAAATAACACATCAGATTGTAAAGGAGCATCTAAAATCCTTGTCTTTACATGCTCAGCTAAATTCTGATCCCTCAGCCAGGCGTGCCTGCGAAGAACAGAACCAGTGGCTGCCACCCTCGAAGAGGCCTGTACAGCATCAAAACCACATTGCAAGGAATGCTTACCCACCTGTTCAGAAACATGAACTAAATCCTGCAACTCTTTACACTCAATACCTTCCAGAGCATCTACCTTAGACTTCAATTGTGAAAGGAGATAATTTTGGTATTTCAACATGTGAAACTGGCAATTCAAAGCCCTCATGGCTAAAGTGGAAGAAGTATACACCTTCTTTCCCCATCTATCCAAAGCCCTTGCCTCTTTATCAGGAGGAACAGGATTTTAACAACAGAAGCCTTAACACCTTTAGGGCCCTGAGAAACAGTTTCTGGGTCTGCCCTAGGACTCTTAAAAGGCTACTTATCAGCTTCAGGCACCATAAAAGACCTATCCGGTTTAACTGGGGCAGGAGGCAAAGAATCAGGGTTCAGGAAGCCTCTGCAAAACATCTTCTACCACATCCAGAACAGGAGGTATAGCTAAAGGCCTATGCTGGGGTAGAAACAAAATTCCCTAAGCCTTTTCCTGGAATCAGAGAAATCTTGACCTTCCCATTTAAAATGCTCCCTCATGGAATGAAGAGTCTCTGAAAAGAAAAATCCTCAGGAGGAGAAGCCGAAGGAGTAGAATCATCTACATCAGAATCAGAATAAGGAGGATACTCCTGCAAGTCTTCAGCCGAAGACTCAGAAGCCTCCGAACACTGCTCAAAACTCTCAAGCTCAGGTTCCACCCTAGGCCTCTTATCAGGGGGGGGCATAGAACCTCTAATCATAGTAATCAAATCTTCTGCCATTTTAAGCATATGTTTCTTAGGCAGAGACCCTGAAGAACTAGGGAGACCCCCACTGAAGTTAACCCTGGCCTGCCTCTAGAAGAAGCCTTGGAAACAGAAGGGGAGGGCCTAACCACCTTAGGAAGGGCGGGGAGAACAGCTACCTGAGAAGCCCCTTCAGCCTGGCCTACCTCCAGAGAGGACACATCTTGTAACAGTAAAGTCTCTCCCTGAGAATCCAAAGGAACTTCTGGTAGAACCACCGGCTCCACCGAGCCCTCTAAAGAACCGACGTCCGGGACAGACGGTTCTTCCAACCTAGGCTTTGCTGCTTTGTCCTTGCGCTTTTTAGACGAAGCGGGCGTCGGAGCATCCGACGGCATGTTATAATTACAACGCTTCCCAAAAACTAACCTGGCACAATCTAATCTTCTCTTTATAGTGCGTTTGTTAAATCTAGCACAAGAGCGGCAGCCAACAACATCGTGCTCAGGCCCTAAGCAAGGTATACACAAGGTATGGTAATCCCTATGAGGTATCTGTTTCCCACAAGAAATACAGTTATTCACTTTTTCTGACATCCGGTTAAATACTGAGGCAAGAAAAAACCAAAATATTCCCCAACGGGGTACTTAGCCAACTTTGATTCGGTCTGAAACTCCGACTTCAGAAAATTTCAGAACGCCAACCTGCACTCGCAATACTGCTTCTGCATCGGACCATGCGGCAAAAAAGACTGAGGATATGACGTCGGTCATGCGCATTTGTACCCTGACGTCCTGACGTCAGACTAATGCGCCTTGACCGACGTCAGCCTTATACTTTGGTATTCGGGCAGACTGGGACAGCGGACTACCCAAGTGTTAGGACTGCAGCAATGTGAGATGAAGAACATCTGGAGTCGGAGTATCCGACGACATAATATAATTAAATTTTTTACCAAAATAGTGATGGGCGAACTCCGCCCGATGCTTAATAGTGCGTTTGTTGAATCTAGCACAAAAACGGCAGGCCGAGACGTTGTGGTCTGGGCCTAAGCAAGGAATACAGAAAGAGTGGAAATCCTTATGCGGTATTTGCTTCCCACATGAAATGCAATTATTAACTTTGTCTGACATCGATCTGAGGCAAGAAAAGTTTCCCCAACGGGGTACTTAGCTTTCAAGAAGACTTCGGCTGAAATATTTTCGTAAATCTCAGGAGCTGGCCGACCGGCACTTGCGAACTGCTTCTGCTTCGGGCACCGCGTGGCAAGAAAGACTGAAAAAGATGGCGTCGGCTGGCTCTTTTATACCCCTGCCACACTGACATCAGGGAAGAAGCGACAAGCGACCTAGACTTTGGAATTCGGCCGACCGAGGACCCGCCTGACGGCAGGATAACCCATCTGTTATGACTGCAGCTGTATGCACGATGAACATCAGTCGAATAAAAACCTTGTCCCCTTTGCTGGGACAGATTGAATAGCCCTGACACTGGAGAGAGCACTTGTTTTTGTGCCTCTGCCCACTGATTTGGGGGTAGGTCTGGCCATCCACTTAGGGTTGGGAGTGAGTGGAAGTGGAACCCGTATCCTAGGGTAATGAGTTCCCAGTTTATTGCATGCAGGGCGAGCTTTCCCCCTAAGGGAGCAAGTAGTTGAGCAGGGATTGGAAGAGTTAAGGATAAGTCATTATGCTGTTTTTCCATATGGGGGTGGCTTACTACTCCTTGCTTTGGAAGTGGGAGCCCCCCACTGCTTAGACCCATGCACAGTCCGAGACTGAAGTCTTGGTGGTCTGCTGCTCCTGGGTTTGGACTGAAGGTCTGGGAGGGACTGGAAAAGACCAGTTATTTGAAGGCCAATGCCTACTGACTCTAGGAGGCTGTACTTGTAAGAAATCTTTAACAGTTTGCAAAGATTTAGCTTTTTCCTCCATCCTTTTGAGGACTTCTGCTTTGCTGCCAAAAAGGCGGTCTTGGTTTAAGGCTGCATCCAGTAATTTAGCTTTAACATGATCTGGCAAGTTTTGTTCCTTAAGCCAAGCATGTCTTCTAAGTACAGACCCAGTGACAGCAGCCCTGCAAGATGCTTCTAAAACATCAAAACCACATTGCAAAGTATGTTTACCAACTAGTTTCAGCAGAATGCATTAACTCTTGCAAATCTTTGTGCTCAGCACAGTCAGGAATCAACATTTTCTGTTTAAGTAATCCCATAATATGCTGCTGATACTTTAACATATGAAACTGGCAATTTAAAGTCCTAATGGCCAATGTAGCAGAAGTGCACACCTTCTTACCCCATATGTCTAAAGCTCCAGAGTCCCTATCACGATTTTTGGCAGTAGTAGCCTTAATGCCTTTTGGTCCTGGGGAAATGGTCTCTGGTTCCGCAATAGGATTCTTGAAGAGGAATTTGAGAGAGTCAGATACTCTGTAGTACCTGTCAGGTTTCCTGGGAGCTGGAGGCAAAGTGTCTGGGGTAAGGCTGGATTCCAAGAAAACATAATTTACAATCTCCAGAACAGGAGGGATAGCTAGAGGCCTGTGTTGAGGCAGGAGTAAAAATTCCCCAAGTCTCTTTTTGGACTCGGAATAGTCCGGGTTTTCCCAGCGAAAATGCTCCCTAAGGGTAAGCAAGGTTTCACCAAAAGAAAAATTTTCTGGAGGGGAAGCAGAGGGAATGGAATCCTCTGCATCAGAGTCCTCATATGTAGATAAGGGTACATCCTGGTAGTCAGAAGGAACAGATATATCAGATTCCTGATCACAAGAATCAGAAAGAAAATCACTTCTAGGTCTCAGAGGGGGAAGGCTGGCTTCCCCTACTTAAGGTAATAAAGTCTTCAGCCATTCTAATAATTTGTTTTTGAGGCATGCAGTCCTGAGAATATGATTCGATCATCTGTTTTCTAGGCGTAGTGCGAGCTTTAGGCCTGAGAAAATTTGTTTTTCCTAGCTTGAAACGAATTTGTCGGTTTAATATGAAAGTCGGTAAGCCTGAATGCACCCTTAGAAGCCGGTGCCTGCACAGCAGCTCCGGACCCATCCAAGGTAGAGACATCCGCAGGGTTCCACAGCCAAAGCATATTGCGGCATACCGGACTCCTGCAAATCTGTAGTAGCAGGTATCAGGAGCTGCGAAAGCACTTCACTGAGTACTGGCAGACTGGCAACTAGCTTAATGGAAGCGTTGTCGAAAGTTTTGGAACTAGGGGGTCTTTTATTCTTACTTTTTTTGGAAGATCGGTAGTCTGATGGCTTAAAGCCATTTCTAAGTACGGAGTTAGAGAACGAAAGAATTTAGCAACAAAGATATCCCAACAGTGAATAGTTCGGGCACTAAACAGGGCACAAAGCCTACAGAAAGGGATGTCGTGGTCTGGGCCTAAACAGGTGATACAATAAGAATTAAAATCTCTGAGGTATTTGCTTTCCACAGCCAAGACAATTATACATTTTTTCTGACATCTGTTAGAAAAAGAAAAAAAGGATCCCCAACAGGGTACTTACTGTTTTTAAGACTTCAGGTCTGAAACTCTAAAATGAAAATTTCAGGAGTCGTCTGACCGGCACTTGCGATCTGCTTCTGCTTCGGGCACCGCACGACAAGAAAGACTGATGTAATGGTGTCGGCTGCATGTTTTATACCCCTGACGTCGTGGAAGCAGCGACAGCATCCAATGCAGAAATCCGAAGATTCTGGTATTCAGGCCAGCTGAGGGCTACCTGCAGGCAGATAACCCAAATGTGATGACTGCAACAGTGCAGTGAAACACGAAGAACATCCCCACCCTGGGAGAAAGACAAACAGGAAAGAGAAAGTACAGTTGTGCACGCTTACCATAAATGTAGATGTTACGAGTGTATTCACTGTTGCAGTCATTACATTTGGGTAATCTGCTGGCAGGTTCCCCTCAGTCGGCCTGATTTAACAAAGTCTTGGGTCCTGCATCGTTTGCTGTCCCTTCTTCCATGATATCAGGTCGTCAGGGGTATAAAACATGCAGCAGACGCCATTACATCAGTTTTTCTTTCCCCAGATGTCAGGTGCCCCCCAAATGGGGAGCAAAATATATATATGCATACAAGTTAAAACACAAAAAATATACCTCCAAACAAAAGCAAATACACCAAAAGGGTTTTTAAGCCTTTGAAAGAAAGGAGAGGTATAGTAATTGAAAAACAGGGGGCTGGAGGGTGGGTAATCAGGACTGCAACAGTAAATACACTCTAACAACTACATTTATGGTAAGTGTACACAACTGTACTATGTTCTTCATGTTTCACTGTTGCAGTCATTACATTTGGGTAGAATCCCAAAGCTATGGTTGGGAGGATGGATTTATACAGCATTATGAGCAGCTCTACGGCCCTGCAGGACAGCAGTGGCAAAGCCTGCTCTGGATTTAGAGAAGAGAGGTAAATGGTAATGTTTGGTGAATGTATGAACTGAGCTCCAGAGGTAGCAGCTTCTAGAATGTCTTTGGTAGGAACCCCTCTGAGAAAGGCTGCAGAAGTAGATGCAGCCCTGGTGGAATGAGATCTGATCCCCTTGGGGACAGGTTTACCACGGTGCATGTAGCAGAAATGAATACAATGGCTTATCCATTTGGAAATGGCCTTTCCTTCTGCCCCTGCAGCAAATGCCACCGATAGTTGTTGAGATTTTCTTAGAGATTTTGTCCTGTTTAAGTAGAATCTAAGTTGTCTGTGTACATTCAATGAATGCAGAATCCGCTCACCCTTGTTCTGTGGATTGGGAAAGAAAGTTGGCAGATGAATGGTCTGATTAAGAGCCACACTGGATACCACCATAGGCATAAAGGATGGATTGGTCCTGAGAGCCACCCTGTCCGGATAAAAAAAATGAAAGGCTCCACTGGCCATAAGAGCCTGTAATTCTGAAATTCGTCTAGCTGAAGTGACTGCTGAAAGAAAAACTGTTTTCCAAGAGAGAAATTTTAGGTCTGCAGTAACAGTGTTTTGCTGCCAATTTTTAAGAATAAGGGTGATGTGCAGATCTGTAGTAACTACAGAGGGATTAAATTGATCAGTCACAGCATGAAGTTATGGGAAAGAGTAGTGGAAGCTAGGTTAAGAAGGGAGGTGATTAGTGATCAGCAGTATGGTTTCATGCCAGGAAAGAGCACTACAGATGCGATGTTTGCTTTGACAGTGTTGATGGAGCAGTACAGAGAATGTGAGAAGGAGTTGCATTGTGCCTTTATGGATTTAGAGAAAGCATATGACAGGGTGCCTAGAGAGGAGTTGTGGTATTGTATGAGGAAGTTGGGAGTGTGAGAGAAGTATGTAAGAGTGGTACAGGATATGTACGAGGGTAGTGCGACAGCGGTGAGGTCTGCGGTGGGAGTGACGGATACGTTTAAGGTGGAGGTGGGATTACATCAAGGTTCAGCTCTGAGCCCTTTCTTATTTGTAATGGTGATGGACAGGTTGACAGACTAGATCAGACAGGAGTCCCCATGGACTATGATGTTTGCAGATGACACTGTGATCTATAGTGAGAGTAGGGAACAGGTGGAGGAGACCCTGGAGAGGTGGAGATATGCTCTAGAGAGAAGAGGAATGAAGGTCAGCAGGACTAAGAATGTGTGTGTGAATGATGGGGAGGATAGACGAATGGTGAAGCAGGGAGTAGAGGTGGCGAAGGTGGATGAGTTTAAAATACTTGGGATTAACAGTTCAGAGTAATGGTGAGTGTGGAACAGAGGTGAAGAGAGTACAGGCAGGATGGAGTGGGTGAGTGGGTGGAGAAGAGTGTCAGGAGTGATTTGTGCCAGACGAATACCAGTAAGAGTGAAAGGGAAGGTCTACAAGAGGGTTGTGAGACCAGCTATGTTATATGGGTTGGAGGCACTGGCATTGACAAAAAGGCAAGAGTCCGAGCTTGACGTGGCAGAGTTGAAGATGTTAAGATTTGCACTGGGTGTGACGAGGATGGAGAGGATTAGGAATAAGTATATTAGAGGGTCAGCCCAGGTTGGAAGGTTTGGAGACAAAGCCAGAGAGGCAAGATTACGTTGGTTTGGACATGTGCTGAGGAGGGATGCAGAGTATATTGGGAAAAAGATGCTAAGGATGAAGCTGCCAGGTAACAGGAAAAGAGGAAGGCCTAAGATAAGGTTTATGGATGTGGTGAGAGAGGACATGCAGGTGGTTGGTGTGAGAGCAAGATGCAGAGGACAGGAAGAAATGGAAACAGTTGATCTGCTGTAGCGACCCCTGACGGGAGCAGCTGAAAGAAAAAGTAGCAGCTGGCTCAAAAGGAGGAAGAGTGCGTTTTTCCAAAACAACACTGAGGTTCCATGCAGGAGTTGGTGCTCTCCTGGGAGGTCTTAAAATTTTGGCCCCTCTGAGATACTGCTTTAGCAGGGGATGAGAGAAGAGGGGAGGTTCTGTGTTGTAATGAGCTGAAATGGCAGATGCATGGATTTTTATGGAAGAAAAAAGATAGGCCCTTGTGAAGCATCTCAGTTAAGTATTGCAGAATATGAGGAATATTGGGCATTACTGTGCTTAATCCTTGCAGTTGGTTCCAGGCACAGAATCTTTTCCATTTGTCAGCATAAGATTTTCTAGTACTAGGCCTTCTAGCCTCCAAAATGACATCCATCACAGGTTTGCTGAGAGATGCCAAGTGTGAAATCAGTTGATTAGTCACACTGCCAGATTCAAAGTTTGGAGCCGAGCGTGCAGAGTTTTAATAGTTCTGCTGAGACAGTAGGTAAGGTGTCTGAGGCAGGTGCCACGGAGGAAGGAGTGACACATTGCGCAGGAGCAGGTACCAGTGTTGGCGAGGCCAGTCTGGAGCAATCAGAATCATTTTTGGTTTGTCCTGTCTGACTTTTAGTAGGACTTTGGAGAGCAGAGGGGAAAAGCATAAACTGATAGAGCCATCCACTTTCCAAGCTTTTTTGTTATGAAGTCTTGTGCAGAATTTGTCCAACTGATAGTTCTCGGGTGAGGCAAAAAGATCTATGCCTGGGCTCCCCCATTTGCAATGTCAACATGGTGAACACTTGTGGTTCCAGCTTCCATTCGTGCGGGTCCATAAGATTTCTGCTTAGTCTGCCAGAGTATTTGGCTTTCCTGGCAGGAACTGAGCTTGTAGATGTATCTGATAAGACAGTGTTCCACAATGCCATGGCTAGTCTGCAAAGGGGGTAGGAATGTGTACCCCCCCCTGCTTATGTACCACATGACTGTGGTGTTGTCTATCAGTAGTTGTCCTGGATGAAGGTTGTCCTTCAAGGCTGTCAAAGCATTCTGTACAGCTAGCATCTCTTTCTGATTGATATGTAGGTGCATCTGATTTGGGCTCCATTTGCCCTGAATGCACCCTGCCAGGTGCACCCCCCCCCCCAAGCATGGTCCGATGCATCTGTAGTTAGGGTTTGGGCAGCAGGGGTGGAGTGAATGTCAGTCCCTTGTTTTGGTGGCATGCCTCTGCCCACCACAGGCACTCTAGTTGCAGGCAAGGTATGATAGGAATCATTGTTTCCAGGCTTTGACAATGTTGACTCCATAAACTTTTTAGGTACCATTGAGGTTTCCTCATATGCAGTCTTGCATATGGAATTAGAAGAATGCAGGAAGCCATGAAACCAAAGGCCTGCAGAATTTATCTTGCAGATAGGGTTTTTGTGGCCACCTGTTTGAAGTAAGTCATCAACTGAAGTTGCTTTTCTGGCGTAAGGCAAGTCATCTGGGCAGTTGTATTCAAGCTTGCACCCAGGAATGTAATTTTTTGAGAGGGTACCAGTTGTGATTTCTTTTCATTTATGGTGTACCCTAGACAAGTTAGAACCCTTTTTACAAATGCCAGATGCTTTAAAAGAGTGTCCTTGTTTTCTGATTGAATTAGACAATAGTCCAGGTATGTATAAATTTGAATATTTCTTTGCCTGCAAAAAGCAATTACTGGCACCAGGCACTATGCGAAGACCCTGGGTGCAGTAGATAAGCCAAAGGGCAGTGCAGAGAACTGGTAATGCAAGTAGACTGCTTTGCAGAGGCTGTATCTTCTGCAAGATTCCCTGATTGGGATATGCAGGTAAGCCACTTTTAAGTCTAGCGTTACCAACCAGGCATCTTTGCCTAGCATAGGTAGTAACGTCTGAAGAGTTATCATCATGAATTTTGCAAAATCCAGAAATGTATTTAGAATGGATAAGTCCAGAATTGGACGCCATGATTTGTCTTTTCTGGGTACCAGGAAGAGTCTTGAATAGAAACCTTGTCCCTTTTCCTCTTCTGGCACTGGTTGGATAGCCCCCATCTTCATAAGGGACAGAACTTGTTTCTGGGCCTCTGCCCACTGATTTGGAGGCAGATCTGGCCATCCGTTTGGAATTTGCAACGTGCAAAAATGAAATCGGTATACCTGGGATACTATATTTAAAACCCATTTCTCCTGAGTAACAGTTGCCAGTTTTGTGCACGAAGTGCCAGTTTTCCCCCCAAAAGGGCGGCCAAAAGATAAGTGCTTGGTGATTGCAGTGGAAAGTCATCGAGACTGTTTACCATAAGGAGGTGACTTGTTGCTTCCAGATTTAGAGGTGGAGGCATCCCATTGTTTTGTTCTAAAAGTTCCTTGTGACTGAAACCTGGAGCCTTTGGAGTGTCTGGATTTGACTTGAGCAGCTCTCGTGGGAAATGGAAAGGACCAGTTCTTAGTAGGTCAGTGCCTACTAAATCTGGGTGGCTGCACTTGTAAGAAATCTTTCACAGTTTGCATAGATTTAGCTTTATCTTCCATTTTTTTTTTAACACTTCTTCAGCCTTATTACCAAAGAGACTGTCCTGTTGTAAAGGAGCATCCAACAATTTTGCTTTAACATGGTCAGGCAGATTTTGCTCCATGAGCCAAGCATGCCTTCTCATCACAGATCCAATAAAAGCAGCCCTGCAAGAGGCCTCCAAAGAATCAAAACCACATTGCAAAGTATGTTTTCCAACTTGTTAAGCTGAATGTAATAAATCCTGCAACTCTATTTTCCACAGAGATGAACATCATTTTCTGTTTAAGTAAACCCATGACATGCTGTTGATATTTAAGCATATGAAATTGACAGTTTAAAGCCCTGATTGCCAAGGTTGCAGACGTGTAAACCTTCTTACCCCATCTATCCAGCGCCCTGGAATCTCCATCTGAAGGGATAGGATTTTTAGCAGTAGAAGCCTTAACGCCCTTGGGGCCCTGAGAAATGGTTTCAGGGTCAGCAGTAGGGTTTTTGAAAAGGAATTTGTGGGAGTCAGGAACCCTGTAGTATCTGTCTGGCTTACTAGGAGCTGGGGGGTGGGGGGGGCAGGGAATCCTGAGTCATACTGGATTCTGAGAAAACATTAACAATGTCTAGAACAGGAGGTATAGCCAAAGACCTATGCTGAGGAAGAAGAAGAAAATCCCTAAGTCTCTTTTTAGATTCAGAGAAATCCTGACTTTCCCAGTAGAAGTGTTCCCTTAAGGTATGTAAAGTTTTTCCAAAAGATAAATCCTCGGGGGGGGGGGGGGCAGAAGGGATGGAATCTTCTTCATCAGAGTCCTCATAAGTAGGTACAGATAAATCCTGTTCAGAAGAAGAATCAGAAGAAATAGAAACCTGATCTGAAGATTCATAGTTAGCGCCTTGCCTAGGCCTCTTAGCAGGAGGGGGATGGGTACCCCTGATCAAGGTAATTAAATCTTCAGCCATTTTGATAATTTTTTAGGCATTGGAGCCTGTACACGTGGCCTAAATGTCAGTTTTTTAGTACTAGAAGTAGATTTTGGCCTAAGTTTTGAAGATGGCACTTGCAAACTGCTTCTGCTTCGGGCACTGCACGGCAAGAAAGACTGATGTAATGACGTCGGCTGCATTTTTTATACTCCTGACGACCTGATGTAATGGAAGAAGGGACAGCAAATGACGCAGGACCCATGACTTTGTTAATCAGGCTGAATGAGGGCAACCTGCCAGCAGATTACCCAAATGTAATGACTGCAACAGTGAAACACGAAGAACATCCTGTAAGACACTCACAAAGGAAGCACAAGAGATTGGGGGGTAAGGAAGACTGTTAGTACTACAGGAGTGATCTATTCGAACATCTACTGTTACAGCAATTTTATTTGCACAGGGGTACAGAGTTAATCATGAAATCATTTATGCAGTAGCCTAAGCTACATGGGATGATTAATAAAGCTTAGATAACCAGGGAAGAGAATAAAGTCAGCATCCAGAAGTCACTCGAGATTAGCCCTTGCAAGTCTTCCTCTTGACCTGGAAGAGAGAGTTTTACAATGTTTAGCAAAGGTATGCAGAGAAGACCAAGTCGCTGTCTCCAGAATGTTTCGAGTCCACCTGTTTCTCAAAAGGTCTAGAGGTAGACAACTGTCTACTTTTGACACTGGTTGTTCCTCTTTCTTACCTTCACAAGACATGAAGTGACTGGAGACTTAAAAGTTCTTAGTCCTGTCAATGTAACATCAAGAGATGCTTTCGGACATCCAATACATGTAGGATTCTATCCCCCATAATTTTTTTTTTGGTTCAGGAAAGAACACAGGGAGATAAGACCGATTTAAAATAAATATCTGACCATCTTCGCTATGAAGGAAAGGCTGGTTCTTAAGGTTACCATGTGTTTATGAAAAGATGAGGCTGAATTATAACCTAGATGAAAAGTCAGGGCATTTATGTAATGTTTTCCATGTTAAAAACTTTAAATCTGCCTGACGAGCACGTTCAATAAGTAAAATGGTAAGTTTATCCAATACAAAATTAAGACACCAAGAAGAAACACCTATTTTCTTAGTGGATGAATGTGAAATTCCCATTTCAGAAATTGTTTTACCAGAGACAAGGATGAAGGGGAGGGGGTGATACAAGGACAGAAAAGACTAGTTGAAATGTCCAAAAGACAAATCTTAAAAGGAAAGTCCAGACATCAGCAATTCACTAATACTGGAGAAAGTACAGTTGTGTCACTTATCATAAATGTAGTTAAGAGTGTATTCACTGTTGCAGTCCTGACAATGGGATTTCCTTCTTCAGAAGGCCTTGGTCGGCCAAAAACCTCCCTCCTCCCTAAGCTGATGGAAACCCTACCCTGACGTAGGGACGGTTGGGTAATAAAGGGAGCCAGCCAACATCATGACTGTTTGCAGACACCATGACATTTTTTTCTTGCTCCTAGAAGGTAGAAGCCCCATAGATGAACCTTAAAGCAAGGGACCAGGTTAGAGGAAAGGGAGGCCTGTAGGGCATCCGTGTAGAGGGTCCTCAAAGAGAACAGAGAAAAAAAATCTGTAATAAGCATAAAGGGGTATGGAGGGAGGAAAGGAAGACTGGAACAGTGGATACACTAACATCTACATTTATGTTAAGTGCACAACTGTACTGTGTTCTTCATGCTTCACTGTTGTAGTCCTGACTTATTGGAAGATGCCCTAAGCGGAGATGAGGGTGGTAAGTGCCTTAATGGGAAGAAATGATGCCCTGGAAGTTGCCAGTGGGAAATCCTGCTCCAAACTTTAAGGATGACAGGTGGTAGTGCCTGGTGAAAGGTATACACTGATGACAGGGTAAGCTGCTTCCAAAATATCTTTGGGAGGTACTCCCCTAAGGAATGCAGTAGAGGTAGAACTGGCCCTAACTGAGTGGGTTCTAACAGATTCAGGAGGCTTTTTGCCATGGTAGATGTAACAAAAGGAAATATAGTGGGAGATCCACTTGGAGATGGTTTATTTGGAGATTAGTTTTTAGTTTTCCTTTCCTTCCAAGGTAGCAGCGAAGTTGCCTGTTGTACAGCCAAGGAGTGAAGGATTTTTGCCTCCTGGTTCTGTGGCCTAGGGATAAAAGTAAGCAGAAGTGTGTGGCTTGGTTCAGGGAAGTGTCTGTGACAACCGTGGGTATAAAGGAAGGATTAGTTCCGAGTGAAACTCTGGGTGGAAGATAAGAAAGGGTTCCACTGTCATGAGGGCTTGCAACTGAGAGACCCTCCTAGCGGAGGTGATGGCCTGTAAAACACCAGTCTTCCCAGTCAAGAATTTTAAGTCAGCTGTAGCAGCTGGTTTGAAAGGGGGCAAGGTCAATTTTTCTAGAATAAAATTCAGATCCCAAGGAGGGATGGGCTGCCTCCTGAGAGGTCTGATGTGCAGCATTCCAAGGAACTGTTTCATTAAGGGGAGGGAAAAGATAAGAAGAACAGCAGGTATGCCAGCTGAAACAGCATTAGTGTTATCTTAATGGATAAAAAAGGATAGGCCTTTTTCCACCAAGACAGCCAGGTACTCCAAAACATTAAGGTGTTGGTTGAGATAGGGTTGAGGCCTTGTTGCCAACACCAAATAGAGAATCTTTTCCACTTGGCAGAGTATGTTTTCCTAGTACTGGGTCTTCTAGATTCTTTGAGGATATTAAGCATCTGACTACTCGGGGATTGCTTGGGGTAGAATTTTGATGAATTATTCAGGCAGAGAGTTTGGAAGTCTGCAGGCTGGGGTGTCTGAACTTCCCCTTGGTCTCAGCCAGCAGCTCCACTTTCTGGAGTAACTGCCAAGGTTTTTCTTTGGTTAAACTCAGTAACAGGGGGTACCCAGTGCTGCCTGGGCCAGTCTGGAGCTATCAGGATGATCCCCTGTCGTCCTTCCCTGATTTTTAGGACCACCCTTGGAAGGAGAGGCAGGGGAGGGGATGCATAAAGAAACAGGTGGTTCCAGAGGAAACAGAAGGCATCTGTCTTCCGGGCTGTGTGAACTTAGTCACCGATGAAAATGGTCAGTTAAAAATATTCCGCTCCAGGAGAAAAAAAGGTCTATTGAGGGGGATCCCCATTTCTGGACTATGATGAGAAACATTTCCTAAATCAGCTGCCACTCATTGGAATCCATTAAGTGTCTGCTGCCGCAGTCTGCTAGTGTGTTCTGAGCCCCAGGAAGGTACCGAGCCATCAGGTGCAACCCCATAGCATCGGCTGTTGCCCAAATATGTATTGCCAGCTGGCAGAGAGGGTAGAAGTGGGTGCCCCCTTGTTGGTTTATGTACCACGACTGTTGTGTTCTCTTTTGACAAGTAGGATTCCTGGTTTCAAGTGATTCTTCAAGGCCACCATGTCCTTCTGTACTGCCATCTATTCCTTCCAACTCATGTGCATGTGTCTGAACTACTCTTCCCATTTGCCCTGGGAGTAAGAGGTGTTGAAAATGAGCTCCCCAGGCTTGGTTTGATCCATATGTGGTTAAGGTTTGGCCCTGAGGGATGAACCTGAAGGAGAGCCCCTGGTTCTGTGCACATGCTCGTGCCCACCATGCCAATTCCTGCCTGAAGCAGTGAATTAGGTGAATTTCCATCTCCAGGAACTCTAAGTGCTGGCACCATAGATTCTTGAAGTACCACTGAAGCTTCCTCATGTGCAGCCTGGCCAGAGGGGTCATTAGTATACAGGATGCAATGTAGTTCAGTGCTCTGAGAAATTCCCTGGCTGAAAGGCACTGCCTCTACATAATGTCCTGGAAGTACTGGGTTAAGAAGGAAGGTCTTCTGGAGGGTGGAATCAAGTAGAGCCCCCAGGAAATCAATCCTGGTGTAAGGGTTTGTGTTGGATTTGAAGAGGTTTATGCTGAACCCTAGGGAAGAGAGAAGGGTTTTGTGTGAAGGCCAGATCCTGGAGTAGCTTGGACTGAGTTCTGGCCTGAATGAGGCAGTCATCCAGATAAGGGTAAATTTGGATGCCTCTGGCCCCAGTGATTGCCTTCTACAGAACAAAAAATTCTGTGAAGATCCTGGGAGCAGTAGACAAGCCAAAGCGAAGTGCAGAGAACTGAAAGTGACTGGTAACTGTTCTGAAGCAAGAAAACTTCTACAGGATTCTTCTGTAGGAAAGTGTAAGTAAGCATCTTTAAGGTCTAAGGTGACCAATTATAGCCTGTGGTGTGATCATGGGAAGACGCTTTTGAAGAGTAAGCATTTTTAATTTTGGAATTGGGAAAGACTGAGGATGGACACATCCAGGATAGGGCGCAAGAGCCTTCTTTACTGGGGACCAGGAATAACCTGGAGTAAAAACCTTTTCCTATCTGCTGTCTAGCAATGGTTCCACAGAGACCGGAGAGTACAGGTTGTGAATCTGAGAAATGTCCTCTTCTCTTTGGTTTTGTGGCACATCGGGGCATCCTGAGAATCTTAATGGTTATTTTTAAAGTGAGCTTGTAGCCATTTGAGATTACTTCCAGAACCCACTTGTCAGAGGTGATGAGGGCCCAGTTTTCCTTCAATAGGGAAAGTCTTTACTCCTATCTTGTCTGCAGCTGGGGGTGTCATTGCTGATCTCTGCTAGTGCCCTGTGGCCTAGAAAGTACAGTTGTGTACACTTACCATAAATGTAGATGTTAGAGTGTATTCACTGTTACAGTCATCACATTTGGGTTATTCTGCCAGGGGTAGCCCTCAGTTGGCCCGAATACCAGAGGTGTAGTATTACTGCGTCGGTTGCTGTCGCTCCAGGACTGACGTCAGGTCGTCAGTGATATAATAAAACAGGCAGCCAACACCATTACATCAGTTTTTCTTGCCCTGTCAGGAGCCCCCAAATAGGGAGCTAGATTATGGTGGAAGAACACCACCACTAGAAAGTAAATAAACATTCCCTGTAAGGAGAGAGGAAGAGAGAGAGAGAAAGACAAGGGGGTGGAAGGAGGGAAACCAAGACTGCAACAGTGAACACACACTAACATCTATTTTTATGGTAAGTGTACTCAACTGTACTAAGTTCTTCATGTTTCATTGTTGCAGTCATCACACTTAGGTTGATTCCCAAACCTGAAGAAAAGGGTGGAGGCAGTCTAGACGACTGGGGGCTGGCTAAGATGCCCTGCAAGACTGTGGTGGCAAAGCCTGCCCTGGATTTGGAGAAGATAGGCAGGTGGCAATGCTTGGTGAAGGTATGAAAAGATATCCATGCTGCAACCTCCAGGATGTCCCTGGTGGGGACCCCTCTTGGAGAAAACCTGCAGAGGTGGAGGTTGCCCTGTTTGAATGAGTCTTGACCGCCTTTGGGGGGGGGGGGGTTCCCGTGCTGTTTGTAGCAGAAATGGATGCAGTGGGCTATCCATTTGGAGATTTTTTGGATATGGCCTTGCCCTCTGCCCCTACTGCGAAGCTGACAAGCAACTGATCAGTTTTTTTAAAAGATTTAGTCCTGCCCAGATAGAATCTGAGCTGTTTGTGCACACCTAGAGTGCAGAATCCTTTCCCCCTTGTTTTGTGGGTTAGGGAAAAAGGTGGGCAAATGAATGGATTGGTTGAGAGCTACACTGGACATCATTTTAGGCATGAATGATGGGTTGGTCCAGAGGGAGACCCTGTCAGCATGGAAAATGAAGGGCTCTACGGCCATGAGTGCTTGCAGCCCTGATACTCTTCTAGCTAACGTAATGGCCAGAAGCAAGGCGGTCTTCCAAGAGAGGAATTCTAACTCTGCTGAAGTTGCAAGTTTAAAGGGGGGGTAGGGTGAGCTTTTGCAACACAAAGTTAAGGTCCCAAGCTGGAGTAGGAGCTCTTCTGGGTGGCCTTAGATTGTTAGCCCCTCTTAAGAATTGTTTGATGAGAGGGTGTGAGAAGAGAGGTGGCTCTGTGCTGTAATGAGCAGAGATGGAAGAGGCATGAATTTTAATAGAAGAGAAGGCTAGACCCCTGTGCAGTAGGTCTGCTAGGTAATCCAGGGTGAGAGGTAGAGAGGGCTGTGCCATTCTGGCTCCCTTAGCCTGGATCCAGGTGCAAAATCTTTTCCACTTGTCAGCATAGGATTTTCTATTGCTAGGGTGTCTGGCCTCATGTAGAACATCTAGGACTTGTTTGCTTAGTCTGGCATCTTGAGGAGAGGTCAGGGAATAAGCCAGGCTACCAGGATGAGGGTCTACAATTGGGGATGCATGAATTCTCCATTCCTCTGGGTCAGGAGTGTTGGGATCTGAAGCAGGTGCCATGGTTGCAGGGGTGACAGGCTGTGCAGCAGTGGGTACCAGTGCTGGTGTGGCCAGTCTGGGGCAATCAGGATTGCCCCCGGTTTTTACTCCCTTATTTATAGCAGTTCCCTTGAAATGAGTGGTAGAGGGGGAAATGCGTAGACAGAGAATTTCACCCACTGGAAGGATAGAGCATCCACTTTCCAGACCTTGCTGAGGTTCCCTGGCGCAGAATTTGCTGAGCTGATGATTGGAGTGGGAGGCAAAGAGGTCTACCTTCGGGGTGCCCCGTTTCTGGGTTACAAGGATGACTATTCTGTGGTCTTGCTGCCACTCGTGTGGGTCTAGCAGGTTTCTGCTCAAGTTGTCTGCCAGAGAGTTGAGGGAGCCTGGCAGGAATTGTGCTAGCAGGTGTAGTTGCATGGCTGAGGGCGTGTGCCAAGGGGTCATGGTGAGCCTGCAGAGAGGACAAGAGTGAGTCCCTCCCTGCTTGTTGATATACCACATCACTGCGGTGTTGTCCATTTTAATCAGTAGAGGCCCCAGGGAGAGTAGGGGTCTGAAAACTGTCAGGGCATGCTGAACAGCTAGCATCTCTTTGGCTGACGTGCAGATGTATTTGATTTGGGCTCCACTGGCCCTGAATGCACCTGCCGTCCAGGTGAGCACCCCAGGCATAGTCTGATGAGTCTGTGCTGAGGGTCTGGGTGGCGTGGGGTTGTGAGAAGAGAAGTCCCTTGTTGTGGTTGCATGCTGCAGCACACCAAAGAAAATCCTCCCTTAGACCAGGTATCATTGGTATGACAGTTTCTAGGTCTTGAGAGTGTTGACACCAAAGGCTTTTTAGGTACCATTGTAGTTTCAAACAAAAATACATGGAACCCAGACTCTCCGCAAGTTGCTTAAATCACGACTCGTGGAAACGTATAAAAACAAAAAAATTAAAAAAATTTTTTTCCCCTGAAGTTAAGACATTGGTCTTGACGAAAAGTGCATCGCAATTAAAAGTTTTAAAATTTTTTTTATGTTTTTATACGTTTCCACGAGTCGTGATTTAAGCAACTTGCGGAGAAGTCCAGGTTCCTTGTATTTTTGTTTGGTAGTTTTGACATATTGTTTCTCAGTTTGTTACCACTGTAGTTTCCTCATATGCAGTCTGGCATATGGAATGAATAGAATGCAGGAGGCCATGAACCTTAGAGCTTGCAGGATTTTCCTTGCGGATAACTGGGTTCTGGTAGCTAGCTGAGAGAAGTAGCCTGTCGGGTTGGCTTGTTTTTCTGAAGTAAGGAATGCCATCTGTGATGCTGTGTCCAGGCTTGCTCCCAGAATACAATTTTATGTGTGGGGACTAGTTTTGATTTCTTTTCATTGATAGTATACTCCAGGGAGGTCAGTAGGTCCTTTACAAAAGTCAGCTGCTGTAGCAGCTTTTCCTGAATGTCTACCTGAATCAGGCAGTCGTCTAAGTATGGGTAAATTTGAATATTTTTTTGTCTGCAAAAAGCAATGGCAGGAACCAGACATTTTGTGAAAACTGTGGAAGCAGTGGATAAACCAAAGAGAAGCGCAGAGAACTGAAACTGCATAGATCCTGCACTGAAATGCAGGTATTTCCTGCATGATTCCTTGATTGGGATGTGCAGGTAGGCCTCTCTTAGGTGTCTATATCACGTTATCTAAATCTTACATCGAATCACTAAAAGTCGAAATAAATAAAAAAATAAAAACGAACTAACAGGTGGGGGGGGCTGCGGCCCTCCACACCCACCTACTTAAATATTCCAACTCAGAGACCGCACTACATTGAGGCAAACAGAAATCTCCCCCATGGTTATTTCCGTTTACCTGCACGATGTTCTGCGCTTTCGATGTTGTGGTGCCAATATCAGCTTCGATATTGTCGGCTTTCGACATCATGAAGTGGACTCTATTAGGTCTAGGGTGACTAACCAAGCATCCTTGGAAAGCATTGGTAAAAGCTGCTGGAGGGTGAGCATTCTGAAATTTGGTATAGCCAGAAAGGTGTTCAGAATGGATAGATTGAGGATGGGGTGCCATGTGCCCTCTTTTCTGGGTACCAAGAAGAGTCTGGAGTAGAAACCTTGGCCTATCTGTTCTGCAGGAACATGCTGTATTGCCCTCATGGCGAGCAGGGAAAGGACTTGCTTTTTGGCCTCTGCCCACTGGTTTGGAGGAAGATCTGGGAACCCTTTTGGGGTTGGCGGAGTGTGGAAATAAAATTTGTATCCCTGGGACACTATGTTGAGGACCCATCGGTTATTGGTAATGGTGGCCCAGTTGCTTGCGTGGAAGGAAAGTTTTCCTCCTAGGGGGACAAGCCGGTGGTGGGGCAGAGGTAGGAGGTGGAAGTGCAAAGTCATTGTAAGTTCTTACCATAAGGGGGTGGCTTTGCACACACTGGTTTTGAAGAGGCACTCCACTGTTTAGATCTCTGCATTCCCGGGGGCTGTTTTCTGGGGTGGGGGTCTGCTTCCCCTGGATCTGGGCTGAGCTGGCCTGAAGGGGGCAGGAAAGGACTAGTGCTTGGAGGGGCAATGCCTACTGAACCTCGGTGGCTGGAACTGTAAGAAGTCTGTCTGCATAGATTTAGCTTTTTTCTTCCATCTTTTTTTAAGACCTCTTCTGATTTGGTGCCAAATAAGTTCTTTGTTCAAGGATGCATCCAATAATTTGGATTTCACATGGTCTAGCAAGGTCTGTTCCTTAAGCCAAGCATGTCTTCTAAGGACAGAACCAGTGACTGCTGCCCTGCAAGATGCTTCTAGAGCATCAAAACCACATTGTAAGGTGTGCTTAGTTACTTGACTTGCAGAATGCATTAACTCATGTAATTATTTTCTGCACATACAGGAAAAGAGGATATTTTTTTTGACGGGTTCCATGGTATGTTGCTGTTATTTCAGCATGTGAAACTGAAATTTAATGCTCTAATAGCAAGAGTAGCAAAGGTGTATACTTTTTTTACCCCATCTGTCTAATGCTCAGGAATCCCTATCAGAGAAAGTGGGATTCTTAGCTGAAGTTGCTTTGATTCCTTTAGGTCCTTGAGAAAAGACCTCGGGGACAGCAGTAGGATTTTTGAAAAGAAATTTGTGACAGTCAGGGGCTCTTAATACCAGTCAGGTTTCCTGGGAGCAGAAGGAAGGGTGTGAGGAGTCAGACTGGATTCCATAAAAACATCATCTACAACATCCAGGACAGGAGGAATGGCCAAAGGTGGTAGATCTGAGAATTACCCTAATCTCTTTCGACTGAAGGTAGACCCGACATTCCCATTGGAAATGCTCCTTTAAAGTATGTAGGTTTTCCCCAAATGAAAAATCCTTGGGTGGAGAGGCAGAAGGAATGGATTCCTCTGCATCAGAATCCTCATAAGCAGAGAGGGGTTGCATATCTTCATATTCAGATGCATCAGTGTCATCAGACTCCTGTTCAGATAATACTGGGGACAACTGTCTTTCGGAAGGGGTAGCCTGGCTTCCCCTAATAAGCATAATGTCTTCCGCCATTTTAAGCATTTGAGACTGAGGCAAGGAAGCAGATGTCCGAGCTTGGGTCTTTGTTTTTTTGGGTGTGGCTGGTAGTCTTAGAAAGAACTGAAGACGCGAAAGAAGTCGGTAGTGTGAAGTACTTCCTCAGAAGCCGGTGTCTGCTCAGCAGCTCTGGACCCATCCAAGGTAGAGAAATCCGCAGGATCCTTAGTCGAAGAGTCTCGTGGCATACCAGACTCCGAAAGGGTCATGGTAGCGGCCTGTGAACCCACAGAAGCAGTCTTCAAAGGCTGCGAAAGCGCCTCACTGAGGACCGGAGAACTCACTAATAGCTTAACGGAAGAGTTGTCGGCAGTTTTGGACCTGTGCAGTCTGTCTCTGTCTTTATCCTTACTTTTTTTTTTTTTTGGAAGACAGGTAGTCGGCTTACCGAAGCCATATCGGAATTAGAGGACTGAGCGCGAAAATATCTAGCTACAAAGCTAGATAAAATGCCTGCTTTTTTCCCCACTTTTCTGAGATTTAAAAAAGTTCAGTTACAGATTTGCTGTTCTGAACTGAGTTACAGATTTGCTGTTCTAGCTAAAATGCCTGCTTTTTTCCCCACTTTTCTGAGATTCAAAAAAGTTCAGATACAGATTTGCTGTTCTGAACTGTTTGTAAGTTTCTTGGAGGCCACGGTTTGCTTGGGCTAAAGGGAAGTCTCTGTGTTCATCAGTGGCAGTGATAAACATTGAGCAGCCTGCCTGCCCCTGTGGGAGTGGTTACTGCCTTGAAACTGTAGTTTTATTGGCCATTTTGGGTCAATTCCTAACTCCTTGATCTCCCTTCTCTTAAAACCCAATTGCCTCGTGGTTTTGGCGTCTTTCCGGACTTGTTGGCTGTTGGTGAAGCACCCAAGAGGAGAAAACGCTGAGAGAAGAAAGGAGCCACTTTTGAGATTTTAAGTATTTTGCTTCAGATTATTTGTTAAGTTTTTCTGCATTGTCGCCTACTTTTGAGCATTTTCTGGCTTGTTAAACTTGATTTCTGTGTTGGTAACTGTATTTAGAACACAACCTAGAGCCGATTACTGAATTTCCTGCCTGCACTTATTTTTAAAATCGTTTTTTTTTTTTTTTTCTTAAAACTTGCATTTTATCTGTCTCTGGCCTAGCACTCAAGTGTGGGGTCATTTACTGCACTGTTCTAACTTGTTGATGCTTGTGAACCTCTGCTTGCCTTAAAAAAAGCAGAAAAACAAAAAAATCTTGCTTTTTCCCCCACTTTTCTGAGATTTAAAAAAGTTCAGTTACAGACTTGCTGTTCTGAACTGTTTGTGAGTTTCTTGGAGGCCATTGTTTGCTTGGGCTAAAGGGAAGTCTCTGTGTTCATCAGTGGCAGTGATAAACATTGAGTAGCCTGATAAACATTGAGTAGCCTGCCTGCCCCTGTGGGAGTGGTTACTGCCTTGAAACTGTAGTTTTATTGGCCATTTTGGGTCAATTCCTAACTCCTTGATCTCCCTCGCTTAAAACCCTCTTTTGCGTGTTTTTGCGCATAGCACAACATCAGGCAGCACCGCCTAACTGGGTTTAAACTATGCTCCAGGAAGTCTGCTCTTCACTTTTTCCCTTAGAACTGCTCTATCTCTCAAATTAAACACCATATTCTCATTCTAAGGCCCCTCACTGGTCCAAATAAGTAATTTTACAAGTTAGCACTAATGAACCATAAGCACTACTTACTCTTATACTCTCTACGATAACCTTGTCCCCTATTGGTCTGTTTTAATTCAGTTCCCTATATTACTCTAGCATGTCCAAAGGTCAGTCAATGGTTTCCTCTCCAGTCCAGCTGGTGAATCTGGGAATTTTGAGGCAATGTTACAACTGTCAGGTCCACGGACAACCCTCTGCTCCTCCAAACAGGTTCAAATATATGTGAGAGATGCAACCATACAGCCAAACTGGAGGCTGAGCTCTCTCATCTCAAAACTGGTGCAACCAGTCAGGAGGAGAAGGTAACCTCACACAACACAATTCCAGTATCACATAGTCCCACCACAACAGCGAACCAAACACAAAAACATACTCGGAGGCTCTAAATAAAAATATACCTAAGCAAGAGAGACCTCCAAAGCAGACATCCAAGCAAACGCTACCCCAAAACAAAACATGTACAACACATAGCACACAAAGTCTGTGTGCCAAGCAGTCACAGCCCTTATGGCTGAATAACACCTGATACTCTTGTAATAGGTGACTATTGTCAGACACACTGACATCCCGCTCACCAGGCCGAATAAAGAGAAGGTCACAGTGAGCTGCCTGTCGGGCGCTAGGATCCGCCACATAACGCAAGCACTCAGGTCACTCCAAAGCAAATACAAATATGACTCCGTCATTGTACATGCTGGCGTGAATGAGCGGAGACGTACCTCCCTCAACTACATGAAAAGAGACAGAGGAGCTCTCTGATCATGTAGCCCAGGCCGGTATGACCCTGACCTTGAGCAGCATCTTACCCTCACCTAGAATGATGCCACAGTATAAAGAAAAAATGATCGATTTTAACAATTGGCTAAAATTTTTGGTGTCATTCAAAGGGGATCCAGTGTCTGTCAGCCTGGGATGACATGCTCGACAAGCCACGTTGCTTCGCTAGGGACGGTTTGCACCTGTCACCCCTGGGCTTTCAGATATTGGCAAAGGCTCTTGCCACCCCCATAGTGCCTTTTTTAAGCAAGGCTCAAAAGTCAAACCCACCTCCATAGACAGCACAAGGAACAAGAAACTAAGGGTAATGCTGCTAAATGCCAAAAGTCTTAACCTCAAGATGCATGCACTCGAAGCTCTCCTCAGTATGGAGAACATAGATATCTGTGCAGTGAAAGAAACCTGGTTCAAGGCTCCAGAGAGCACCCCAGCACTACCAGGTTATACCCCATATCATGTTTTTCGGCCCCAAAACCCGGACCGAACCACAAAAGGAGGGGGAGTTTCCATATTTATCAAGGATATCCACACCTCCAGGTTAGTGGCATTGCACAAAGTATCGGAGACCATCCATGTGCAACTGACAGTGGGCAAGACTGCTTTTCAGTTTATAGCATCCTACAGACCACCCTCTCAAAGTCAGGAATCCCACTCAGCTTTCCTGAAAACATTGCAGAACATGAAGATCTCTCCGAACACCATTATACTGGGCGACTTCAACTACCCAAACAGACTGGGAGCATTACTCAAGCCCCAGCACCTTAGCCCAAAGGTTCCTGGAATTTATAAACTCAAATGCTATGGAACAACTAGTCACCACTCCCACAAGAGGGGAAAACATACTAGACCTGATCATTACCAACATGGGGACTCTATGCTCCACACCAGAAGTATATCCCTCATTGGTAAGATCAGGCAATAAATTAATTTCACTGGATGTCCACATCCCGACCCCACCCCCAGCCCAGAAAACCACAGTGAAAAACTCCTCAAAAGCGAACTTCACACTTCTCAAAACCGAAGTGGAATCCTTCAAGGCCCCAGAGCCAGTGGAAACTACAGCCCAAACATCAGAATCCTATATAAATGCATTCTACGGACATCTCCAGGAATGCATGGATCATGCTATCCCAAACAAAATCAAGACCCAATCATCCAAAGGCAGGCGTCCAGTCTGGTGAACCCCAGCCATAAATAAACTGTACAACAGAAGGAGGAAGCTACTACATGATAGAGCAAAATCCCTTAAAGGGAAGGCATCTCTGATCAGTACTAGCAAAAAATTACGACCCCTCATAAAATCCTCCAAGGCCAGCTTTGAGAGAAAAATTGCACTGGACACTAAAGACCATCATAAGGCTTTTTTCAGCTACGTTAGGAACCTGGGATACAACTCCCATACTTGTTCTGAGTTGATTCTAAACGACAAAAAATACACTGAACCCACAGACATCGCCAATATCCTGGCAGACAGGTTCAGTGTAAACTTCTCCACCCCCTCCCCCCAAAAGAGCAAGTATCTATCCCGGCAGAGTGCAGCCTCCCAAACATCTCTGATGCTCAGGTGAAGGCCGCCCTCTCCAAAGCAAAAAACACTGCATCCATGGGACCAGATGGCGTCCCGGGTTGTGTCCTACATGAACTCCAAGAAGAACTAATCCCTCAAGTAAAACTGCTGTACAATCTCAGCCTCACTACAGGATATGTGCCCAAAGAACGGCGTACTGCAACAGTGGTCCCACTCCACAAAGGTGGCGCCTCTGCTGACCCTGGAAACTAAGCCTGAAAATAAGCCTGACTAGCCTAGTGGAGGATCATCATGGAACTCAAAGACATTGGGGACCTACAGACACTAGATCCTACCCAGTTTGGCTTCAAGGGCAGATCCTGCCTTTTGAACCTGGTCGACTTCTTCGAAACAGTCACCAAGGCCATAGATGAAGGGAAGGTAGTCCACACAGCCTATCTGGACCTCGCAAAGGCATTTGACACAATACCCCACTCGGGCATCATAGATAAGCTATCCAGCCTAAATATAACCCCCTATGTCACAAGATGGGTCGCAAACTGGCTCAAAGACAGAACCCACAGAGTTAGAGTTGCTGGAGCCATGTCAGACTCAAAACCGGTCACAAGTGGCATCCCACAAGGTTCTGTCCCGTGACCTCTCATTCAGTATTTACTTTTCTGAGGTACAACATGGGAGGACTATGGCTCACCAAGTTCGCAGATGACTACAAACTGGGCGCCATAATCTACTCTCCAGCTGACACAAACATCCCGCAAAAAGGTCTCACAGAGACGGATAACTGGTGCCAGAGCCATGGTCTAAAGCTAAAAGCCAAAAAGTGTATAGTCATACCCTTTGGCAAAAACATTGTGCCCACAAATTACCACATAGGTGGTAACCCATTAAGTACAGAGAAAGTAATTAGGGATCTGGGGACCCAAGTTGATAGCAATCTCTCCTTTGACAACCACATTGCCAAAGTGGTTAGAAAGACCTTCTACATAGCCCACCTCATCATAAAAGGATTCACATCTAGATCAAGAGAGGAAATCGTGCCCCTTTATTCACCCCTCATCAGGCCCATCATAGAATACAATGCCCCCTTTGGGATGTACCTTACCCGACACCTGCAGCAATTAGAAAGACCCCAAAAGTACCTCACCAGGAGGATCAAGGGACTCCGATGCCATATACTGCTCTGTTAAAAAAAACTCCAACTCTATTCAGTTGCATACCGCCTACTTCGAGGCGATCTATGCCTGACATATAAAGCTATGTCCAACCCAGAATTAATGGACATGCTCCACCTCAGTAAATCTAAATCCCTTAGAGTCACGTGCTCGAGGGACTTGAACCTCAGCACAGAAATAAATAGAACATGCTGGAGGGACACTCATAACCCAGAGGCTCCCTTCGCTCTGGAATAGAATTCCAATTCATGTTAGGCAGAGCACCTCACTGACTCTCTTCAAGAAGAATCTTGATGAGTGGATGGGGGATCGTAGGTTTGTCCCGGAGATTACTTCAGTGTCATTATTTGACAGAGGTACAGTAAACTAAACTTTAAAAAGGGCACAGTATACTCAAATCAAGGGGTGACGTAAGCCAAACACAATCGGGCTAGGCTTATAAATGCCCCAGGGCAGATAGCCTAGTATGAACCTATGAACCTAAACAAGGGCCTGACGACTTAGTTCTGGCATTGAACAAAGCACAAAAGTGACAGTGGGTGATGTCGTGGTCTGGGCCTAAATAGGGGACGCAGTAAGAATGGAAGTCTTGATGTGGTATTTGCTTTCCACAGGCAAAACTATTGTTAACTTTTTCTGACATAGCTTTAGAAGACTTCAATTCCGAAATGAAAACTTAGGTTTCGGCCAACTGGCACTCGTGCAAAATGCTTCTGCTTCGGGCTCCTCGGCAAGAAAGACTGAAGTAATGGCATCGGCTGCCTGTTTTTATACCACTACCTGACGTCAGTCCTGGAGCGACAGCAACCAATGCAGAAATACACCTCTGGTATTCGGGCCGACTTGGGTTATCCTGCCAGGGGTATCCCTCAATGTGATAACTGCAAAAGTGAAACACGAAGAACATCTCCCCCAGCCTGGATGTTTCTGAGGACCACTGCCTTGCTCTCTGCGAATGCTGCTGCTGCCTACGACAACTCCTTTCCCTTTGGGTTTTCCTCTGACTGGGTTTTGACTGGGAGGAAAGGACCAATGCTTAGTGGGAAAATCCAACTGAAACAGGTGGATGGGGACTTGGAGGAAGTCCATAACCCAGCCTCTGGTCCAAAATGGGATTCCATACCAAAGGGTGCATCTAACAGTTTAGATTTCTCTGTTCCCTGAAACAAGTATGCCTTCTGATGACCGAGCCAGAATCAGCAGCTCAGGAGGATGCCACTAAGGCATCATATCCAAAGTGCAAGGAGTGCCTAGCTACCTGGGAACTGGAATGGCAGAGATCCAGCATTCCTTGAAGGTGTTTTTGTCCTCCAGGGAGGAAATCTTTTCTTCATTTTTTCCAAATTACTATCCTGGTATTTTATTGTATGGAACTGGCAGTTGAGGGCCCTCGTGGCTAGGGTAGCTCAAGTGTAAACTATCTTCCCAAATCTGTTAAGGGCCTACTTTCTTTGTAAGTAATCAGTTTTTAGAAGTGTTATCCCTAAACTCCATTGGGGCCTGGGGTGACAATCTCTGGGTCAGCAGAGGGGTTCTTAAAAGGGAATTTATGAGTGTCCAGTACTCTAAAACCTGTCTGGCTTACAAAGGGCTGGGGGAAGAGAGTCTGGATTTAGAGGCTTCCATGAAGCCATCATCTACCACTTCCAAACCTGGAGGGATAGCTAAGGGTTTGTGACTCTTTCCTTGGGGTGTATTCCTGGGGTTCCTATTGGAACATCGAAAATGCAATTGTTCGAATCGCTAAAGGTCGACCTTTAATAATATAATTACATTTTCAAATGCTCCGCAATTTATTATTTTTTTAATAAAAAGGGTAAAGTAAAGGGTGTAGGGCAGGGGGGGCAAGCCCCCCTGCATCTCCCACTACCCCCGCTAAATATACCAACTCAGAGATCACGCTACAGCATAGGAAAGGGAAACCTTCCTTTCCTGCGCTTAGCTCTGTTAATGTACGATCTCGGAGTTGGTATATTTAAGTAGGGAGTGTGTGGGGGGTGCAGGAATGCTTGCCCCCCTGCTCACAGCAGTTACTTTTGTTTTTTTTTTTTGTTTTTTTATTACATTTTCAAAGTTTTAATACCTCGATCATATGGTGTCGCCCATATGGTATTCGAAGTACTGAAACTTCGATAATGTAATATGTAACAGTATTCATGTGCCTGCCACTGGAAAAACTTTCATGGCATGCAGTGAGGTAATGTCCCTCAGGGGGTGAAGCAGAAGGTAACACCTCTTCTGAATCTGAATCCTCAAAGGAGGTAAGGAAGGGTTCCTCTTCAAGGAGGGAAGCCTTCCTGGTAAGAGTCTTCATCTGAATCAGGGGTTTCTAAAAAAAAGGTCTCGGGTGTAGTGTCCCTTTTCCTTTTTCCTGGTGAAGATTCAAAGGGGGGGTGCCTGCCTCTGACCAAAGAAATAACATCCTCCGCCAACCTGACCAAATCCTATTGATAACCTGTGGGGAAGAAGCCAGTAGGTCTTGGCACAGTACCCAAGGTAGACCTTTCAGGTGTAGCTTTTGCCTTGGGCCTGTGCACATCCACTACCCTGACGTCTGTCTGCTTGAAAGAAATACCAGATGTTTGTGGACACACCAAAGATAAGTCATCAGTTGAGGAATGTTCAAAGGAAGCAGAGGTCTGCTTACCGACTAAGGACCCAACCGACAAACCGAACATCAAGGTCTGAATTGAAGCTGAGGTACTTGACAACATGTCTGACTCCGAAAGAGTCTCGTCAGATGCTTGTGCCATCACCTCACTTGTAGAAGGGGGTGCAACGGTACCTCGCCTTCTCTGCAATGAGCACTGGGGGACTGGCAGACAAGAGAAATTACGTAGTCAGAGGTCCTACATTTGGGTCTTTTCTCAGAGCTCAACTTCACGATGAATGACAGACGTCACTGCACGATGGGTAGCAGGCTGCTGACTAAGGTGCATAGACAAGATTTCGGTCCGACGCCTTACAGTCCTAGTATTGAAAAGGGTGCAAAAACTGCAATTTTGGGACGTTGTGGTTTGGGCCTAAACAAGTGACACACAAAGGTATGAAAGTTTCTGTGTGGGATTTATCACAATAGAGAAAACTGTTAACTTTATCGACATGAGTCAAAAGAGAGTTCAACGGGGTACTTAGTTTTAGAATAATTTCTCACTACAGTGAGGACCGACCGGCACACCCAACTGCTTCAGCCTCTGATGGCAAGAAAGACTGATGTCACAGCACTCACTGGTTCAGGGTAGGGTGCTCGCCAGCTCAGGGAGGTTTTTTTTTACTCTGGTAATCGGGATGACCAAGGGCTTCCGAAGCAGAAAATCCCATAAGCCAGGACTGTAACAGTGAAGTGGAAAGAACATCCCAGTGAAGCTTCAGCTTTAAAATATCCTGGTTCCTATTATGGCAACAACTAGAAAATCTCCCTCATTTAGCCAAGTAGGATTTTGTAGTAGCAGATTTTATCCTCCTTTAAAACTTGTTGCACTTGCTCAGAAAAACAGTAATGGAGGGGAATCTAAATTATATCATTAAGGCAGTCAGCTGTAGTGTCTGAAGGCTGGGATGAATCTGATCTCTCGGCCTGGGTGATGGAATCCATACTTTGGGGTAGTCAGTTAGTGGTATATGCCTTTAGGCATTTTTATGAGAAGGAAGAACTGATGCTATCAAAGGATAAGGAAGGATGCAAAAAATATTTTAGGGACCTCTGTGACTTTTCTTTTTCTTGGTAGCAAGCATGGGTACGAACATTCACACCATCTCCATTACCAGCTTGGTGGACATTGACATCCAGTGGCAATGCAGAAATTGCGCGTTTACTGACAACCAGTTAATTCTCAAACTGATCTGGTATGCGAGAGATGTATTTAACACAATGTCACTGCAGGCAAAGCGCTTGCATAAAAGCACTCCTAATGTCAATAAGGTTGTCAGTAGCACACATGCTGCACCCAATACACACAATTCAAAGCAGACAGACCCACATATGCTGAGGCACTTGCATGTAAACTTCCTAAACCTCAAAGACTTCCTAGATGAAGCACACAACATACACCCTAGCAGCCCCAAATGCACACTTTCAAAACATACAGACACATTTCATGGAGTCTCTACTTCTAAGCCCATAAGGCAAGCTACCACACAATCCAACATTCTGGTCACTGGAGACTCCATTTTGAGACACACTGCCATCCATCTCACCAGGCTGAGTTAGGAGAAAGTCAGTCAGTTGCTCATCAGGGGCCAGTCTCTGCCACATTATGCAAGCACTTGCATGACTGGGCTAAAAGTACCAGTACTACTCATAATCCATGCAAGTATAAACATACCTCTGTAGAATATATGAAGAAATACATCATGGGGCTCTCTGAATGGGTCTCAGGCTGGTACAAGCCTAGCACTGAGCAGCATTTTACCTCCTCCAAGGATGATGTCACAATAGGAACAAAACATGGTCGACCAATTGGCTTAGTTTCTGGTGTCACTCTAAGGGGGTGCAAAATTTATCCACATGGAAGATGGTCAACAGGCCACCCTGCTTTGCCAGGGATGGTCTGCACCTCTCCCCTCTAGGGTTTCAAATATTAGCTAAAACATAGTCCACCCCCATAATGCTTTTTTTTAAGCCATGGCAAACAAAGTTCATAGAAAATCAAATCCAAGAAAATCTAAATTCAATGTTAGGAGTCAATAAAAAACTCCACTCCCTAAAAGCTCTTCACCACAGGAAAGGTAGGCAGACATCTGTGTGGTCACTGACACAAGGTTTAAGGCAGTGAAAAGCACACCAGCAGTGCAATGTTATAATGCCCACACATTCAGACCAACTCACAGACAGTGACTAAAAGTGGAGGTGTTTCGATTTACATCAGAAATATACCTCAAAACTGATTAAACAGGAGAATGCACTTGAGCTTCTCCATGTTCAAATAACCATAGGCAAAATCCAATACCAATTCCATGCAAGCTACATTTCCCCCTCTATGACCCAGGAAGCCCATAGCAAGTACTTAAAACTTACTGGAAACACTCACCATCCAATCCAATACCATACTCATGGATGACTAATTACCCCACTATTAACTGGGAATCTTATACAACACCAAACTTAAAGGTACAGAGGGTTCTTGAATTTTGTAAACACAAACTCCCTGAACAAGACTCAATACACCAACCAGGAGTTCAATCATATTGGATCTGGTCCTCACTAACATGAGAGACTGTTGCAAACCCCTTACTGTAATGTCTTCTCTGGTAAGATCAGACCACAAAATGGCCTCCTTTAAAGTACAAATAAAAACCTGGAACCCAAGTTAACCATGGAATATTTAGGAAAGTACAGTTGTGTACCTACCATAGATTCATAGGTTGGTACTAGGCTACCAGCCCTAGGGCCTATACAAGCCTAGCCATAACAATTCCCTGGCTATTTCTTCCCACACTCTTTACTTCCCTGGACCCCTGTCTAGCAGGGTGACTGACGTGATCCCCGGGGTGAATTTCCTTTCTCCCACCCAATCAAGGTTCCTTTTGAGGAGGGCCAAAGAAAGTCTCTCTGCATGACATGTATGGGGAATCTATTCCAGAGTTTGGGGAGTCTCTGGGTCAGGAACCTATCCCTCCAGCATGTTTTGTTTATTGTGATGACAAGGTTTAGATCCCTGGAGTGTGTGGCTCTCAGGGATTGGGATTTCTTTAAGTGCAGCATGTTCAACAGCTCTGGGTTTGACATGGCCCTGTATGTTAAGCAGAGATCGCCTCCGAGTAGACGATATGCGACAGAGTATAGCTGGAGTTTAAGGCGGTCAGCGTAGGGCATCTGCTTTAGGCCTGTGATTCTTTTAGTGAGGTATTTCTGCGGTCTTTCCAGTTGTTGCAGATGTCTTGAGAGGTACACACCAAACGGGGCGTTGTATACTATAATGGGTCTAATGAGGGATGTGTACAGTGGGACAATGACCTCCTTTTTTCTGGCTGAAAAGCCCTTAGTGATGAGGTGTGCCACATAGAAGGATTTCCCGAACTGTTGGGGCGATGTGGTTATCGAAGGTGAGACCACTGTCCACCTGTGTCCCTAAGTCTCTTATCACACTTTGTTTAGTGTACTGCCACCTATATGGTAATTCACGGGTACATGTTTTTTCCCAAAGGGGATAACTATACATTTCTTGGCATTGAGCTTGAGCCCGTGACTCTGGCACCAAGCATCTGTTTCTGTAAGGCCCTTTTGTAGAGTATCCACATCATTTGGGGATTCAATAATGGCTCCCAGTTGCAGTCATCTGCGAACTTTGTTATCCAAAGTCCCTTAGTGTTGGCCTGTACTTCAGAGAAGTAGATGCCAAACAAGAGCGGTCCCAGAACTGAACCCAGAGGTACTCCACTTGTCTGGAGCTGGATTTGGAGTTGGCTACTTTTACAGTGTGGGTTCCATCAGTAAGCCAGTTAGCAACCCATTGGGTGACGGAAGGATTAATGCCCAGCTTAGTAAATTTATCTATGATTCCAGAGTGGGGGATGGTGTCAAAGGCCTTGGCAAGGTCTAGATAGGCTGTGTGGACCACCTTACCCTTGTCCATGGCTCTGGAGACTGATGCGAAGAAGTCAATCAGGTTCAGGAGACAAGATCGGCCCTTCACGAACCCAAACTGGGTGGGGTCCAGTGTTTGATGGTTGCCAATGTCTTTGTTTATAAGTTCCATGATAATACCATGGCCTTGCAGATAAGGTTCGTCAGACTGATGAGACGGTAGTTTCTGGGATCGAAGGTGGATCCCCCTTGTGGAGTGGGATAACTGTAGCTCTGCACCACTCAGTGGGCACGAAACCTGAGGTGAGGCTATGATTAAACATGACAATTAGGTGAGGTGCCAGTTCATATTGTAGTTCATGTATTACACAGCCCCGGATGTCATCTGGTCCCATAGATGCTGTATTATTAGCTTTGGAGAGTGCGTTTTTTAGCTGTGTGGCTGTTTACTGGAATTTGGCAATCTTCTGGTATTGAGATAGGCTATTTAGGGGGGTGAGAGGGGGGTGACGGCACTGAATCGATCTGCCAGGATATTGGCAATATCCCTAGGATCAGTATATTTAATGCCATTCTGTTTTAGCTCAGAGCAGATCTGAGCATTGCCATTTAGATTCTTGACGGTTTTAGAATGCCTTGTGGTTGTCTTTGGAATCTTTGGCAATTTTATTTTCATAACTAGCTTTGGAGGATTTTATGAGGGATCTCAGTTTCTTACTGAGGCTGGTAAGGAAGTTTTTTGCATCCTGGGATTTTCCTCTCTTCTGCAACAGTTTCTTCCTTTGTTGTAAAGTTTGTTAATAGCAGGGGACCACCAGATTGGCTTCCTTTTTTGGATGAGAGAATCTTGGTTCTACTTGGGATGGCATGATTCACGCATGAGCAGATGTGCTCGTACAGTGCTTTAGTGTAGGATTCAGCAGTTGAACTTTCAGTTCCCTTCTGCATGGGTGTCATGAAGTTAGTCACTTCTGACTTGAGTAGCATGAAGTTGGCTTTGGAGAAGTTTTTTATGGAGGTTTCCTTACTTGGGGGTGGGGGTGGGATGTGGATGTTACGGGTGAGTAATTTACGGTCAGACCTGACTAACGAGGGGGTGACCATAGGTGTGGAGCACTGATTTCCCATGTTGGTAATGAACAGGTCTAGGATATTGGAGCCCCTGGTGGGACTATGGATTAGTTGATCCAGGGCATTGGAATTTATGAATTCCAAGAACCGTTGGGCAAAGGTGTTGGTACAGGAGTAGTTTTCCCAGTTAATGGCAGAGTAGTTAAAATCACCCAGTATTAGGGTGTTTGGCTCTATCTTAATATTTTCCAGAATGTTTAGAAAGGTGTAGTGAGAATCTTGGGGTATGGTGGGGGATCTGTAGCAAGCTACAACTTGGATTGCAGTCTTACCTAGTGTTAGTTGCACCTGGAGAATTTCAGACGCACTGTGTTGGGAAACTAGCCTGGTGGTATGAATATCCTTGGTGAATACTGACACTCCTCCACCTTTAGTGTTTCGGTCCTGCTTTGGTGGCCGAAAAGTGTGGTAAGAGTTGTAGCCTGGTATTGCATGGGTGCTCTCTGGAGCCTTGAGCCAGGTCTCAGTTACTGCACAGATATCTATGTTCTCCATTTTTAGGAGTGCCTCGAGAGAGTGCATTTTGAGGTTTAGACTTCTAGCATTGAGTAGCATTACCTTCAGATTTTGCATGCTTGTACCTGTTACGGTGGTGGTTTTGTCCTTTGAACTTTGCCTAAAAAAAGGCACTATAGGGGTGGCAAGAGCCTTAGCCAATAACCTGAATCCCAGGGGCGACAGCTGCAGACCATCTCTGGCAAAGCATCGTGGTCTGTCAATCATGTCATCCCAGGCAGACAGATACTGGATCCATAAATGTAGATGTTAAGAGTGTATTCACTGTTGCAGTAATTACTCTTGAGTTATCCTGCTGGCAGGCTACCCTCAGTCGGCCAAAATTCCAAGGTCTAGGTCTGGCGTCAGTTGCTGTCGCCTCTTCCCTGATGTCAGTGCGCCAGGGGTATAAAAGATGCGGCCGACAATTTTCTTCAGTTTTTCTTGCCCCAGATGTCAGGTGCCCCCAAATTGGTAGGCTGAAAAATATGCCAATAAAAATGCATGCACAAAAATTAGAAGTTATGTACCTACCATAACGTTCCATGTTAGTTCTCTTCTCTCGCCTTCTTTCTTGCTGGATGGGGTTCGGAGCCGATCCTCGGCTCCGACTCGGCACTTGCTTAGCTTGAGAACTCCTTTTACCAGCTCGAGGCAACCCTATATCCCATGATGCAAGGCGACACTACCTCAGATCTCGTTTGGTAGCTAAATAACCCTGCCAAAATACTAATCCCAAAGGAAGAGCAAAACTAGCCTAGAAGAACTAGGCAAAAAGTTCTTAAGATAGACTCTCTAAAGAACTAAGGAGAGTGAATCTGATAAAGAGAAACTCTTCAAGATCTGTCCAGGCCAGGGGGAAGGAGGGAGGGACGCAAGAAAGAAGGCGAGAGAAGACAACTAACATGGAAGGTACATAACTTCTAAATGTTAAGTTGTCAATCTCGCCTTCATTCTTGCTGGATGGGACCGCGTCCCTAGCACCTGTATCCCGGGTGGCTCAATGGAACAGACTCTTGAGTACTGTGGAACCAAAACTGGCTCTGTCCCTGGAGGCCAAATCTAATTTGTAATGAGACACAAAGGTATGAGGAGTGGCCCAAGTAGCTGCTGCACAAATGGTATCAATGGGTAGCCTATCCTGAAAAGCTGTTGAAGTGGATAGGCTCCTTGTTGAGTGTGCCTTCGGTTTTGAAGATAGCTGCTTGCCTCTGAGCGAATACACGTAAGAAATGGTGGAAGATAACCAACTGGACAAGGTCACTTTTGATACTGGGAGACCTTTCCTGTTTTCTGCATAGGAGACAAATAATTGATCTGATTTCCTGAATTTAGTTCTATGCAAATAATATCTGAGCTGACGATGGACATCCAAAAAATGAAGCTTTTGTTCAGCTCCGTCAGAATAATTTGGGAAAAAAACCGGTAGATCGATGGATTGATTAATATTAGTTTGAGAAACAACCTTGGGAAGAAAGGATGGATTTGTTCTCAAGGATACCCTGTCCTTGTGAAAAACCAAGTAAGGGGAATGGATGCAGAGAGCTTGAATCTCGGATACCCTCCTTGCTGAAGTGACAGCCAGTAAGAATATAGTTTTTCCAGGTCAATAATTTCAAGGAACAAGAAGCAGACGGTTCGAAGGGGGGTAAAATCAAGGATGCTAACATCAAATTCAGATCCCATTGTGGAGGAGGATGTTTTATTGGAGGCTTTAGGAGAAAAACTCCTCTCAGAAAGGCTTTGCATAGTCTATGTGACATAATATTATGATCTTGCAAGCCAACATGATATTTGGAAATAGCCGCCAATTGAACTTCGACTGTTGATGAAGAGGATCCTGACTGAAAAATTTCAGCCAGAAAATCTAAAACAGAATGCACAGGTGCAGTAAAGGGATCAATGTGCTTGGAGTTTGCCCAAAGGGAAAAACGTTGCCACTTGCTAGCATAGACCGTTCTGGTGAACGACTTCAAAGAAGCTATTAATACATCTCTGACAGGATCAGAGATCATAGGAAACCTGGCTAGGGAAGGAAGTGGAGCAACCAAGCAGTGAGGTTGAGAGAACGAATGGCCCGGTGCTGTTGACCCGATAGGTGGATCAAAAGATCCGGAACTGGGTCCAGATGCCAAGGCTGCACCAGGAGGTGACGATGTAGGGTCGGGAACCAAATTTGTCGAGGCCAGTAAGGGGCAATGAGAATCAACTTGGCTCTCAAAACGGTAGCTTTCTGAATGACCTGTGGAATTAAGGGGAAAGGAGGAAAGGCGTATAGAAGTCCCCGGGGCCAATCCTGGGTTAGAGAGTCTCTCAGGGGTTGGCCTGGTAGGGGAAAGAGGGTGAAGAAGTCCGGGCATTTGTTGTTTTGGGGTGTAGCAAAAAGGTCGCAACAAGGGGTGCCCCACTTCAGAAATATCTTGTCCACTATCGATTGATTGAGAGACCACTCGTGAGGCATGAGAATGGCTCTGCTCAGTCTGTCCGCTAAGAGGGTGGACCTGCCGGGGATGTGCATTGCTGTCAGAAACCGATGAGGAGATTGCCCATTGCCAAAGTCTGAGAGCTTCTCGACAAAGGATAGGACCTGGTCCCGCCCTGCTTGTTGATGTACCAGACCACAGACATGTTGTCCGTTTGAACTGCAATAGTCCCCGCGGGAAGAAAGTCGTTGAGGGCTTGCAACGTTAAAAGCACCGCTCTCATCTCCAGGACATTTATGTGCAGATGGTATTCGATGGGTTGCCATGTCCCGTGGACCATCCTGCCCTGATAATGCCCCCCCCACCCGATCAGAGAGGCATCCGTAGTGACTGTGGCAACCGAGGAGGGGGAACAAATGGTCGGCCCTGATGAAGTAGAGGGGAAGTTATC
The DNA here is from genome assembly GCF_019279795.1 of Protopterus annectens. Classification (NCBI taxonomy): domain Eukaryota; kingdom Metazoa; phylum Chordata; order Ceratodontiformes; family Protopteridae; genus Protopterus; species Protopterus annectens. The sequence continues at coordinate 440,535,243 of NC_056747.1, read as the reverse complement.
CACCAGGTTAGATGAGTCCTGCAAGATTGTGTAACCAAGATTTCATGTCTCATGGGAAGGCTCTGGAACGACCACTGAGTGAATAACATCCACTGCAGAAGACGCATGTGGAAGCGAGCTAATGGTAGAAGTACAATAGCTGCAGCCATAAGACCTAGAACCTTCAGAACCAATCTGGCTTTGACTTTGCTGCTCTGCAATAAAATCCGAACATATTTTTGGATGTCCAGAATTCTCTGATCTGTTAGTCTGACTAACATACTGACGGTGTTTAATTCTGCGCCTATAAAGGTGATAGACTGGCAAGGTAGCAGAGAAGATTTTTCGAAATTCACAGATCTTCCCAACCTTTTGCAAAGCTGTAGAGTGTAGTCTCTGCTCTGAAGAAGCTGATGCTTGGTGGTGGCAGAGAGGAGCCAGTCGTCTAAATAAGGAAACACCTGAAATCCTTGACGTCTCAGATGAGCTGCGACCACTGCCATGCATTTGGTAAACACTCTGGGGGTTGAAGTGAGGCCAAAGGGCAGGGCTCCGAATTGATAATGACTGGTCCCCAGCCGAAAGCGGAGAAACCTCCTAGAGCATCTGTGTATCTTTATGTGATAGTACGCGTCCTGAAGGTCTATCGAGCACATCCAGTTGTCCTTGCCCAAAAAGGGCAGAATGGACTGAAGCGTGACCATCCGGAATCTTGCCTTCTTGACAAATCTGTTTAGATTGCTCAGGTCTAAAATAGGTCTCCAATCTCCCGTCCTTTTGGGGACCAAAAAGAATCTCGAGTAGGCGGATCCTACTTGGTCTGCTGGAACAGTCTGGACGGCTCTTTTTCTAGGAGCTTTGAAACCTCCTGTTTTGCCAAATCCCTTTGACGGGTGAGATGTCTGGAAGGGATTGGTGAGTCTGGATACCTTTCGAAGGGGATTTTGTAACCCTCGGATATGATCGACTGTACCCACATGTCTTGTGAAAGGGAACGCCAGGCAACTGGGTACAGCGATATCCTTCCCCCGACTGCCTCCAAGGGTGGACAGTCGGGCAACACCTCAGGGATGCTGAAAGGACTTCTCAGGAAGAGACTCCCTGTTGCCCTGATTCTGAGGACCCCCCCCCCTGCCTCTAGGGCGGTGTCTATTATTGTTACCCCCTCTGCCTCTGGGGGTAAACTGGCCACGCGTGTCCGGCGCTGCTCCTTGGGCTTTACAGAACCACATCTTTCCTCCTTTCTGACCCTTGGGATAGGGTCTAGAAGGGGTGGAAAAATGGACTCCTACGGCAGAAAGAGTTTTGCCGTCTTGCTCACACCTGGTCAAGGTTTCCTTCACCTGAGGTCCAAACAAAGCCGAACCGTCAAAGGGGGTATTGGTGAAGGACGCCTTAAAGGGGTCCGCAAAATTACAAAGCCGCATCCAGGCTTGACGTCTAAGAGCCACTCCTGTGCCTGCGGCTCTGCTCGCTTCATCGGCTGCATAGGATATGAGCCGCATGGAGGAGTTGGTTAAAGAATTTAGGATTGCTAGCTGTGAGGCAATCTTGTCTTGAGCCCCAGCAGCTGAAGGATCCTGAACCACTTCACCTAGTTCCTTGAGAATATCTCTTTGAAGTCTGGTGAAATGACAAAGGTAGTTCAGCGAACGCATAGCAAAGGTCGCTGAAGAAAACATCCGCTTGCTATACCTATCCATGGTCCTAGAATCTTTGTTAGGAGGATGGACAGGCATGGAAGGATCCGCAAGTTCCTTCTTGGTGGCCGCCACCACCATAGCATCCACAGAGACGCCCTTAGAAAGAAACTGCTTGTCTGAAGGGGCCGTAATAAATTTGGATGGCCTCCTGGGGACAGGTTCCACAGAATCTGGAGCTGCCCACGCCTTCCGAGCCACTACCTGCATAAGTGGGTCGAAAGGCAGAGACACCCAGGAGGTGGAGGGTCGGGATCCAAAAGCCTCCAGGTATACCGACTCATCCTCGGAGGGGTCAATGGAAGGCCAGTTCCCCCTATGTTTGAGGAGTTCAAGGATGTCTGAAAAGGAGACATCCTCAGAGGGAGACCGTGGGGAACCCTCCGACTCATCTAAGTCGGTATCAGATGTTGTAGACTCAGGGGAGTCTGTGTGTTTCCTCTTACACGTCCTCTTCAGAGGGGGTTCCCCTGCGGGATCAGGAGAAACCTCGGAAGAGGAAGCTATTCCCAATGGGGAAACCTGGGGCGATGGATCCCTGGGCCTGAGAGCAAGAGGCTGGCAAGAGACATCAACAGGCACTGAAGAGGGAGGAGCTAAAGGGATGGACCGTTGACCTGGCTCAGGTGCCAGGACACTCCTCATCACCTCAAAGGCTCCTCTCCCAGGGAGACCAGAATATTCCCGTTCCGAAGAAATAGGAATTCCTGGCTCCACTGAGAGAGAAGGCTCCGAGGCCGATGTCAGTGCCGAGCTTACCAAAGCCGAAGCCCCGAGAGGGAGAGCGGGGTCGGATAAGGGTCCGATGCCACTAGCCCCCTCGGAGCCGACAAGGGAAACTCGACGACCGGATCCGTCCAAGGAAGGTCTCATGGAGGAGATCGGAGCTGAAGACGACGGAGCCGAAAGGGGATGTATCGGCTCCGGCGCCGACACGGTCGCTGTTCCGAGAAGCTCCGGCTCCGAACTCTGGAGGAGAGTCTGAGGAGGAAGTTCAAGGGGAGGAGCAATAGCCGAAGTCTGCTGAGACGGGCTATGGAGCATTTGGGCTAGTGCCTGTGACTTCAACAGCCTGCTTACCACCCTCTCTAAATCGTGGTCAGACAGCCTGGAAGATCTCGAAGATCGGCTCCGATGACTCCGTTCCGACAAAAGAGGAGACCTCGGAGCCGAGTGGATCGACTCCAAAGAAGGGGACCGAGATCTCTTCTTGGACGAAGCCATCGGAGCCGACGTCCTCTGGGTTCCAGATGGAGCCGAAGGCTTCTCGGCTACGATACTGGATAACACGTCGGCTCCAGGCGGAGCCGACAAGGCAACTATAGATTGAGTGTCGGAGCCGGTAGGAACCGACACTACCACATCAGAGGTAGAAAGATAGGCTCCAGTCGGAGCCACCGGGGAAGGCTTAACAACTGTAGCCTGAACCTTAGGTGGCTTTGAAGGTTTACTCGACCCAGTCTTAGTGGGTGAACCTTCTGGCTTTAATAAGCCACGGAGGATTAACTTGTTCCTCCTCTCCTGCAGGAGACTCTGGCTAAAAGAATGACATATAGCACAGGAGTCCTGCAGATGTAAAGGCCCCAGGCAGTAAACACAAGAAGTGTGACCGTCTGTCAGAGACATTTTCTGACAGCACGAGTCACACTTCTTGAAGCCTGAGACCTTTCCTTCCCTAGACATAGTCCAAGTAAAAAACACACACACACACTAAACAGTCACACTATTAATCCCAAAAACACACACACAGATAGGGATTAAGAGAAAGAGGCCTAGGCCTTACTGAAATTATAAACTTAGCAATTTAACTTGAAAGTTTAATTAAAGGGGAAATAGGATGGGCTGAAGAAAAACTACACACTATCTGACTATTTAAAAAAGAAAGGGAGAGAAAAACCCTGACTAAATTGTTTGAAAATTCAAACTCACCTGAGCTGGCAAAAAAGAGACCTCTTCGCAAAGCGGCAAACGAGATCGGAGGTAGTCTCGCCTTGCATCATGGGATATAGGGTTGCCTCGAGCTGGTAAAAGGAGTTCTCAAGCTAAGCAAGTGCCGAGTCGGAGCCGAGGATCGGCTGCGAACCCCATCCAGCAAGAATGAAGGCGAGATTGACAACTTAACATTAACATTTCCTTTATCTACAAGCAAATACAACAAATAGGTTGTATAGGATAGAGAAGTGCAGATAAGTCCCAGCAAAGAAAAGGGGGATGGTGGGTGGGTAACCTGGACTGCAACAGTGAATACACTCGAACATCTACAATTATGGTATGTACACAACTGTACTATGTTCGTGTTTCACTGCTGCAGTCATTACTCTTGGGTTGAATCCCAAAGCTGAGGATGGGTGGCTGGGCTAAATAGGATTAGGAGAGGCTATGAGGCCCTACAGAACTGCAGTGGCAAAGCCTGCTCTGGACTTAGAGTAAAGAGGTAAGTGGTAGTGCTTTGGAAAGTGTGTACTGAACTCCAAGTTGCAGCCTCTAGGATATCTTTGGTTGGTACTCCTCTGAGGAAGGCTGCTGAAGTGGCTGCTGCTCTGGTGGAATGAGGCCTAATGCCCTTATTCACTGATTTGCCATGTTGAAAATAGCAGAAACGGATGCAATGGCCTATCCATTTAGAAATAGTCTGTTTTGATATAGGCTTTCCTTGTGATCCTGCAGCATATACTAAAAGTTGCTCAGTCTTTCTGAAAGATTTAGTTCTGTCCAAGCAGAAGCGCAACTGTCTGTGTATGCCCAAAGAATGCAGAATTTTCTCACCCTTGTTCTGTGGATTTGGATAAAAGGTAGGCAAGTGAATGGATTGGTTGAGGGTCACACCGGAGACCACCTTAGGCATAAATGCAGGGTTTGTCCTCAGAGAAACCCTGTCTGGATGAAAAATGATAAAAGGTTCCACAGCCATGAGTGCTTGTAATTCCGAAACTCGTCTTGCAGAGGTTATTGCTAAGAGCAGAGCTGTTTTCCAGGATAAGAATTTTATATCTGCTGTTGATGCTGGCTCGAAAGGAGGCAGTGTGAGTTTTTCCAAAACATAATTGAGGTCCCAGGCCAGAAATGGTGCTCTCCTTGGAGGCCTAATGTTTTTGGCCCCTCTGAGGTACTGCCTTATTAAAGGATGAGAAAAGATAGGTGGTTCCCTGGTTCCGTATTGTAATGGGCTGAAATGGCAGAGGCATGAATCTTAATTGATGAGAAAGAAAGGCCTTTGTTCAGCATCTCAGTTAGGTATTGTAAAATCTGAGGGATATTTGGAACACACGTGTCAATGCCTTGTTCCTGGTTCCAAGCACAGAATCTCTTCCATTTTTCTGCATAAGATTTTCTGGTACTGGGCCTCCTGGCCTCCAAGGTAACATCCATAACAGCTTTTGAAAGAGGAGTGTTCTGAATAGCTACATTATCCACCATGCTGCCAGATTTAAGGTCCTGAGTTGACTGTGCAGGATCTGATTGTTTTGTTGGGTCAGCAAGTGAGAAGTTTGAGGCAATATCCATGCTGGACCTTGAGATAAGCTCTTTAGGATTGGGTACCACTGCTGGTGTGGCCAGTCTGCTACAATCAAGAATCATTTGTGGCTTCCCTTTGTCTGACCTTTAGGAGTACCCTGGGAAGGAGAGGCAGTGGAGGAAAGGCATAAACTGTTAGATTTTTTCCAGCTGAAGGATAGGGCGTCCACTTTCCATGCTTGCTTGTGGTAAATCCTTGTGCAAAATCGCTGCAATTGGCAGTTGTGAGGAGAGGCAAATAGATCTATGTCTGAGCATCTCCATTTCCTTATTATCATGCTGAAGACTTGTGGATCCAGTTTCCATTCGTGGGGATACATGAGGTTTCTGCTTAGTTCGTCTACCACAGTATTTGTTTTTCCTGGCAGGAATTGTGCTTGCAGGTGAACTTGAAAAGCCAATGCTGTGTCCCATAAGGTCATTGCTTGTCTGCAGAATGGGTAGGAATGTATACCTCCCTGCTTATGTACCACATGATCGTAGTATTGTCTCTGTCTTTATCAGTAGCTGTCCTGGATGTAGCAGGTCCTTGAAAGCTGTCAGGGCATTTTGAACAGCTAGCATCTCTTTTTGATTGATGTGAAGATGCATCTGGTTTGCAGGTCATGTGCCCACAATACATTTTCCTGCCATATGGGCCCCCCAGGTATAATCTGATGCATCCGTTGTCAGTGTCTGTCTGGCTGTGGGTAAACTGAATGGCAGAGCCTTGTTGTGGTGACAGGCTTCTGCCCACCATCGAAACTCCTGTTACAAGCAGGGAATGAGTGCAATTACTGTCTTCAGGCTGTGGCAATGTTGAGTCCAAACACTTTAGATACCACTGTAGTTTCTTCATATGCAGTCTAGCATATGGAATTAGTAGAATGCAGGATGCCATGAAACCCAAGGCCTGCAGGATTTTCCTTGCAGGTAAGTGGGTTTTTGTTGCCAATTTCTTGAAGTAAGAAGTCAGTTGCTTTTGTTTGTCTGGCGTGAGATAAGCCATCTGGGCAGTTGTATTTAAGCTTGCACCCAAGAATATTATCTCTTGAGAGGGCAATAGGTTTGATTTCTTTTCGTTTATTGTGTACCCTAGGCCAATTAGTAATCTTTTTACAAATGCCAGATGCTTTAGAAGAATGTCTTTGTTCTCTGCTTGAATTAGGCAGTCGTCCAAGTAGGGATATATCTGAATTCCTCTGTCTGCAAAATGCAATTACTGGTGCCAGGCATTTTGTTAAGACCCTGGGCACAGTAGATAAGCCAAAGAGCAGTGCAGAGAATTGGTAATGCATTGAGCCAGCTATGAATCTGCGGTATCTTCTGCAAGATTGTCTGATTGGGACATGCAGGTATGCCTCTTTTAGGTCCAAAGTTACGAGCCAAGCCTTCTTGCCTAGCATGGGCAGTAGCTGCTGTAGAGTCAACATCTTGAATTTTGGAACTTCCAGAAACATATTTAGTATAGACAGGTCCAGTATTGGTCTCCATGTTTTGTCCTTTCTGGGTACTAGGAAAAGTCTGGAGTAAAATCATTGTCCCTGCTCTTGTTGTGGTACTTGCTGAATGGCCCTCATGCCCATGAGGGCTGTAATTTGTTTTTCTGCCTCTGTCCATTGATTGTGTGGCAGGTCTGGCATACCTTTTGACCTTGGTAGTGTGTGAAAATGGAACCTGTAGCCTTGGGACACTATGTTCAGGACCCATTTGTCTTGGGTAACCATTTGCCAATTTGATGAAAAAAGTGCTAGTTTTCCCCCTAAGGGGGCTGCCAAAAGAAAAGTGCTTGGATCTGGCAGAGGAAAGTCATTGGGACGGTTTCCTGTAAGGTTGTGTTTTGTCTTCTCCGCTTTTGGAGGTAGGAGCACCCCATTGTTTAGGCCTGTATGAGCCTTGGGGTGGAGATCTGCCTCTGGGATGCCTGTATCTGCCTCTTTGTGGTCTGTCTGACACTGGAAAGGACCAATTTTTAGAAGGCCAATTCCTGCTAAACCTGGGTGGCTGTACCTGTAAGAATTCCTTGACTGTCTGCATGGATTTTGCATTATCCGCCATTTTTTTTCAACACCTCTTCTACTTTAGTACCAAAGTATCAGGCTGTAATGGTGCATCTAATAATTTTGCTTTAACATGATCAAGCAGATTCTGTTTCTTTAACCAAGCATGCCTTCTAATAACAGAACCTGTAACAGCGACCCTGCAAGAGGCCTCCAGTGAATCATAACCACATTGCAAAGTATGCTTTCCCACTTGTTCAGCTGCATGCAATAAATCCTGCAATTCCTTGTTCTCTGAACATTCTGTATTTGTCAACAATTTCTGTTTAAGCAGTGACATTAAACATTGCTGATATTTAAGCATATGAAACTGACAATTTAAAGCCCTTACAGCCAAGGTAGCAGAAGTGTAGACTTTTTCCCCCCATCTGTCTAGAGCCCTAGAATCCCTATCAGAGGGGATAGGGTTCTTTGCAGTGGAAGCTTTAACCCCTTTGGGACACAAATATAGTTTCTGGGTAAGCAGAGGGGTTTTTATATAGGAATTTATGAGAATCCGGGACCCTGTAGTATCGGTCTGGCTTAGCAGGTGCAGGGGGTAGAGAGTCAGGGGACAGGCTGAGATCATCTACGATGTCTGGAACAGGTGGAATAGCAAGGGGTCTGTGCTGAGGAAGTAGCTGAAAGTCTATGAGCCTTTTCTTAGATTCAGAATAATCTTGGCTCTCCCACTGGAAATGCTCCCTCATGGTATGCAGGGTTTCCCCAAAAGAATAATCCTCAGGAGGAGAGGCTGAAGGAATGGATCCTTCAGCATCAGAATCCTCATAGGGAAGCATGGAATAATCCTGTTTAGAAGAGGAACCAGAGGAAATAGAAACCTGATCAGAAGAATCATACTCTGTCTCTTGTCTAGGCCTCTTATCAGGAGGGTGATGGGAAGCCCCTGATCAAAGTAATTAGGTCTTCGGCCATTTTAAGCATCTGTTTTTTAGGTATGGAAGTCTGAATAGGAGAATGCTGTACTTGTTTCTTTGTCTTTAGAGCTGCTTCAGTCTTTGAAGCTGAAGATGGCTTAATATATAGTTGTGTAGGTCTGAAGACACCCTCAGAAGCTGATGCCTGCTCAGCGGCTCCGGACACATCTGAGGGAATGATTTCAGAGTGTCTAATCCCTTGAGTATCCAGAGGCCCAGTCGGCTCCACGTGGGAGTCGGAAGCGGCCTGTGGCTCTGAGGTAGCAGACGCCAGGAGCTACGAAAGTGCCTCACTGAGAACCGGCGACTGGCCTAGCAGAGGCCTCATCGTCGGTTTTGGACCTCGGATGCCTATCCTTTTCCTTGCGTTTTTTGTAAACTCCGGTTGTCGGCTGTTCCGACGGCATTATATAATTAAATCTTCAGCCAAAGTAATGAAATGCAAAATCGAACAGACGTTTACTAGTGCGTTGGTTAAATCTAGCACAAAACTGACAGCTAACAACGTTGTGATCAGGGCCTAGGCAAGGAATACAGTAAGAGTGAAAATCCTTATGAGGTATTTGCTTCCCACAAGAAATACAATTGTTAACTTTTTCTGACATCGGTCTGGAGCAAGAAAAAAAGTTTCCCCAACGGGGTACTTAGCTTTAATGAAGACTTCGGTTCTGAAATTCGGATTTGAAAATCTCAGGAGTCGACCGACCAGCACTTGCAAACTGCTTTTGCTTCGGGCACCGCACGGCAAGAAAAACTGAAAAAAATGGTGTCGGCTGCATCTTTTATACCCCTGGCGCACTGACGTCAGGAAAGAGGCGACAGCAACCGATGCCGGAACTAGACTTTGGAATTCTGGCCGACTGAGGGTAGCCTGCCAGCAGGATAACCCAAGAGTAATGACTGCAACAGTGAAACACGAGCATCCCTATATAAGCATGTTAATATCTACACAGAGGCAGCAATACCCACCAGCAAGGACAGAACTCAAAAACCAAGCCACCCTGGTGGAATCACATCAATAGGTTGTATAACAGGGAGAAAAGCATGGCAAAAATTACGAAGTGCATCACCCAGCCAGATAAAAGCACTTTCAAATTAAAACTCAGAGGACAAAGTCCACCGAAGCCAAATATGAGATAAATTTGCCTACTAGGTCATGGACAGCCACAAGGCATTCTTTAGATATATCAGCAACCTCAAAGGCAATACACAATTGTGGACAGAACTCACTGTAAATGAAGCCACCTACACGGAGCCAAAAGATATAACATAATGGCTGACAAATTCCACTCCAACTTCACCCCCCTCTCTCTCCCTCAACCTTCTTTCAGGAAATACCATCAAATACAACTCTCCCTGCTATCACTAGGAACAGGTCCTTGATGCTCTCTCCAAGGCACAGAACACTGCATCACTGGACCCACACAATATCCCAGGATGCCTTCTAAAACAGCATGAACTATCGGGTTCTCTGGAATTCCTATTTAACTGCAGCCCCCAAACAGACTTCGTGCCTCATGAATGGAAAACAGCAACAGTCGTCATTCTGCACAAAGGTGGGCCATCTACAGACCCATAAGTCTCAAGTCTCGTATGCAAAGACATGGAAAGAATTACCATGGAAATAAATTAATGACTGCATAGAAAACCTCCAGACACTGGAAACTAACCCAATCTTGATGTCATCAAGGGCAGATCATGACCACACAACCTGGTGGATGGCTTTTAGGTTACCAAAGCAGGGGATAATGGCAAAATGGTTATACATATGCACGTAGGTTAGGAAATCTGTTTCTCCATAGTTTTATTCTTCCTACTATTCAAATACATACAATTTTTAACAATTCTACGGTGGGTACCTTTCCCTGTGATACGTGTTGCAGTTGCAGATGTATTGCATGCTCCTTTCAAAAAAATAAACTTAAAGTCTAGTTCTCCTAAAAGATTTTCTATGTACTACAAAGGGCATAATTTATGTTCTCACAGACAGAAGTTACAAAGAGATTTGAGAGCAAAACAACCTTTAAGTGTAAACTACAGGAACACAGACACAAAAAGCAGCGAACCGAGAGCCCCTTGGCTTTACCTTTTAAACCATACCATCAAAGTAATATTTTATTATTACAAGGCAGTATTTGGAACAAGTGGTGGTTAAACTTGGTGCGGATAAATTTACTTAAGGATAAACTATTATATATAGAGACTATATATATTTTGAAATATGGCACTTTAACACCTTTTGAGTCAAATATCTAATGTAATTGGAAATCTGTTTTAAATGGTTTAATTGACTGATTAACTGTTAGGTTTTATTTTTGGTTCTCTCATTACCCTCATTAAAAGGGTACCTTCTGTGACCTACTTTACAGAGGCACAGTAGGCTAATCTAATAGGGAGGCGGAAGCCAAATACACTCTGGCTAGGCTTATAAATGCCCTAGGGCAGATAGCCTAGTATCTACCTATGAACCCATTGAAGGCTTTTGCCAAGGCGCTAAAGTTCATTAAAGTTCATTTTGTGTGTGTCTGTAGCCTATTGTATTTGTATATTTTATTTCTATTGTTCAAAATAGTTAACACTGCCTACCTTGACCTGGCAGAGGTATACGACGCAATCAATACCAAACTCTAGCACAGTTGACAAACAGAGGCTAGTTACAAACCTTTGGTGATAGCCAGCTGGCTCACAGACAGGACCCAGGAAGTTGTAACTGGAGAGTACACTTCTACAAAGAGACCAGTATTAAGCAGAGTCCCTCAGGGATCAGTCCTAGGGCAGCTCCTTTTTGGTATTTAATTCTCTGAAGTTAAGGTCAATGTCAGTGGCCTCTGGCTGACTAAATTTGCAGATTATTGCAAATTATGAGTAGTCAGTAAATCGCCCACCAAGTCAAATGTTCTGCAGGAAGGGCTGACAAACTGGTGTCAGAGCCATGGACTAAATACCTAACAGTATTCTTCAAGAAGTCCTCTACCCCTGCTGTCATATTGACAACACAACCCTAAGAGTTTAGCCAACAGTTAAGGACTTGGGAACACCCAGACACTAATCTAGCTTTGACTATCATGTGTCTATTAATAGTGAGGAAATCATTCTATGTTGTGCAACGTATAAACAAAACTATTGCATCTAGGTCCAAGGAAGTCATTGTTCCACTGTATTCTGCATTCATCAGCCCCATCATTGAGTACAATCTAATCCCCCTTGGGTATGTACCTAACCAGGCATATCCAACAATTGGAATGTCCACAGAGGTTTTCTCATCAAAATATAGGGCGCAAGTAACATGTTCTCTGCAGATCGCCTCAAGGCCCTATCCCTGTACTGTCTCCTACAGGCTGTTGATGGGAGAGCTATGCCTGGCATACAAGGCATCGTCAGACCCCACTCTGTTTGACGGATATGCAGGAGGTCCAAACAGCACTAGAATTACCTGTTCCAAAGACTTAAATTTTGCCTGTGATATAAATAGGACCTGCTGGAGAGACCGGTATGCATCCCAAAAACTACCCCTTCTCTGGAACAGGCTCCTCATCCACGTGAAGTAGAGCTTCTCCCTGACCCAATTCAAGTGCAACTTGGACAACTGGATGGGAAACAGGAATTCATCTCTGTCTTCGCATCTATGTCTCTAATGGACACAGGCGAACTGTAAATGGTTCATCTCCCAGTCCCCTCTGCTTATAGATGTTTCACCTTCCAAGCCCCTCCTTACACTTATCAAGGTTATCAGAACAAGTCAGAGATTTGGGATACATGGCTCTGCATCCCCAGAGTCCACTAGCCACTGGTTCGCAAGTATAAGGAGCAGAGAGGACTCTTCTAGGGTAAGCAACAAAAGAAGGATATGATGTCCAATCATGAACCAAGCAAAAAAATGGAAGCTCTACTGGAATCATTATACAGTCACCTTTCCCTTTCTCCAAGGCATAAGCAACAAAAACCTTTCAGAGACGTATGGAAAGAAAGTCCCCAAAGGGGTACTTATCTGCCCAAAATAACAAGCAGACAAGTGAACCACTGAAGACAAAGTGGAGACAGAATCTGATGGGTATGTTCAATGGCAAAATGTTGGCACCTTTACATATGCTTTTATACTGGTGTGCACCCATGTCGCCTCTGACATACAGTGCGCACATGAAAGGAACCAAAAAGTTCTGAATACTGATCCTAGGCAATATATGACCCTAAACAGCTTGGGTTACTGCAGTTTTGATCCAATGATAAACATCTCCAGTTTCCAACTCAGACCTCCTAGACCTTAGCTTAAGCATAACGTGCAGAGACTCCCCTAGCCACCCACACCTCCCTAAAATCACACAAACTGTTACCTGCCAATCAAGTTTCAACTCTACTTGTGGCTATATCTGTAGATTGGGGGGGGGGGGGTTCAAAGAAACGTACCAGACAGACACTATTCAGGACTTACACGTCAACTGGGACTACACAACAACATGCAAGTACTCTTCTGCATATTTACAATCAGTAGCTGTTAATTCAGGTCAGGGATTGTGCTGCCTAAGGAGTGCACTAGGGTGGAAAGGACAGATTACAAGTGAAACTTCTACTTGTGTAGGTAAAGGTAGACTACACGTGTTGAGGAAGAATTTTACCAACTACCCTAACTATCTCATGGTTCTTTTTCCTAAGGAAATGGTGCAACTTGAGATTTTAAATATCAATAGTGAGATGGTGTAAAATTTAAGCTTCTGCATGGAATGAAACATATGCAAGTCACCTGTCTATACTATTTCAAATCACAATTATCACGTTACTTGTCAATGACAGAATAAAACTTATCCATCACACTTCCATCTCTTACTCTTGCAAGGTTTCTACTATAATAACCTGCAACAAGTAAACAAGATGAGTGTGAGTGCTATACTACAGCCCTAATATATTAGCATAATTATACTAAGTACTGAGAAAGCAACCAAGGTTTCTTCTGTAATATCTAGCCATAACTCTACACATAAATATGGCAATGAAGACATATGCAAGTCTGGAACTATGGACTGTTTCAGAATCCTTAACTATCCATACAAGGCACTGTCTGCAACATTCAGAACACAGACACTGCGGCAAGGGAAAAAAATAAGTATTGCAATATTTCTGTGATACTTACACCTATGTAACCTACTATAGTAGAAACCCCTTATCCGGTCTCGCTGGGTCCAGACCTTAGGCTGGATAAACGAATGGCTGGTTAATCAGTAAAAGCATACAAAATAGCATTTAAAGGTTATAAATCAGCTATAACAACAGGATTTGTGTTAATATGCACTTTTCTAATAAATATAAAGTCTAAAACTGAAATATTTCATTATTTAGCCCACAGGAAGCTGAAGTGTTCTTCTCTGTTGTCCTTTGCTAAGGCTATATAGGGCAGAAATCTGATGGGTGGTTAAAGAGGAGACGGGATAAAGAGGGAGTCTACAGTACCTATAAAGTTCAACTGCATGTGGAAACTGCACATCTTGCTGTACAGAACATCAGAAACAGAGCACCAAAGTCACACAGTTATTTGTAAATTAAAAACTGCATACATTTTTGTAATGGTTACAATATTGTTTGATGCTCATCTGTCGGGCAGATGGCTTTGTATATGAATTTTCCTTTGTAGACTTATTTTTTCCTTACCTTAACACTACTTGAACTGACTTGACACCAGGATGAAGATCTCTGCAAAAGAGATGAAAGGGAAAATCAGGTACAAAAAGAAAAAATCAGCTATGCTATAAACTTAACTCCCAGAACACTAGAGTGAGCCCTCCTTTAAAGCCATTTAAAAGATAAATGAAAGTACACCTGTATAAGTAAACTTACCGCAACAATAAATGTTGAAATAGATAGCTGTTGAAGTAGTCTAAGCTAAATGGGGCGCATCCTGCCAAGGATAGTACAACTAGCCAGCTTCCACAGCTTTAGGGCACCTTCTACATGCACTAACAGCTGCATAGCACAAGGAAAAGTACAGCTGTGTACACTTACCATAAATGCAGATGTTAGAGTTATTCACTGTTGCAGTCACATCACCTGTGGGTTATCCCTGCTGTGGTAGCCCTCGGCCAGCCCGAATACCAGAGTCAATGTTTTTCTGCGTCAGCTGCTGTCGCTTGCTGACTCACGAGAGGTAGTCAGTGCTATAAAGGAAGGCAGCCAACGGCATTACATTAGTTTTTCTTGCCCTAACCAGTCAGAGGCCCAAGTAAATATGGCAAGTGGTCCTGGTGACTAAAAGCCACCCTTAGAACCTTATGTCTCCATAAAGAAAAAAGATACAAGGGGGAAGGAGGGTGGGGAAACCAGTACTGCAACAGTGAACACACTAACATCTACAGTTATGTTAAGTGTACACAACTGTACTATATATGTTCTTCGTGTTTCACTGTTGCAGTCATCACCTGTGGGAGGATTCCCAAAGCTCAGGAGAGGGGTGGTAGGATTAGCAAGAGACCTAGGAATGGGTCAGCATGCCCTGTAGAACTGCAGAGGCAAATCCTGCCCTAGCCTTAAAAAACAGAGGTAGGTGGTAATGTTTGGCAAAGGTATGGACAGACATCCAGGTGGCAGCTTCCAGGATGTCCTTGGTGGGAACTCCTCTGAGGAATGCTGTGGAAGTGGAGGCTGCACTAGTGGAACGGGTTCGAATAGACTTGGGGGGGGGGGGGTTCCCATGTAATCTGTAGCAGAAACTGATACAGTGTGACATCCACTTGGAAATGGTTGGTTTGGAAAAGGCTTCCTCTCTGCCCCTGCAGCAAAGCTGACAAATAGTTGGTCTGTTTTCCTGAAGGGTTTAGTACAGTCCAGATAGTACCAGAGCTGTCTGTGCACATCTAGTGAGTGCAGAATTCTTTCCCCCCTTGCTTTGAGGGTTGGGAAAGAAGGTGGGTAGATGTATAGCCTGGTTGAGAGGCACATTACATAACACCTTGGGCATTAAGGAGGGATTAGTCCCTCAGGGAGACCCTGTTTGCATGGAAGATGAAGGGCTCAATGGCCATCAGTGCCTGAAGTGCTGAAATCCTTCTGGCTAAGGTGATAAGCTAGGAGAAAAGCAGTCTTCCAGGAGAGGTATCCTAGTTCTCCTGAAGCAGCAGGTTCAAAGGATGGCAAGGTTAGTTTTTCCAAAATTAAATTCAGGTCCCAAGTGGAGTGGGTGGCCTTCTAGGTCGTCTGATATTAGAAGCTCCTCTGTGGAATTGTTTAATCAAAGGATGGGAGAACAGGGGCTGTTCTGTATCAAAATGAGTTGAAATGGCTAAGGCGTGGATTTTAATAGAGAAGGAGCGGCCACTATTAAGTAGCTCCACTAGGTCGTCCAGGATAAGAGGGATGGAAGGTTGTGAGGCACTGCTCCCTCTGGACTGACTCCAGGAGCAGAATCGGTTCCATTTTCCTGCACAAGATTTTCTGGTGCTGGGCCTTCTGGCCTCTGTGATAATGTCTAGGACCAGTTTGCTTAACAGGGGCCCCTTGTTTGCCTTTAGAGCATTAGCCATGCTGATAGTTTGAGAATCTGCAAGTCTGGGTGCAGCATCCCCCCCCAACCTGAGTTAACAGGTCTGAAATCAGGAGAAGCTGTTTGGGAGGCTGTAATGACAGGTTACACAGTAATGGGTACAAATGTTGTCTGGGCCAATCTGGAGCAAAGAAGATGGGCTTTGGTCACTCCTCCCTTATTTTGAACAGTACCTTGGGAATAAGAGGCAGAGAAGGGAATGCGTATACAGTGTTCCAGGGGAAGGTCAAGGCATCCACCTTCCACGCTAAGGTGGTGATACTCCCTTAGTACAGAATTTTTCAGCGGATGGTTGAAATGCGAAGCAATGAGATCCAACTCCAGAGTCCCCCACTCCAGAGTAATTTGTGAAAAGATTTTTCTGTGGAGCTGCCATTCATGGGGGTCCAGTATGTTTCTGCTTAAGTGGTCTGCCAGGGTGTTGTTGATCCCTGGTAGGTACTGGGCTATTAGGTGTAATCCCATGGAAGAGGCAGTCACCCAGAGGTTCATGGTTAGCCTGCACAGAGGGGAAGATTGGGTCCCTCCCCGTTTGCTGATGTACCACATTACTGTGGTGTTGTCTGTTTTGATAAGGAGAGTCTGTGCTGGGGCAGGTCTAGAAACTTAGACTGAAGGAAGTCCTGTGATTCCACATGGAAATGTTCCCAGAGGGTGTGAAGGGCTTCCCCAAAGGAAATATCTTCTGGCGGGGAGGCAGAAGGAATTGATTTCTCTGCACCCGAATCCTCAAAAGCAGTCAGATGAGGTTGTTCCTCTTCAAAATCTGAATAATCAGACTCCTCAAAATCCTGTTCTGTCAGTAATTCAGGAAAAAGGTCTCTTCCTTTTAGAAGTTGTGGCCTGACTACCCCAATAAGGGTGATCAGATCCTCTGGCAGTTTAAGCATTAGAGCTTGGAATGGTGGAGCACGAGTAAAATGATGGCTAGAGGTAGATTTCCTAGGAGTGGCTTTGCTTCTAGGTCTAGGAGCATCCATCGATCTGACAGAAATGGTAGTCGGATGAGAAGACTTTTTGTCTAGATTCGGTAGTGTGAAAAACCTCTTCTGAAGCCAGTGCCTGTGTCGCGGCTCTGGACCCAACAGAGGCAACCAAAGGCTCAGAAAACTAAGAGGATTTCTGCGGCACACCAGACTCCGAAAGGGTCTCAAGTAGAGGTCTGCGAAGGTATCGGATCGGGCATTAGGGGTTGTGAAAGCACCTCACTGAATTCTGGAGAATTGATGACTTGCTTAGCAGTAGAATCATCGGAAGAATTAGCCTTCTGTGGTCTATCTTTATCCTTACGTTTTATCGGAATGTCTATGGATTGTCGGCTGATGGACGCCATTTTGGAATGCGAAGATGGAAGACAAACACCTGGATACAATAAGAGCTCTACTACGAATGGTTCTCGCGTTAGAGAAAGCATAAAACCGGAAACAGGGGACGTCGTGGTCTAGGCCTAAACAAGTGATGCAGTATGAATAGAAGTCTCTGTGTGAGATTTGCTTTACACAGGTGAAACAATTGTTAACTTTTTCAGACATCGGCTAGTGCAAGAAAAAAGGATCCCCAACAGGGTACTTGGCTTTAGACGTTTTCATCTGCAATTCAAACTCTGGTAGCGACCGACCGGCACACGTGCAAACTGCTTCTGCTACAGGCTCCACGGCAAGAAAAACTAATGCAATGGCGTCTGCTGCCTTCCTTTATAGCACTGACGATCTGACGTCAGTCAGCAAGCGACAGCAGCAGACGCAGAAAAACATCAACTCTGCTATTCGGGCCGGCCGAGGGCTACCACAGCAAGGATAATTCACAGGTGATGACTGCAACAGTGAAACACGAAGAACATCTGTATAGAGATAGCAGTAACTGTGCCAAAAACCTAATTTCTCGTCTCAGAATGAAGGAAGGCTAGAGCCCTGCCAGTTAGGCAAGAGCTAGGGGCAATAAGGGAAGTACAAAAATTCCTCAAGCTTGAAGGGTTATGGAGAAAGTTCTTGTGAAATCTGGCCAAAGGATTCTTTGGAATTGTAGAGGCCATAAAACCAAAAATCCCAAGATGTTCCTTGGCAGATGCCAGTCAGGTTGGAGGAGGACAGGAACTGTTGTTTGTAAAATTCCACTTTGCCTTAAGAAAAGCCATCATGAGGAATTTATCTAGGAGACATCCTAGAAACTCTGTCCTGTCAGATGGAAGGGAGAGAATTTGCCTAGGTTCACCTTTAAATCCCAGATTAAGAAAGCTTTTTTACCCAAGAAAGAGATGCCTTAAGAGTTGTATGAACGTCACTACTAAAATAAGGCAGTCAAATATGGAAAATGTTAATGCACTGTATCCTGTAATGGGGTATTACAGGAACTATGCACACTATGAACTCCCTAGGAACTGCTGACTACCCAAAGAGTAGAGCAAAAAGTGTAAATCAGACAAACATTAAAAAGTATTGGATACCCAAGAACTGGAATGTAATGAGCATTTTTTAAATCATGAATTACTAGAAAACTGAAAGGTGGAATGAGAGGTAAAACAAAACTTATGTACTTACCATAACAATTTATCTGTATTGTCTGTTTTTACCCTTCCTCAATGAATTGGTTTTTGGAGCGGTCTGACACTCAAGACTTGTAATCTCCAAGCTCATGCTCCCTCCTCACCTATATTCCACTGCAAAGCCCAACATTCTCTCAGAGAACAATGCAATGAAGAGTATCCAAAGCTAATACGAATGCTCTCAAGCTAATGAGGAGCTAGAAAGAACACTTGAGGCCTTCTGAATAGGTTAGTCTAATCAAACCAGGATAAAAGAAAGGATAGTTGTTTACACTTACCATAAACGTAGACGGGTGTATATTCACTGTTGCAGTCCTGACTTGTGGGATTTCCTGCTGTGGAAGCCCTTGGCTGGCCTAACTACCAGATTAAAAATCTCCCTCTTCCCAAGGCTGGCAGATGTCCCATCCTGACATCAGTATGCTTGGGTATAAAGGGAGTCAGCAGACACCATGACATCAGTTTTTTCTTGCCCCACAGAAGGTAGGAGCCTCCAGAATGAACCGCAAGCTACGGTCAAAGGTAGAAAAAAGGGCCCTGCAGGCAACGCATCCAGGGGGTCCTCTGGTTAGTTAAAATAGACGCAAACTACTACGGTAGGCAAAGGGGGAAGGAGGGAGGGAAAGAAAACTGCAACAGTGAATACAATCTAACAGCTACATTAATGTTAACATTACACAACTGTACTATGTTCTTTGTGTTTCACTCTTGCAGCCCTGACTGGTGGGACAATTCCCAAAGATAAGAAGAGCGTGGAAGGAAGATTATGGGGAAGAGAGGATGCCCTACAGGATGGCAGTGACAAATCCTGCTCTACACCTGGAAAAGGCTGACAAGTAGTAGTGTTTGGTAAAGTTCTGCACAGAAGATAAGACAGCAGATTCCAAAACGTCTTTGGTAGGTAACTCCTCTCAGGAAGGCAGCAGTGGCCTAAACAGAGCGAGTTCGGAGAGCTTCGAGTGGCTTTTTACCATGATGGCTGTAACAAAAGGAAACAGTGAAAACCGCTTTGAGAGAAGCTGTCTGGAAACTGGTTTCCCTTCACAGCCAATGGCAAAGGACACAGAGCTGGTCTGATTTTTCTGAAGGATTTAGTTCTGTCAAGATAGTAGCAGTGCTGTCTGTGCACATCCAAGGAGTGAAGGATTCTCTCCCCCTGGTTTGGAGTCTTGAGAAGAAAGTAGGCAAGTGTACAGCCTGATTAAGAATGTGTCTGTGACCACCATGGGCATAAAGGATGGGTTAGTCTCGAGTCATACTCTGGGTGGGTGGAATATGAGAAATGGTTCCACTGTCGTGACGGCATGCAGCTCCAAGACCCTCTTACTTGAGGTGATGGTCAGTAAAAAGGCAGTCTTCCAAGTTAAGAATTTTACTTCAGCAGAAGCTGCTGGTTTAAAAGGGTGGATAGTGTCAATTTTTCTAAAACAAAACTGAGGTCCCATTGAGGTGTCTGCTGACTCCTAGGTCTTATGTAAATCATTCTCCTAAGGAATTGTTTCATCAGGGGGTGGGGAAAGACTGAAGGATGAACAAGGATGTGGGTTGAAATGGCAGAGGCATGAATTTTGATGGAAGAAAAGTATATGCCTCTGTCAACCAGGGAAGCCAGGTAACCTAAAAGGCAGTGAGTGGCTTTGTTAGGATTGAGGCCTTTCTGCGGACACCAAATGGAGAATCTTTTCCACTTGGCTGAGAATGCTTTCCTATTACAAGAACTTCTAACTTCTCTGATACTGTTTTAAACTTATCTGCTGAAGGCAAGCTCAGAGGAGTATGTTGTGGAATTATCCAGGCTGACAGTCTGCACAAACATCCCCTTGTCCCGAGTCAGAAGGTCGACTTGAGGTAACTGCCATGGACTTTCTTTGGTTAAACTTTGTAGCAGAGGATACCAGGGCTGTCTGGGCCAGTCTGGGGCTATCAGAATGACCCTTGGGCCTTCTTCCCTGATTTTTAGGAGGACCCATGAAAGAAGAGGCAGGGGAGGAAATGCATCAAGGAAAAGGAGACTCCAAAGGAAGGAGAAAGCATCTGTACTCCAGGCTGTGGGTAGTTTGCGCCTGGAAATGAATCTTTGCAGTTGAACTTTTTCATTGCTGACAAAGAGGCCTACTTGTGAGGAATCCCCATTTCTGCTGAGAAAGGTTTCCCCGATACAAATGCCACTTGTGGGAATCCATCAATTTCCTGCCGACATGATTTGCTACAGTGTTTTGAGTCCCTGGGAGATACTGTGCCATGAGGTGCAACCCCATAGAGTAAGCCCTCTCCCAGACATGCACTGCTAGTCAAAGAGGATAAAAAAGTGAGTGCCTCCTTGTTTATGTACCACATGATTGTGGTGGTGACTGCTTTGACAAGCAGGACCCCCTGGTTTCCACTGTTCTTTGAAAGCTAGCGGGCCCTTTTGAACCGCAATCAGTCCATTCCAATTTATGTCCACTTGTCCGAACTGATTTTTCCATCTGCCGTGGGACAGAAGGTGTTGAAATGAGCCCACCAGGCTGACTCTGGAGCATCTGTGGTTAAAGTCTGGCCCTGAGGGGTGAACTTGAAGGGGAGACCCAAGTTCTGGGAACATGCCTGTGTCCACCACGCAAATTCCTCCTTGAGGCAAGGGATCTGCTGAATTCGTCTCCAGGGATTGTGAGTGCTTCTACCACTGGAGCTTCCTCATGTGCAGTCTGGCCAGCAGGATCAAGAAGATATAAGATGCCATGTAGCCTAATGCTCTGACAAATTCCATACTGAGAGGCACGGTCTCAGCATAACATTTTGGAAGTACTGAGTCAGGAAGGAAAACTTTTCTGGAGGGAGGAAGGCCTTTTGAAGGGGGAATCAAGAAGGGCCCTCAGGAAAGCTATCTTAGTGGATGTGTCTGTGCTGGATTTGTGAACATTTATGGTGAATCCCAAAGAGGTGAGAAGGTCCTGAGTGAAGACCAGACCCTTGAGAAGCTTTGACAGACTAGTGGCTTGAATGAGGCCGTTGTCTATATAGGTGTAAACTTGAATCCCTCTTGTTCTATAGAAGAGGATCACAGAAGCTAAACACTCTGTGAAGACCCTGGGAGCAGTAGACAAGCCAAAGGGCAGTGTAGAGAATTAAAAGTGCCTGGTACCTGCTCTGAAATGAAGACAACTTCTGCAAGATTCCTTTCTAGGAATGTGCAAGTAAGCATATTTTAGGTCTAGAGTGACCATTAAGGCCTGAGTAGCTTTCATGAAAACTAGTTCTTGAAAAGTCAACATTCTGAATTTTGGTACCAGCAGGGACGGATTGAAGTGGAGAGGTCCAGAATAGGGCACCAACAGCCCTCCTTTCAAGGAACCAAAAATAGCCTGGAATAGAACCCCTTTCGTTATTCTGTGTTCTGGTACTAGTTTCACTGAGCCCAGTGAGTACAGGTTGTGAATCTGAGGAAAAGGCCTCTGCTCTTTGATTTTCTGAAATATCCGAGTAACCAGAGTATCTTAATGACTCTCTGAAAGTGAGCCTGAAACCATATCAGAAACTTTCAGAACCCACTTGTCTGAAGTAAGGAAGGACCAATTTTCTTTGAACAGGGGTAACCTTCCTTCTTGTCTTTCTCCCATCTTTTCTGGAGGGGGGGTGGACAGGTAGGGGAAAGGAAGAGTCACTGCTGCTCTCTGCCAGGGCCCTGCAGCCTAGAACTCCCCTACCCAATAGTTTCAAAGGACCACTGTCTGTGCCTTTGCGGCCTTCCCTCCGGGGTTTCCTTTGGACACTTTTTGATTGAGGGGGAAAGGACCGACGTTTAGTGGAAAAATTCCTACTAAACCTAAGGCTCAACTTAGTGGACATCATTGACAGTTTTCACAGATTTTGCTTTATCTTCCATCTTTTCGAGAACACCCTCAGCTTTTGGCCCAAAGTAGTAGTCCTTATCCAGGGGTGCATCTAGAAGTCAGAATTTGACATGTTCTGCTAGCGCCACTTTCCCAAGCCAAGCATGACTTCTAATGACAGAACCAGATACAGCAGCTCAGCTAGCGGCCTCCACAGCATTATAGCCACAGTGTAAGGCTCGTCTAGCAACCTGGGAGCTGGAATGGCAAAAGTCCAACAATTCCTTGCGAATGTTCTTGTCCTCCAGAAAGGATATCTTTTGCTTCATTTTATCTAAAATACTTTGTTGGTATTTTATCATATGAAACTGGCAGTTAAGGGCCCTCATGGCTAGGGTAGAAGTAGTGTAGATTTTTTTTATTTTTTTAACCAAACCTATCAAGTTGTCCGTGTTGTCCACAGGTATAGGGTTTTTTGAAGAGCTGGCTCTTGCTCCCTTGGGACCTGGAGTGACAAACTCTGGGTCAGCAGAGGGGTTTTTGAAAAGATATTTAGGAGTTCAGACATCTGTAAAACCTGTCTGGCATTTGAGGGGCTGGACGTAGAGAATCTGGATTCAAGGGAAGAGTCCATAAAAACATCCACTACCACCCTCCAATATAAAAGGAACATCCAAACGTGTGTGTTCCAGGAAGTCAAGGAACTCTGTAACCCTCATTATAGATTGTGGGTATTCCTGTGCCTCCCATTGGGAATGTTCCCTCATGGCATGGAGTGTTTCAGGGGCAGGATCCCTCTTCCTTTTCCCTGGGGAAAGTTCTTATATAGTCTTCAGCTAACCTGACCACGTCTACCCTAGTGTGGGAACCAGTAAGCCTAGGCACAGGACTCAAGGTTGAACCATTCTGAAAGGTAGCTTTGGTCTTGGGCCTAGGTACACCTGCAATCCTTGACCTCAGTCTCTATAAGGAAGAACCAATGCAGGCTAATGCCTCACAGGATTATCACCAGTAAATGATTGCTCACTGGAAGCAGAGGTCTGCGGAGGGTCACCAGACCAGACCAACAAATTGAAAGCCAAAGTCTGAGCAGAACTTGAAGGGCCTGAAGGCATGTCAGACTCCATACAGGTCTTGAAAGAGGCCTACGCCAACACCTCAGTTGAAGGGGGCTGTGAAAGTGTCACACCTTCTTCCTCAGCAAGGAGTCTTGGGGGACTAGCAGAAGGTGAATTGTTGTCAGAGGCCATAAGCTTGGGTCTTTTTTTCCTTGTCCTTCCTATGCTTAGAGAGCTCAACTTCTGGCCAATCGACAGACTACTGGATGATGCAAGTTAGACAACAGTCTAAGACGCCTAGCTAAGATTTCAGCCCTATGCTCAACAGTCCTAGAATTGAAACAGGCTCACAAACGGCAATTACGGTAATCATAACCTAGGTCTATGCAGTTGACAGACCACATATGAAAGTCTGTGTGTGGGACTTAATTACCACACCAGAGACAAATGGTTAGCCTTATCTAAAAAAGTACAGTTGTGTACACATACCATAAATGTAGATGTTTAGAGTGTATTCACGGTTGCAGTCATCACATTTGTGTTATCTGCCTGCAGGTAGCCCTCAGCTGGCCTGAATACCAGAGTCTTGGATTCCTGTGTCAGATGCGGTCTCATTTTCCATGTCAGGTGTATAAAACATGCAGACGCCATTACATCAGTTTTTCTTGCCCCAGATGTCAGGTGCCCCCACAATGGGAAGCAATTATATGTTATGGTACACCCCCATCAAAAATCAAATACACCAGAAAGTTTACCTACACCAAACAAAAAGGAGAGGTAGAGACAAGAGAAGTCAGGAGGCTGGAGGGAGAGTAACCAGGACTGCAACAGTGAATACACTTGAACATCTACATTTATGGTAAGTGTACACAACTGTACTATGTTCGTGTTTCACTGTTGCAGTCATCACATTTGGGTTGATTCCCAAAGCTAAGGAAGGGAGGAGTTAGAGAGCATTAAAGGCCAGCTATTAAGCCCTACAAGACTGCAGTGGCAAAACCAGCTCTGAATTTGGAAAAAACAGGCATGTGATAATGCTTGGTGAAGGTATGTACAGAGCTCCAGGTATCAGCTTCTAGGATGTCCCTGGTAGGGACTTCTCTGAGAAAAGCTGTAGAGGTAGATGCAGCCCTGGTGGAATGTGATCTCATCCCCTGTGGGGTATGTTTCCCATGGTGCTTATTAGCAGAAATTAATGCAATGGGCTATCCATTTAGAAATGGTTTGTTTTGAAATGTCCTTCCCCTCTGCCCCTGCAGCAAAGCCAACTAGCAGCTGTTCAGCTTTCCTGAGAGGATTAGTCCTGTCCAAATAAAATCTAAGTTGTCTGTGCACGTCCAAAGAGTGAAGTATTCGTTCTCCTTTGTATTGTGGATTTTTGAAAAAGGTGGGCAAATGAATGCCACACTAGAAACCACCTTGGGCATAAAGGATTGGTCCTGAGGGAAACCCTGCCTGCACGGAAGATAATGAAGGTCTCTACTGCCATGAGGACCTGTAATTCAGACACACTTCTTGCTGAAGTGATGGCTAGAAGGAAGGCTGTTTTCCAAGAAAGGAATTTCAACTCTGCAGTTGCAGCTGACTCAAAGGGAGGGAAAGTGAGTTTTTCCAATACAAAGTTAAGGTCCCAGGCTGGAGTAGGGGCTCTCCTGGGGGGTCTTAAATTTATGGCCCCTCTGAGGAATTGCCTTAGCAGGGGGTGAGAGAAGAGGGGTGGGTTCAGTATCATAATGTGCTGAAATGGCAGAGGCATGAATTTTAATTGACGAGAAGAATAAGGCCCTTGTGGAGCATTTCTGTTAGGAACTGAAGTATATGAGGTATGCTGGGCACCATTGTGCCCAGCCCCAGAGTCTGGCTCTAGGAACAGTATCTTTTCCACTTCTCAGCATAGGATTTTCTAGTACTAAGCCTCCTTGCTTCCAGAATGACATCTAGCACATGCTTACTGAGGGGTGCTATTGGAGAGCTCAAGGAATTAGCCAGGCTGCAAGGTTCAGGGTTTGAAGTTGAGGGTTCAGAATCTAGCCCTCCTGCTAGGACAGCAGGGAAGGGGTCTGGGGCAGGTACCATGGTTCCAGCAGTGTCATACTGAGCAAGAGGGGGTACCAATGCTGGCGTGGCCAGTCTGGTGCAATCAGTATTGTCCTTGGCTTGTCCTGTTTGATCTTTAGCAGAACCATCAAGATGAGAGGTAGAGGAGAAAGCCATAAACAGAAACGCTTTCCCAGGTAAAGGACAGGGCATCCACTTTCCAAGCTCGACTGTGGGAGGTCCTTTGTGCAGAACATGTCCAATTGGTGTTTCTTGGGGGAGACAAACAGGTCTATCTCTGGAGTCCCCCCATTTGTTCCTCAAGAGGTTGAATATGTTTGATTCCAGTTTCCATTCATGTCGGTGCATGAGATTTCTGCTTAGGTCATCTGCGAGAGAGTTTAGCTTGCCTGGCAGGAATTGAGCTTGTAAGTGCACTGGGTAGCTCAAGGCTGTGTTCCACAGAGCCATGGCTAGTCTGCAGAGGGGGAGCAAGTGGGTTCCCCCCGGTTTAGGTACCACATAACTGTGTCTGTCTTTACCAATACCTGTCCTGGAAGAATGTGGTCCTTGAAGGCAGTCAGGGAATTCTGCACAGCTAACATTTCTTTTTGATTGACATGCAGGTGCATCTGTCTTGGGTTCCATTTGCCCTGAATGCACTGCCCTGCCAAGTGAGCCCCCCATGCATAGTCTGATATGTCTGTTAGGGTTTGGGTAGCAAGGGGGTACAGTGAAATGAAGCCCCTTGTTGTGGTGGCAGGCCTCTGCTCACCAAAGGAACTATACAAGGAATGATAGTAATCATTGATTCCAGGTCCTGAGAATGTTGACACCATAGGCTTTTTAGATATCATTGTAGTTTCCCCATATGCAGTCTTGCATATGGAATTAGTAGAATGCAAGAGGCCATGAACCCCAGGGCTTGCAGAAATTTCCTTGCAGATAGCTGGGTCTTTGTGGCCAGTAGTTTGCAGTAGGTTGTCAAATAAGCTTGTTTCTCTGGAGTGAGGAAAGCCATCTGAGAAGTTGTGTTCAAGCTTGCTCTCAGGAATACAACCTGTTGGCAGGGTACTAGATGAGATTACTTTTCGTTTATGGTGTACCCCAGCGAGGTTAGAAGTGTTACGGATGCCAGATGGTTTTAATATCAAGTCCTGGCTTCCTGCCTGAATCAAACAATCATCCAAGTATGGGTATATCTGAATATTTCTCTGCCTGCAAAATGCAATGGCTGGAGCTAGACACAGTGAATACCCTGGGCGCTGTAGATAAGCCAAAGGGAAGTGCAGAGAAGTGACAGGAGCCTGCCCTGAAGCGTAGGTATTTCCTGCAAGACTCCCTTATTAGAATGTGCAGGTAAGCTTCCTTTAAGTCAAAGGTTACCAACCAGGCATCTTTGCCTAGCATAGGAAGCAGCTGTTGAAGTGTTAGCATTTTGAATTTTGGGATTACCAAAAAAGTGTTTAGCATAGAGAGGTCCAGGATAGGACGCCAGGAGCGGTCTTTTCTGGGTACCAGGAAAATTCTTGAATAAAAACCTTGTCCCCATTCTTCTGCAGGGACAGGCTGAACAGCCCTGATACTCAGGAGAGAGAGAACCTGCTGTAGAGCCTCTGCCCACTGATTTGGGGGTAGGTCTGGCCAACCTTTTGGGGTCGGTAGGGTGTGGAAGTGGAATTTGTATCCTTGGGAAACAAAATTCAAAACCCATTTGCCCTAGGTAATGAGTTCCCAGTTTTTTACATGCAGGGCGAGCTTTCCTCATAAGGGAGCAGGCAGTTGAGCAGGGCTTGGAAGGGTTAAGTTTAAGTCATCGTGCCATTTTTCCATACGGGGGGTGTCTTACTACTCCCTGCTTTGGAAATGGGAGCCCCCCCACTGTTTAGGCCTGTGCGTAGCCTGAGACTTTAACCTAGGTGGGTCTGCTGTTCCTGGGTTTGGACTGAGAAGGCCTGGAAGAGGCTGGAAAGAACAGATTCTTTGAAGGCCAATTCCTACTAAATCTGGGAGGCTGTACTTGTAGGAAATCTAACAGTTTGCATAGATTTAACTTTTTCCTCCATCTTTTTGTGGACTTCTGCTTTGTTGCCAAACAGGCGGTCATGGTTTAAGGTAGAATCCAGTAATTTAGCTTTAACATGATTCTGGCAAGTTTTGCTCCTTATGCCAAGCATGCCTTCTAAGTACAGACCCAGTGAAAGCAGCTCTGCAAGATGCTTTTAAAGAATCAAAACCACATTGCAAAGTATGTTTACCAACTTGTTCTGCAGAATGCATTAAATCCTGCAATTGTGTGTGTTCAGCACAGTCAGGAATCAATATTTTTCTGTTCAAGTATCTCCATAATATGCTGCTGGTACTTAGCGTGTGAAATTGGCAATTTAAAGCCCTAATGGCCAATGTAGCAGACATATATACCATCTTACCCCATCTGTCCAAGGCTCTAGAATCTCTATCAGAAGGGGTAGGGGTTTTAGCAGCAGTAGCCTTAATGCCCTTTGGTCCATGGGAAATGGTCTCTGGATCCACAGTAGGATTCTTGAAGAACTTGAGAGAGTCAGGTACTCTAATACCGGTCAGGTTTTCTGGGAGCTGGAGGTAAAGTGTCTGGGGAAAGGCTAGATTCCAAGAAAGCATCATCTACAATGTCCAGAACAGGAGGGATAGCTAAAGGCCTGTGTTGAGGGAGGAGTAAGAATTCCCTAAGCCTGTTTTTGGAGTCAGAGTAATCCTGGCTTTCCCAACGGAAATACTCCTGAAGAGTGTGCAAGGTTTCACCAAAAGAAAAATCCTCTGGAGGGGAAGCAGAGGGAATGGAATCCTCTGCATCAGAATCCTCATAGGTAGATAAGGGCAAATCCTGGTAATCACAAGAAACAAATATGAGATTACTGATCAGAAAAATCAGAAGGAAAATCAGTATTAGATCTCTTAGAGGGGGAAGGCTGGCTTCCCCTAATTAAGGTAATAAGGTCTTCAGCCATTCTAAGCATTTGTTTTTTAGGGATATGGGCTTAAGCATTTGGTCTGGACATCTGTTTTCTAGGCGTGGGTCGGGTTTTGGGCCTGGATGAAGAAGATGGCATTGGTTTAAAATGCAAGTCTGTAGGCCTGAATACACCTTCAGAAGCGGGTACACTGCACAGCGGCTCCGGACCCATCCAAAGGAGAGATATCTGCAAGTTCCATAGTGGAACAGGTGGAAGAAGCATCTCTCGGCATACCTGACTTCGAATTGGTCTCAGTAGAGGCGAATCTGAGGTAGCAGGTATCAGGGGCTGCGAAAGTGCCTCACTGAGTACCGGCAGACTGGAGACTAGCTTAATGGAAGAGTAGTCAGCAGTTTTGAACCTATGCGGTCCGTCTCTGTCTTTATCTTTACATTTTTTGGAATATCTGTAATCTGATGGCTTACCAAAGCCATTTCTGGATAGTTATAACAGAGTACCAAAATAATATGCTGCAAACATAGCCCGACGACGAACAGTTCGTGGGTTGAACAAGGCACAAAGCCGACAGTGAGTGATGTCGTGGTCTGGGCCTAAGCAAGGAATGCAATACGAATGAAAATCTTTGAGATATTTGCTTTCCACAGGTAATACAATTGTTAACTTTTACTGGCATCAGTTAAGAGCAAGAAAAAGGATCCCCAATGGGGTACTTAGCTTTTTTGAAGACTTTGGTTCTGAAACTCGACTGGCACTTGCGAACTGCTTCTGCTTCTGCACTGCGCGGCAAGAAAGATTGATGTAATGGCATTGGCTGCATGTTTTATACCCCTGACGACCTGACGTCATGGAAGAAGAGACAGCATCCGATGCAGGAATCCAAGCCTCTGGTATTCAGGCCGGCTGAGGGCTACATGCAGGCAGATAACCCAAATGTGATGACTGCAACAGTGAAACACGAAGAACATGGGGTTTAAGTAAGAAAGAGCTCCTCAACAGCATACTTGGCTTTAGACTACTTTTCTCTGGTGCAGACCAACCAACAGGCCGAAACACTACTTTGGGCTCTGACAAAAAGGAGACAGAGATTGAGTCATGGTGTCAGATTATGCTGCCTCCCTTTATACCCAAGCATACTGAAGTCAGGATGAGACGTCTGCCAGTCTTAGGGAAGGGAGATTTTCACTCTGGTAGTTGGTCTGGCCAAGGGCTTCCACAGCAAAAATCCCACAAATCAGGACTGCAACACTGAAACAAAGATCATCAAATTCTATAATCAGGCAGGGGATAGGTGGGACGGGAGTTAGGAAAAGATGGATGCAGAACACATTTACCTTCAAAGTACATAACTTTCATATCTGATGATCTCTCATCTGTCCTTTCCTTTAAGGATGAGGCAGAACTCCCAAGCCAATATAATGCTTGGTTGAATTCAAGGAAGGATATTCCAGATGACAGCTAAACCAAAGGCTGCTCTGCCTCTCAAAAGGAAATACGGTTTATAATGGGATCTAAAGGTGTTAACATTTGACCAAGGGGCAGCTGCACAAATGTCATCAACAGATGCCCTAGAAAACAGAGCAGTTGAAGTTGGCATTGATCTTGAAGAGTGAGCTCTCTCTGGTCTAGGTAAGGCTACACCTTTTTCTTTGTAAGCATGTGTGATGCAAGCAGACAACCACCTTGATGACATGACTTTAGAAACTCCATGACCCAGTCGATTTACAGAGGATGACACAAAGTTGATCAGACTTTGAATGCTTTTGTACAGTGGATGTAAAAACGAAGCAGTCTATAAACATCCAACAAATGTAGGGTGTGTTCTCCCTTAGTAGAAAAATTCAGGAAAATAACTGGAAGACTAGTTTCAGTAGGCACCTTTAGTATAAAGGAAGGATTGTTTAAGAGGGAAAGTCTGTCCTTATGAAAAAATGATGTACGGAGATTAGAGCTTGAAGTTCTGATACCCTCCCAAGTGGAATTAAATGCCACAAAAAACATTTTCCAAGTTAAGAAAAGGAGAGCAGCTTGGCTTCAGTATGAAATGGTGGTTTAGTCAGTGCTTGAAGTAAAACAGTAATATCCCAAGGAGAAATAGGATCAT
Source organism: Protopterus annectens (assembly GCF_019279795.1). Taxonomy (NCBI): domain Eukaryota; kingdom Metazoa; phylum Chordata; order Ceratodontiformes; family Protopteridae; genus Protopterus; species Protopterus annectens. The sequence continues at coordinate 440,505,063 of NC_056747.1, read as the reverse complement.
TAAGAGATCTGAGAAGAAAGGTACAAGTCAAAAAAGCATTAGATAACTTGAGAGGCAATGGTGGCTCGATTCTCGCTAATGTGGAAACCAGAAATAGCAGACAACTGGACTTTGACATTAGAAATGCTGGCACCATTCCAAAAAGACAAGCTAGAAAACCTAAGATTGCTGGAAGGGGTGCCAAGAAAGGGTTTAAATTCCTTTAAGTAGCCCAACCAAATCAAGAACCTTTTCCATTTAATTTTATAAATCTTCGTAGCAGACTGCTTCTGAGATTAAGTGAAAATGTGGATCCTTGGGGAAGAAAGCCTGGACTGACTAGCCATTACTGCATGTGGAAAAACCAAGCAGTTAATTTGAGGACTCTAATATCATGGGAGAAGTATGTCAGATGGGTGAAAACTGAGATCCAAGTTGAGATCCAGCACCCGTGTAGGGTGTTACAGATGAGACAAGCATGGAAGCCATACTTCTAGGCCAAGACAGGCCAATGAGGATCAGAGTGACCTCCCTCTAATGATTTCTGAAGAAATTTTGGGATGACAGGAGTTGGATGAGAAGGGAAAAAGGAGACCGGGGGGGGCAAGTGTAGATCAGAGCATCCCTGGCAGACACACTCCCAAAATGGGGCAGGACAAGGGCAAAGATCCTACTGCATTTGGTGTCATGGAGAGAAGCAGATTGTAGCAAGGTTGGCCCAAGCAGTGGAAAATCTGTTCTGCCACCTTTTGATTGAGGGACCACTTCTGATGGAGGAAGGCAGATCTGCTCAAGCTGCCTGTTGCACACTGGACTTTCCTGGAATGTGCATTGCTAGCAGAAAGCAACTGGAAGATATCACCCATTGCCAAAACCTCATGACTTCTCAGCAAAGCTGGTTAGAATGGACTCACCCCTGTCTGAAGTACCAGACTACCAACATGTCCATTTAGAGACAAATCAGTCCTAGATGTAGTCCTAGGAAGCCTGCAACATTAGAACTGCTCTCATTCTCTGCAATGTTGACATGGAGACTGGCCTCACAGAGAGACTACATACCCTGGACTAAATATCTTTCCCCTGTAGTGCCCCCTCTGCCCCATCCTAACTGGGAAGCAGTCCATGGACACAGTGGCTTTGGGTTGGGGAAAGAAATTGGTGATCTTGCACTACCACAGTGAACGAGCCTGCTGCTTAGATCAGAGGATGCGGTCAGTCTTGAGTTATCTAGCACAGAGGCTCCAATAGGAAGGGAAATGGTCAGAAGGCCTCCAAGTTGAACCTGTTCCCTTAAGTCCAGCACAGACTCTTCTATTCTGGGATTCTTCCAATTCCGATGACATTTGAGTCATTCAGGTCAGAGATTGTGTTAGACTAGAAGACTACTAATCTTTGGATCTGGCATGGACAAACTGAAAACTGCTGAGATCCATAACTCCTGAATCAGACAATCAGATTAGGATAGGAGCTAATACAGGATATGGGGGGGGGGGGTGTCCAATAGTGATCAGAGTCTGAGGACCTCCAACTGAATCAGAGTCCTGAGAAGTTCTTCATCATGCAGTCTACATCTGCTTCAGAGAGACTTATGAGTGGCTGAACTGACCGTAGAGAAGGTTTCTATGACCAATGGCTAGCCCTTTCCTGAAACAAACAGGATCGGAGACACGAGAAACTACATCTGGGAAATGAGGAATTTTGGATACAATCAGAATCAGCTCAGGGAAGAGCATCAGATCTGAGACTTGGAGGATTTAGGCACTGGTGTAAACTAAGCCAGAATGGATGAAGACAGCTGTACTGCACTTTCTCAGCTCTTCAGTCTTCTCCTTAGGGTACATGACTTTGTCCTAATTAGATTTGTCTGACACTTTTTACAAGAAAGGAAAGTTCCAGAAAACAGCATGCTGATCCTCTTGCAGGGGCAGGGAAAGGTCCCTTAAGATTAAGCTTATTCCTCCTCTCACCACTACATGGACACCAGAAGCTGTGCAAAAGGCTTACTATTAATCCAAGACTGCAGCCCTGAGGCAGTACACATTTTGAGTGTGCATCCAAACAGGACATCTTAAGACCACAGGCGACAATTTTTTTTTTAAATCTGAAGGTTTCTTAGCTATAAATAAGAGTCGCACTGAAAAAGGGAAACAGTAAAGATAGTAATTAGAAGCTATGTACCTACCATAACGTTCCATGTTAGTTGTCTTCTTCTCGCCTGCTTTCTTGCTGGATGGGTTTGGAGCCGATCCTCGGCTCCGACTCGGCCACTCTAAAAGCTCGAGAGCTAGTTCCACCGGCTCGAGGCTCCCCTATATCCCACAATGCTAGGCGGTAACTCCTCAGATCTCGTTTGAAAGCTAAGGCCAGCAATAAAATTCCATAAGGAACAAAGAAAGAAACTCTTCTAGGTCTGTCCTGGCTAGGGGGAAGGAGGGTGGGACGCAAGAAAGAAGGCGAGAAGACGACAACTAACATGGAACGTTATGGTAGGTACATAACTTCTAAATGTTAAGTTGTCAATCTCGCCTTCATTCTTGCTGGATGGGACCGTCCTAGCACCTTGTCCCGGGTGGCCTATCGGAACAGACTCTTGAGTACAGTGGAACCAAAGTTGGCTCGGTCTCTAGAGGCCAAGTCCAACTTATAAGGAGAAATGAAGGTATGGGGAGAAGCCCAAGTAGCTGCAGAACAAATCGAATCAATAGGCAGCCTATTTTGGAAAGCTACAGAAGTGGCTAAAGCTCTAGTTGAATGAGCCCTGGGTTTGGATGGCAACCGTTGATGTCTTATCTCATACACTAGGGTAATCAACGAAGTAAGCCATCTAGAGAGAGAGAGACTTTAGAGACTGGAAGGCCCATTCTACCTTCTGCATAAGAAACAAAGAGTTGGTCAGACTTGCTGAATTGTTTGGTCCTGTCTAAATAGCACCTAAGTTGGCGATGAATATCTAAACAGTGTAACTTTTGTTCTGACCTATTAGAATAATTTGGGAAGAAAACAGGAAGCTCAATGGTTTGGTTCAAACTTGCCAATGAAGCTACTTTGGGCAAAAAAGACGGGTTAGTACGCAAGGACACCCTGTCTTTATGAAATACTAGATAAGGGGGTCGACTACACAGAGCATGAAGTTCAGACTCTTCTAGTTGAGGTGATAGCTACTAAAAAGAGTGTCTTCCACGAAAGTAATTTTATAGAACATGAAGCCGCAGGTTCAAAGGGGGGAAGAATTAAGGATGCCAGAACCAAATTGAGATCCCATTGAGGAGGAGGATCTCTGATGGGTGGTTTGAGTAGAAAGACTCCCTTTAAAAAGGCCTTGCAGAGTTTGTGAGACATAATAGAGGACTCTGAGACTCCAACATGAAAGTTCGAAATTGCAGCCAATTGAACTCTAATGGTAGATGGGGACGAACCTACATGGAAAAGTTCGGCTAGAAAGTCTAGAACTGTTTGAATAGAAGCAGTGAAAGGAGCTATATTCTTTGACTGTGCCCAATAGGAAAAACGTTTCCACTTGCTATGATAAATCTTCTGAGTGGAAGATTTATGAGAGGCAATCAAGATATCTTTGAGTGAGATATCAAAGGAAGCCTGGCTAAGGTCGGAATTGGAGGAACCAAGCTGTGAGGTTCAGAGAGGGAAGGGAGTGGTGCAACTGACCCGACTGATGGGTCAAGAGGTCTGGAACTGGGTCCAGATGCCAAGGTTGTTCCAACAGATAACGGTGAAGAAATGGGAACCAAACCTGTCGAGGCCAGTAAGAAGCAATGAGGATCATGGAAGCTTTCTGAGCGATCGCTTTCTGTATTAATTGAGATATCAGTGGGAAGGGAGGAAAGGCATACAGAAGTCCCTGGGGCCAAACGTGTACTAAAGCGTCTCTTTTGGGGTGGCCTGGTTGGGGAAAGAGGGTGAAAAAATCGTCGCACTTGCTGTTTTGGGGAGTAGCGAAAAGGTCGCAGCAAGGCCTGCCCCACTTTCGAAAAACTTTCTCCAACACTGAATTGTTCAGAGACCACTCGTGAGGCATGAGAATAGCTCTGCTCAATTTGTCTGCAATCACATTGGACTTCCCGGGGATGTGCATTGCTAACAGAAATCGCTGAGAAGAAATCGCCCATTGTCACAGTCTGAGTGCCTCTCGACATAGGGGGTAAAATCTGGTTCTGCCTTGTTTGTTGATGTACCACACTACAGACATGTTGTCTGTTTGGATTGCTATAGTTCCCTTGGGAAGAGAGTCTTGTAGGGCTTGCAACGCTAGAAGCACTGCTCTCATCTCTAGGACGTTTATGTGCAAGTGGCACTCGAACGGTTGCCACATGCCCTGGACTGTCCTGCCCTGGAAATGCCCCCCCCACCCGATCAGGGAGGCGTCCGTTGTCACTGTAGCAACCGGAGAGGGAGGGACGAAAGTTCTCCCTAGGAGGAGCTGAGGAGATGTGATCCACCAAGAGAGATGACTCTTGCACGATTGAGTTATCCGAACAGGATGGGACATTGGGAGGCTTTGGTAAGACCATTGTGTGAAGAGCATCCATTGTAAAATCCTCATATGGAAGCGAGCTAATGGTAGGAGAGGGATGGCCGCCGCCATAATCCCCAAGACTTTCAGGATCAGTCTGGCTTTGACCTTGTTGGTCTGCAAGATAAGAAAGACCTGTTTGTGTATGTCTGCTATCCTCTGCTCTGAGTCTGGCTGACATCTTGACTGTGTCTAGATTTGCGCCTATGAAAGTAATAACACGACAAGGCGACAAGACAGACTTTTCGTAGTTTATTGAAATGCCTAGCGCCTGACATGTGCGAAAGGTGTAGTCTCTGGGGAGGAGTAGAAGATGCTTGGTGGGGGCTGTAAGAAGCCAGTCGTCTAAATAAGGAAACACCTGGAATCCTCGTCTCAGATGAGAGGCTACCACTGCCATGCATTTGGTAAACACTCGGGGGGCTGTAGTGAGACCAAAGGGCAGGGCTCTGAATTGAAAATGACTGGTTCCCAGCCTGAAGCGGAGAAACCTCCTGGAGCGTCGATTCGTCTTGATGTGATAGTACACATCCTGGAGATCTATAGAGCACATCCAGCTGTCCCACCCCAAAAGGGGAAGAATGGACTGCAGCGTGACCATCCGGAACTTTGTTTTCTTGATAAACTTGTTCAAGTTGCTGAGATCCAAAATGGGTCTCCAGTCCCCTGTTTTCTTTGGAACCAAAAATAATTTGGAGTAGGTTCCGGATCCTACTTGGTCTGCTGGCACTGGTTGAATGGCTCTTTTTGCGAGCAGCTTTGAAATTTCTAATGCTGCTTGCTCCCTTTGACTGGGTGGAACGTCTGGAAGGGATTTTTTGGACAGCTTCGGAATGAAAAGGAAAGGATTCTGTAGCCTTGAATGATAGACTGTACCCACTTGTCTTGAGTTAGGGATAGCCAGGCTTTTGGGTACAGTGACAACCTTCCCCCGACTGCCTCCGAAGGTGGACAGTCGGGCAACACCTCAGGGATGCTAAAAGGGCTGGTCGGAAAAGGATTCTCGACTGCCCTGATTCTGCGGGCCCCCTCTGCCTCTAGGACGGCGTCTACCATTGTTGTTCTCCCCTCTGCCTCTAGAGGGGAATCGACTCTGTGCGTCAGGCAAGTCTCCTTGAGATTGTTTACGGAACCACATCTTTCCCCCCTTCTGACCTTTGGGGTAAGGTCTAGAAGGAGTAGAAAAATGGACTCCGACAGCAGAAAGTTTTGCCATCAGTCTCGCACCTAGTCAGGGTTTCCTTCACTTGAGGACCAAAGAGGGATGATCCAAAGGGGGAATTAGTGAAGGACGCCTTAAAAGGGTCCGCAAAGTTACAAAGCCGCATCCAGGCGTGCCTACGCAAGGCTACACCTGTACCTGCCCCTCTACTTGCTCCATCAGCCGTATATGAAAGGAGGCACATGGAGGAGTTGGTTATAGAATTAAGGGTAGCCAGCTGAGAGTTCATCCTATCCTGAAAACCCACAGCTGTTGGGTCCTTCAACATTTCACTCACTTCCTTGAGTAAGTCCCTCTGAAGTCGAGTAAAATGACACCGGTAAATCAGTGATCTCATAGTAAAGGTCGCTGACGAGAACATCCGCTTCCCGTACCTGTCCATCGACCTAGACTCCTTGTTAGGAGGATGAACAGGCACCGAAGGATCAGCTAACTCCTTCTTGGTAGCCGCAGCCACAACCATAGCATCAACAGAGACGCCTTTGGTCAGAAATTCTTTATCCTTGGGGGCCGTGATGAATTTTGATGGTCTCCTGGGGGTGGGTTCCACTGAGTCAGGAGCCGCCCAAGCCTTCTTTGCCACCACTTGCATAAGGGGGTCAAAGGGAGGGGACACCCAGGAGGTGGAAGGGCGAGAGCCAAACGCCTCAAGGTACACTGATTCATCCTCTGAAGGGTTGAGGGCTCACCAATTCCCCCTCTGTTTTAAGATTTCAAGGATGTCTGCAAAGGAGACATCTTCAGAGGGGGAACGAGGGGAACCTTCAGAATCCTCTAAATCAGTGTCGGAGGTGACAGACTCAGGGGAGTCAATGTGCTTCCTCTTACACTGCCTCTTCCTAGGGGGCTCTCCTACAGGGTCAGGAGTGGCCTCGGAAAAGGAGGAGATCCCCACAGGGGAAACTTGAGGAGATGAGACTCTACGGTCGGGGATGAGAGAGTGAGTCGAAATCACCGGAGGCACCATAGGGGGAGGGGCAGAAAGAACAGACTGTGGAGTAGAACCTGGTTCTAACACGCTCCTCATGACCTCGAAGGCACCCCTGTCAGGCAGAGCCGGAGGTCTCCGTTCCGAAAAACTGAAAACCTCCCCCGGCACAGACAGTGATGGCTCCGAGGCCGATATCGGAGCCAAACTCACCAGCGCCAAAGCACCGAGAGGGAGAGCGGGGTCGGACAAGGGTCTGATGCCACTCGCCCCCTCGGAGCCAACGAGGGACGTCCGGCGCCGAGATTCTTCCAAAGAAGACATCGGAGCAGACAGAACCGAAGACAAAGGTATCGGTTCCGACGCCACCATAGTCTCGGGTCCGAGCCGCCCTGGCTCCGAACTCAAAAGAGTCAGAGGAGGAATAGTTTGAGTGGTAGGAGTAGGTCTCAACTGTTGTCGGACTTTGAAGCATCTGGGCTAATGCCTCGGACTTAAGAAGTCGACTCACTACTCTCTGAAGGTCATGGTCCGATAACCTGGAAGACCTAGAAGAGTGAGATCTATGGCTCCGTTCAGACAGCAAGGGTGATGCTGGAGCCGAATGAATGGAGCCAATAGATGGAGAGCTGGACCTCTTTCTAGATGTCGGTTCCGATAAAATAATTGGAGCCGACAGAGTAATGTTTTCCTCGGCTCCGGCCGGAGCCGAGGACACCGTAGGGGCTTGTATTTGAGTTTCATCGGCTCCGGACGGAGCCGATGTTCGAAAAGCTTTAGGGCCTCCAGAAGACGGCTCAGAGGCTGGAGCCGAAGGTCTAGAAGGCTTAGAGGGTTTCCCCGATGACAGAGTCGAGGAACCCTCAGGCTTAAGTAAGCCCCTTAGAATAAGTTTATTTTTTCGCTCCTGCAGGACTCTAGGGCTGAAGCCATGGCAAACAGCACATGAGTCCTGCAGGTGCAAAGGTCCCAGGCAGTACACACAAAAAGTGTGACCGTCTGTCAGAGACATCTTCTGACAGCACAAGTCACACTTCTTAAAGCCTGAGACCTTTGATTCCTTAGACATATCTAAGGGAAAGTTTAACACACAAGCACACACACACACACACAGATTACACTTAGGGGTAAATTAAAACTAAATTAAACAAAGTATAGTCGTTAGAAATAAAAATCCCTATAAAGCACAGTCACTCACTATAAGAAGGGAGGGACTGGGCCTAGGGCCAGAGGGAAAAATCTAAAGATTTTGTGGAAAAAGGGGAGTGGAAAGTCCACGGGAATGGGATAAACTAACGTAAAAATAGAAGTTATGTTCTTACCATAACGTTCCATGTTAGTTGTCTTCTTCTCGCCTTCTTCTTGCTGGATGGGTTCGGAGCCGACCTCGGCTCCGACTCGGCCACTCTAAAAGCTCGAGAGTTGGTTCCACCGGCTCGAGGCTCCCCTTATATCCCACAATGCTAGGCGAGAGTTACCTCAGATCTCGTTTGTAAGCTAACCCAGCTTATACCAAAAAACAGTATAACAGTGAAACAGAATCCACCTCTAACAGCAGGAAGAAAAGGGGTGACCTATATCCTGAAACAAGAAATATGCATAATAGCATATGACTAAGAAAGAGGTGGTAGAAAGAGAGGTCACGATCACAACTCCTCTAGGTCTGTCCAGGCCAGGGGGAAGGAGGGTGGGCGAAGAAGAAGAAGAGAAGAAGACAACTAACATGGAGCGTTATGGTAAGAACATAACTTCTATATGTTAAGTTGTCTATCTCGCCTTCATTCTTGCTGGATGGGACCGTCCTAGCACCTTGTCCCGGGTGGCCTAACGGAACAGACTCCTGAGAACAGTGGAACCAAAATTAGCTCTATGCCTAGAAGCTAAATCCAACTTATAATGGGAAATAAAAGTGTGAGGAGTAGCCCAAGTAGCCGCTGCACAAATGGTGTCAATAGGCAGTCTGTCTTGGAAGGCTAGAGAAGTAGCCAAAGCTCTGGTGGAATGGGCTTTAGGTTTATTAGGCAGTTCTTGGTGTCTAATTTCATAAACAAGGGTAATCAGAGATGTTAGCCATCTGGATAAAGATACCTTTGAAACTGGAAGTCCCTTTCTGCTTTCCATAGGAGACAAACAGCTGATCAGATTTTCTGAATAGTTTCGTCCTGTCCAAGTAGTACCTTAATTGACGATGAACATCCAGGTAGTGTAATTTCTGTTCAGACCTATTTGAATACTCCGGAAAAAACAGGAGGTCAATGCATTGGTTTAGATTTGATGTTGAAACCACCTTAGGCAAAAAGGACGGGTTAGTTCGTAAGGAAACTCTGTCCTTATGGAACACAAGGTAAGGAGAGCGACAACTGAGTGCTTGAAGTTCTGAAATTCTTCTAGCTGATGTGATAGCCACCAGAAAAAGAGTTTTCCATGATAATAGCTTTAAGGAACATGAAGCTGCAGGTTCGAAAGGGGAAAGAATCAAAGAAGCAAGAACTAAATTTAGGTCCCAAGGAAAAGGAGGATTTCTGACAGGAGGTCTGAGAAGAAAAACTCCTTTCAAAAAGGCTTTGCAGAGTTTGTGGGACATTAGGGCAGATTCAGAAATACCCACATGGAAATTAGAAATAGCCGCCAATTGAACCTTAAGAGTAGATGGAGATGAACCTGCATGGAAGAGTTCAGCAAGAAAATCAAGGACTAGTTGGATGGAAGCGGTGAAAGGATCTATGTCCTTTCCTTGTGCCCAATATGAGAAGCGTTTCCACTTACTCAAATAAATCTTTCGAGTGGAAGATTTATGGGAAGCTATCAAAATATCTCTAACAGAGTGAGATAATTGAGGAAGCCTGGCTACTGTTGGAAGTGGAGGAACCAAGCAGTGAGGTTCAGAGAGGGAGGGCGATGAAGCTGACCCAACTGATGGATCAAAGATCTGGAACTAGGTCCAGGTTCCACGGTCGCTCCAAAAGAAATCGATGTAGAAAGGGGAACCACACTTGTCGAGGCCAGTAAGGCGCAATGAGGATCAACGAGGCCTTCTGAGCGATAGCTTTCTGTATTACTTGAGAGATCAGTGGGAAGGAGGAAATGCATACAGAAGTCCCGGGGCCAAACTTGGACTAGTGCGTCCCTGCTGGGTTGGCCTGGTAAAGGGAATAGAGTGAAGTATTCTCTGCACTTGCTGTTTTGGGGAGTAGCAAAAAGATCGCAGCAAGGCTGACCCCACTTGAGAAATATTTCTCTCACTACAGAGTCTTTCAGAGACCACTCGTGAGGCATAAGAATAGCTCTGCTCAACTTGTCCGCAATGTGATTGGACTTCCCGGGGATGTGCGTTGCTATCAGAAAACGCTGAGAAGAAATCGCCCATTGCCACAGTCTGAGTGCTTCTCGACACAGGGGTATGATCTGGTTCCGCCTTGTTTGTTGATGTACCACACTACAGACATATTGTCTGTCTGGATTGCAATCGTTCCCAAGGGAAGAGAGTCTTGAAGGGCTTGCAACGCTAAAAGCACTGCTCTCATCTCCAGAACATTTATGTGCAAGTGGCATTCGTTTGGTTGCCATGTGCCCTGGACTGTCCTGCCCTGATAATGCCCCCCCCACCCGATCAGGGAGGCATCCGTTGTCAGAGTAGCAACCGGAGGAGGTGGAACAAATGGTCTCCCCAACAGGAGCTGGGGGGAAGACATCCACCACATGAGATGCTTTTTGCACGCTTGCGTGATCATAATGGTGTGAGACATTGGAAGTTCCTGGTATGACCATTGAGAAAGAGCATCCACTGAAGGATCTGCATGTGGTATCTGGCCAATGGGAGGAGAGGTATGGCGCTGCCATAATTCCCAACACCTTTAGAACTAAGGTGGCATAGGCTCTGTTGAAGTTGAGAAGAAGAGACACCAATTTTGAATGTCTGATATCCTTTGGTTCGTTAGTGTTGCAGACATGTTTACAGTATCTAAATTTGCGCCTATGTAGGTAATAGTACGACAAGGCGACAAAACAGACTTTTCGCAATTTATTGAGATACCCAATTTTGACAGGCGAAAAGTGTAATCTCTGGCCATCAGAAGGAGATGCTTGGTGGGAGCTGTGAGGAGCCAGTCGTCCAAATATGGAAACACCTGGAATCCTTGTCGTCTCAGGTGAGAAGCTACCACTGCCATGCATTTGGTAAACACCGGGGCAGTGGTGAGACCAAAGGGCAGGGCCCTGAATTGAAAATGACTGGTTCCCAGCCTGAAGCGGAGGAATCTTCTGGGCGTCTGTTCATTTTATGTGATAGTACGCGTCCTGAAGGTCTATAGAGCACATCCAGTTTCCTTTTCCCAATAGGGGAAGAATGGATTGCAGCGTGACCATCCGAAATCTTGTTTTCTTGACCGATCTGTTCAAGATACTGAGATCCAAAATTGGTCTCCAGTCCCCTGTTTTCTTTGGAACTAAAAAGAACCTTGAGTAGATTCCGGATCCTTGTTGGTCTGCTGACACTGGCTGAATAGCTCTTTTTGCAAGCAGTTTTGAAATTTCCAAAGCTGCTATATCCCTTTGAGCGGGTGGAACATCTGGAAGGGATTTTTTTGACTGATTTGGAAAACGAAGAAAGGGGATAGAATAACCTTCGGAAATGATGGACTGTACCCATTTGTCTTGTGTTAAGGATAGCCAGGCTTCTGGGTACAGTGACAATCTTCCCCCGACTGCCTCCGAAGATGGGCAGTCGGGCAACACCTCAGGGATGCTGAAAGGGCTTATCGGAGGAAGTTTCTCGATTGCCCTGGTTCTGCGGACCCCCTCTGCCTCTAGGGCGACGTCTACCATTGTTGTTCCCCCCTCTGCCTCTGGCGGGGAACCGACTCTGTGCGTCAGGCGAAGTCCCTTGAGATTGTTTACGGAACCACATCTTTCCACCCTTCTGGCCTTTGGGGTAAGGCCTAGAAGGAGTCGAAAAACGGACTCCGACGGCAGAAAGGGTCTTGCCATCAGTCTCGCACCTAGTCAGGGTTTCTTTCACTTGAGGACCAAAAAGAGATGATCCATCAAAAGGGGAGTTCGTGAAAGACGTCTTGAAAGGTTCCACAAAATTGCATAGCCGCATCCAGGCGTGCCTACGTAAGGCTACCCTGTTCCTGCGGCTCTGCTCGCTCCATCGGCCGCATAAGAGAGGAGGCATGGAGGAGTTGGAAATGGAATTAAGGATAGCCAGCTGCGTGTTCATTTTTCTTGGAACCCGCAGCTGTAGGGTCCTTCAACATCTCACTCGCTTCCTTGACCAAGTCCCTTTGAAGGCGAGTGAAATGGCACAGGTAATTCAGCGACGCATGGTAAGTCGCTGAGGAGAACATCCGCTTCCGTACCTATCCATGGACCTAGATTCCTTGTTAGGTGGATGGACAGGCACTGAAGGATCAGCCAGTTCCTTCTTTGTGGTGGCAGCTACCACCATAGCATCCACAGAAACTCCTTTTGATAAAAATTGCTTGTCTGATGTAGCTGTGATGTAGTTGGAGGGTCTCCTGGGTATGGGGTCCACTGATTCAGCAGCCCTCCATGCTTTCTTAGCTACCCCCCGCATGAGGGGGTCGAAGGGGGCGCACACCCAGGAGGTGGAAGGACGAGAGCCAAATGCCTCAAGATACACAGATTATCCTCCGAAGGGTTGAGGGCTGGCCAATTTCCCTCTGTTTAAGGATCTCCAGAATGTCTGCAAAGAGACATCTTCAGAAGGGGAATGGGGGGAACCCTCAGAATCATCCAGATCTGTGTCCGATGTGATAGACTCAGGTGAGTCAATGTGCTTCCTCTTGCACTTCCTCTTCCGAGGGGGCTCTTCTGCCAAATCAGGAGAGGCCTCGGAAGAGGATGACATCCCAAAGGGGCTCCTGAGGAGCTGGCTCTCTGCGGTCCGGGATGAGAGAGTGAGTCGACTTACCCTGAGGCAGCATAGAGGGAGGGGCTGACGGAGCCGACTGTGGAGTAGAGCCAGGCTCTAACACACTCCGCATGACCTCGAAGCACCCCTGTCAGGCAGAGCCAGAGGTCCCGCTCCGAGGAGCTAAGGACCCCCTCGGCACAGACAGTGATGGCTCGAGGCGATGTCGGAGCCGAACTCACCAGCGCGAAGCACCGAGAGGGAGAGGGGTCGGACAAGGGTCCGATGCCACTCACCCTCGGAGCCGACGAGGGAAGTCGGCGCCGAGATTCCTCCATGGAAGAAAGCGGAGCCGACGACGGAGCGAAGACAATTGTCTCGGCTCGGTACCACAGTCTCGGCTCCGACACGACCCGGCTCCGAACTCAAAAGAGTCGAAGGAGGAAAAAGTTGATGGACCGGGGCAGGCACCGACTGATGAGTCGGGCTCTGAAGCATCTGGGCTAGTGCCTCGGACTTAAGTAGTCGACTCACCACCCTCTGAAGGTCATGATCGGAAAGCCTCGATGACCTAGAGGAATGAGACCTTTGGCTCCGTTCAGACAGCAGGGGAGATCCTGGAGCCGAATGAACGGAGCCAAGAGAAGGTGACCTAGACCTCTTTCTGGTTGTCGGCTCCGAAGATCTTGTCGGAGCCGACACGGGTACCTCGATAACCTCGGCTCCAGCCGGAGCCGAGGAAGCCACAGAAACTGTGGACTGAGCCTTATCGGCTCCAGCCGGAGCCGATAAAGGCAAAGGTTGAGCAACCTGAGGTCTCGGCTCAGAAGCGGGCCGAAGACCTCGATGCCTTAGAGGGCTTCCTGTTGAGACAGACAGGGAATCCTCAGGCTTCAACAAGCCTCTCAGAATTAGCTTGTTTTCTTTCCTGCAGGACCCTGGGGCTGAAGCCATGGCAAACAGCACAGGAGTCCTGCAGGTGCAAAGGCCCCAGACAATAGACACAAGAAGTGTGAGCGTCTGTCAGAGACATTTTCTGACAGCACGCATCACACTTCTTGAATCCGGAGACCTTTGCTTCTTTTGACATAGCCTAACTGGTGAACACAAACACACACTCAAACACACCAGTTATACCCTGTCAGAATAACAATTTTAGTAAAGATACTAAAAATAAAGTACAACAAACTGTAGCAAATAATAGTAAACTACACAAACACTCCCTAGGGAAGAGAAGGCCTAAGGCCCAAGGGAAGAACCAAGGGTTCTTTTAAACAAGAACGGGAAAAATTAGGGTCGGGGATAAAGTTCTATGAACTATACTAATTTAAGAAAAATTAAGCTGAAAAAGGGGGAAAAAGAGTAACTTTTAATAGAAAAAGCTAAAACTCACCAGGAACCGGTAGAAGCAACCAACCTCGAAGCTGTAGCGGCAAACGAGATCTGAGGTAACTCTCGCCTAGCATTGTGGGATATAAGGGGAGCCTCGAGCCGGTGGAACCAACTCTCGAGCTTTTAGAGTGGCCGAGTCGGAGCCGAGGTCGGCTCCGAACCCATCCAGCAAGAATGAAGGCGAGATAGACAACTTAACATCTAACTATTTATAAGAAACAACTAACTTTAAAGGGGAAAAAAAAGACTAAGAAACTAGTTCTTTACCAAAAAACTAACCTGAGCCGGTAGGAACACACCTCGATCGCTGTAGCGGCAAACGAGATCTGAGGAGTTACCGCCTACCATTGTGGGATATAGGGGAGCCTCGAGCCGGCGGAACTAGCTCTCGAGCTTTTAGAGTGGCCGAGTCGGAGCCGAGGATCGGCTCCGAACCCATCCAGCAAGAATGAAGGCGAGATTGACAACTTAACATCCCTAACTTAAAGCTACAATATAAAACTAGTATTTTAAATAAAGAAATCAGGGTATATAAATCCCTATAAAAGCATATGCAATGCAACAGGGGAAGTAGAACAAACTGATAAAGATCAAGTATCAAAAACATATCTAATCATAGCATAGAAAAGGAAACAAAAAGGTTTCTTACAACTTTAACCCATGCCTGAGCAAGGAGATACCACTCAGATCTAGTTTGCTGCTCCCGAGAAACAGAGGTAATTTTGGGGATTTGCAGGGTATTATGGATAAGAGGAGGAACCTGCACTGGGATCCAAAGTCTTTTGTGACCAAAGACTGACCAGAATTCAGATCAGAAGACTCATCCATTTAGGAATGCAATGAAGACACATCAGATTAAAAGTTATGTTGTTGTTGCTCGTCTTTCGGCTTTTCCCGGTAAGGGGTTGCCACAGCGGAACTCCGGTCCGCTAATGACTGGCAGTAGATTTTTACTAAACGTCGAGGTGCCAGCTTGTCGCTCAACCTTCAACGAAGGCACACCCATTTACACACGCATGTCTTTCGAATGCTACCCAACTGCGGGGAGGACACGCAAACTCCACACAGAAAGCACTCCCAAGCCCAGCCGAGAATCGAATGGGAGAACCTCTTGCTGCGAGGTAACAATGCTACCACCGTACCACTGTGGCATTAAGTTATGTACTTGCCATAAAGTACAGCTGTATACACATCATAAAAACAGAAGTTGAGAGTGTATTCACTGCAGTAAGTCCTGACTTGTGGGATTTCTTGCTGTGGAAGTTCTTGGCCGGCTTGACTACCAGAGTAAAAATCTAACTCCTCCAAAGTCTGGCAGACACCCTACCTTGACATCAGTACAGTTGGGTATAAATGAAGACTGCCAACACCATGACATCTGTTTTTTCTTGCCCCTTAGAAGGTAGGAGCCTCCAGGATGAGCCATAATCAAGGGAAAACACCCAGGGGGGGTCCCCCTGGTTAGTGAAGAAAATAGAAGCAAACTACTACTGTAGGCAAAAGGGGGAAGAAAGGAAAGACCACCAACAATGAATGCACTCCAACATCTACATTTATGGTAAGTACACACAAAGTACAGTTGCGTACACTTACCATAAATGTAGATGTTAGAGTGTATTCACTGTTGCAGTCATCACATTTGGGTTATCCCTGCCAGGGTAGCCCTCAGTCGGCCTGAACACCAGAGGCTTAGTACTTCTGTGTCAGTTGCTGTCACTTCAGGACGGATGTCAGGTCATCAGTAGTATAAAGTAAGGCAGCAGACGTCATTACATCAGTTTTTCTTGCCCTGTCAGGAGCCCCCAAGTGGTAGCCAGGATATGGTGGAAGAACCCCACCAGTAGAAAGTAAATACCAAAAAGTTCCTTGCAAGGAAAGAGAAGGGGGATGGAGGGAGGGAAACCAGGACTGCAACAGTGAATACACTTGAACATCTACATTTATGTTAAGTGCACACAACTGTACTACGTTCTTCGTGTTTCACTGTTGCAGTCATCGCATTTGGGTTGATTCCCAAAGCTGAAGAAAAGGGTGGAGGCAGTCAAGAAGACTGGGGGCTGGCTAGGATGCCCTGCAAGACTGAAGTGGCAAAGCCTGCCCTGGATTTGGAGAAGATAGGCAGGTGGTAATGCTTGGTGAAGGTATGAACAGATGTCCATGTTGCAGTCTCCAGGATGTCCCTGGTGGGGACTCCTCTGAGGAAAACTGCGGAGGTGGAGGTTGCTCTGGTAGAGTGTCCTGACCCCCCGTAGGGGGAGGTTTCCCGTGTTGCTTGTAGCAGAAATGGATATAGTGTGCAATCCATTTGGAAATGGTTTGTTTGGCTATGGCTTTGCCCTGTGCTCCTGCAGCAAAGCTGGCTAACAACTGATCAGTCTTTCTAAATGATTTAGCCCTGTTCTAAATAGAATCTGAGCTGTCTGTGCATATCTAGAGAGTGCAGTATCCTTTCCCCCTTGTTTTGTGGGTTAGGGAAAAAAGGTGGGCAAATTAATGAATTTCTTGAGACTAACACTGGACACCACTTTTGCCATGAAGGTTGGGTTAGTCCTGAGGGAGACCAGCATGGAAAATAATGAAGGGCTCTACAGCCATTAGTGCTTGCAGCTCAGATACTCTTCTTACTGAAGTGATGGCCAAAAGCAAGACAGTCTTTCATGAGAAAAACTAACTCTGCTGAAGCTGCTGGTTCAAAGGGGGGCAGGGCGAGCTTTCCCGCCACAAAGTTTAGGTCCCAAGCTGGGGTAGGTGCTCTTCTGGGTGGCCTCAAGTTGCTACTCCCTCTTAGGAACTGTTTGAGAAGGTGTGAGAAAAAGGGTTTATTCAATGCTGAAATTAGCAGATAGTGCAGAGGTATGAATATTAATAGAGGAAAAGGATAGACCACTATTTAGTAGGTCAGCTAGGTAATCCAGGATGAGAGGTAGGGAGGGCTGTGCCATATCGGCTCTCAGCCTGGATCCAGGTGCAGAACCTTCTCCATTTGTTAGCATACGACTTTCCAATGCTAGGGCATCTGGCCTCACGTATAACATCTAGAACCGGTTTACTGAGAATGGCAGCTTGTACAGTGGTCAGGGAATAAGCCAGGCTGCCATATTGAGGATCTGCAATTGGGAAAACATGACTTCTCCTTCCCCCTGGGTCAGGAGTGTTTGCATCTGAGGGAGATGACATGGTGACAGGTGTGACAGGCTGCGCAGCAGTTGGTACCAGTGTTGGCATGGCCATTCTGGGGCAATCAGGATTGTCCTCGGTTTTTCCTCCCTTATTTTGAACAGTACCCTGAGAGGTAGTGGGGGAAATGCACAGACAGAGAGCTTGACCCACTGGAAGGATAGAGCATCCACTTTCCAGGCCCTGCAGTGAGGCTCCCTGGTGCAGAATTTGCTGAGCTGATGGTTGGAGTGGGAAGCAAAGAGGTCGACCTTTGGGGTGCCCATTTCTGAGTTATAAGGGTGAAGGTTCTTTGGTCTAGTTAACACTCGTGTAGATCCAGAAGATTTCTGCTTAAGTTGTCTGACAGTTTAGAGAGCCTGGCAGGAATTGTGCCAACAGGTGTAGTTGCAAGGCTGAAACTGTGTAACAAAGGGTCATGGCAAGCCTGCATAGTGGGCAAGAGTGAGTCCCTCCCTGCCTGTTGATATACCACATCACAGTGGTGTTTGTCTGTTCTGATCAGTACAGCACCTGGGGAGAGGAGTCTGAAAGCTGTCAATGCATGCTGGACAGTTAACATCTCTTTTTGGTTGATGTGCAGATGTATTTGATGTGGGCTCCACTGGCCCTATACGCACCTGCCGTCCAAGTGTGCACCCCAGGCATAGTCTAATGCGTCTGTGGTGAGGGTCTGGGCAGCATGGAGGTGTGAGAAGGGTAGTCCCTGAATGAATAGAATGCAAGAAGTCACGAACCTCAGAGCTTGCAGAATTTTCCTTGCAGATAACTGGGGTCTGGTGGCTAGTTGAGAAAAATAGGTTGTCGGGTAAGTTTGCTTTTCTGGTGTAAGGAATGCCATCTGGGATGCTGTCTCCAGGCTTGCTCCCAGGAATATGAATTTTTTTGGGGGGGTACTAGTTTGGATTTTTCGTTAATAGTGTACACTAGGGAGGTCAGTAGGTCCTTTACAAAGGCCAGGTGTTTGAGCAGTTTTTCCAGTCTGCCTGAATTAGGCAGTTGTCCAAGTATAGGTAAATTTGAATATTTCTTTGCCTGCAAAAAGCAATGGCAGGAGCCATTTTTTGAAAACTCTGGGAGCAGTAGATAAGCCAAAGGAAAGTACAGAGAACTGAAAGTGCAGTGATCCTGCCATGAAACGTAGATATTTCCTGCAGGATTCCCTGATTGGGATGTGTAGGTAGGCCTCTTTTAGGTCTAGGATGGCTAGCCAAGCACCCTGGGAGAGCATAGGTACTAGTTGCTGGAGGGTGAGCATTTTGAATTTTATCACCAGGAAGGTTTCTAGAATGGATAGATCAAGGATGGGGTGCCAGGTGACCTCTTTTCTGGTACCAAAAAGAGCCTGGAGTAGAACCCTTGGCCTATCTGTTCTGCAGGAGCATGCTCTATTGCCCTCAGAAAGAGCAGGGAAAGGACTTGCTTTTTGGCCTCTGTCCACTGGTTTGGAGTCAGATCTGGGAACCCTTTTGGGGTTGGTAGAGTGTGGAAAGAAATTCTGTATCCCTGGGACACTATGTTGAGGACCCAGCGGTCGTTGGTAATGGTGGCCCAGGTGCTTGTGTGGAAGGAGAGTTTTCCTCCCAGGGGCAAGTGCAGGTAGGCAGAGGGAGGGGGTGGAAGTGTAGAGTAATTGTGAGTTCTTACCATGAGGGGGTGGCTTTGCATTCCCTGGTTTAGAAGTGGAGGTACTCCATTGCTTTGATCTCTGCATTCCCTGTGGCAGTTGTCTGGGGCGTCTGGGCTGAAGTGACCTGGAGGGGGCAGGAAAGGACCAGTGCTTGGAGGGGCAAAGCCTACTGAACCTGGGTGTCTGAACCTGCAGGAAATCCTTAACTAACTTCATAGACTTAGCATTTTCTTCCATCTTTAAGCCCTCCTCTGCCTTGGTGCCAAATAAGTTGTCTTTGTGCAAGGGTGCATCCAATAATTTAGATTTGACATGATCTAGCAAAGGCTGTTCCTTAAGCCATGCATGTCTTCTAAAGACAGAACCGGTGACTGCTGCCAAGCAAAAAGCTTCTAGGGCATCAAAACCACAGTCTAAGGTGTGCTTAGTTATTTGACTTGCAGAATGCATTAACTCTTGTAACTCTTATTTTCTGCACAAGCAGGAAAATATATTTCTTGTTTGAGGAGTTCCATGGTATACTGCTGAAATTTTAGCAAATGAAACTGACAATTTAGTGCTCTAATAGCAAGAGCAGCAGAGGTGTATACTTTTTTTTACCCCATATGTCTAATGCTCGGGAATCCCTATCTGAGAGGGTGGGATTCTTAGCAGAAGTTGTCTTAATTCTTTTAGGCCCTTGGGAGATAACCTCAAGGTCAGCCATAGGATTTTTGAAAATAAATTTGTGGGAGTCAGGGACTCTAATACCGGTCAGGTTTCCTGGGAGCAGAAGGGAGGGTGTCAGGAGTCAAACTAGATTCCATGAAAACATCCACAACATCCAGGACAGAAGGAATGGCCAATGGTCTGTGCTGTGGAAGATCTAAGAATTCCCTGAGTGCCTTTTTAGACTGAGGGTAGTCCTGACATTCCCAATGGAAATGATCCCTTAAAGTATGAAGGGTTTCCCCAAAGGAAAAATGCTCTGGTGGAGCGGCTGAAGGAATGGATTCCTCTGCATCACAATCCTCACAAGCAGACAGGGGTTGCATGTCTTCATATTCAGTGGCATGAGAGTCATCGGACTACGGTTTAAACTACTGGGGACAAATCTCTTTCTTTTGGAAGGGGTAGCTTGGCTTCCCCTAATCAGCATAAGGTCTTCCACCATTTTAAGCATTTGAGACGGAGGCAAAGAAGCAGGTGTCTGAGATGGAGTTGTCGGTTTCTTGGGTGTGGTTCGTATCCTGGGCCTTAGAAACTCTGTAGTTTTCGAAAGAACAGTAAACGCAAAAAAAGTCATCGGTTTGTACAGAGAATCAGTAGTGCGAACTACTTCCTCAGAAACCGGTGCCTGCTCAGCGGCTCCGGACCCATCCAAGGTAGAGACAACTGCAGAATCCTTAGTTGAATTTTGCAGCACACAATTCCGAAAGGGTCTCGGTAGCAGCCTGCAAATCCACAGAAGTGGGCATCAGTGGCTGCAAGCGCCTCACCGAGGACCAGAGAACTGACTAGCTTAACGGAAGCGTCGTTTGTAGGTTCGGACCTGCACGGTCTGCCTTTATCCTTACATTTTTTCTAAAGATCTGCTGTCGGATGGCTTACCGAAGCCATATCGCAAATAGAGGACTGAGTGTGAAAATATCTAGCTACAATAATGGCCCAACGATATATAGTTCTGGCACTGAACAAAGCACAAAAGCGACAGCAGGGGGACATTGTGGTCTGGGCCTAAGCAAGTGACTCAGTAAGAATGAAAGTCTCGGTGTGGTATTTGTTTTCCACAGGCGAGACAATTAACTTTTTTTTACATATCCTCTGGTATTCAGGCCAACTGAGGGCTACCCTGGTAGGGATAACCCAATTGTGATGACTGCAACAATGAAACACAAAGAACATACATGTTCGTGTTTCACTGTTGCAGTTATAACATTTGGGTTATCCCTGCCAGGGTAGCCCTTAGTCAGTCCGAATACCAGAGGCTTAGTATTTCTGCATCGGTTGCTGTCACTCCAGGACTGACGTCAAGTAATGAGTGCTATAAAAACAGGCAGCCAATGCCATTACATCAGTCCTTTCTTGCCAAGGAGCCACAACTGTACTTACTATTTCTTTGTGTTTCACTGTTGCAATCCTGACTTGTGCAATGATTTCCAAACCTGAGAAGAGGGTGAATGATACGTTATGGAGAAGAGAGGATGCTCTGCAAGATAGTAGAGGCAAATCTTGCTCTAGACTTAGAGAAGGTAGATAAATGGTAGCATTTGGTAAAGGTATGCATAGATGACCAGATAGCAGCTTCCAAAATGCCTTTACAGTTTTGTCAAGAATCTCAATGGTGACATGCTGATCTGCCCCGAGCTACAGCACAATGGACCCCGGAAACTAACACCCCATTAGCCTGACGAGCCTGGTCTGCAAGGCCATGGAATGCATCATCTTGGAGATTATAAACAAGAACATAAGTAACTTCCAAACTATGGACCCCACTCAGTTTGGGTCTGTAAAAGGTAGGTCATGTCTCCTATGCCTGACTGACATCTTTGAAGCAGTCACCAGAGCCATGGATGAGGGTAAGGTGGTGCACACAACAGTCTATCAAGACCTCGCCAAGGCTTTAGACACAATCCCCCACTCGAATTACAGCTAACCTTACTAGACTGGGCATAACTCCCTATGTCACAAGATGGGTGGCCAACTGGCTCACTGACAGAACCCACACAATGAAAGTAGCCAACTCCAAATCCAACTTCAGACCAGTGAAAAGTGGAGTACCACAGGGCTCAGTCCTGGGTCCTCTCCTGTTTGGCATCTACTTCTCAGAAGTCCAGGCTAATACAGCAGGTCTTTGGCTAACGAAGTTCGCAGACAACTGCAAGCTAGGTGCCATAACAGAGCCGCTTAATTATGTGGACATTCTACAAAGGGGCCTCACAGACTGATGCTTGGTGTCAAAGTCATGGCTTCAAGCTCAATGCCAAGAAATGCATTCTCATTCCCTTTAGGAGAAACACTACCAATGAACTACATAGGCAGTAGCCTACTAGACACCAAAAGTGTGATGAGACCTTGTGACACAAGTGGACAGTAGTCTCTCCTTTTATAATCACTTTGCGACAGTAGTCAGGAAATCTTTCTATATGGCACACCTCATCACAAAGGGGTTCACCTCCAGAAAAACAGAAAGAGGTCATTGCTCCTCTCTATTCATCCCTCATCAGACCCATTAGAGTGTACAACACCCTGTTTGGCATGTACCTCACAAAACATCTACAACTAGAAAGGCCACAGAAATACCTCACTTAGAGGATTACTGGCCTCAAACAGATGCCATATGCAATTTTTCCCAATGCAGATGCCACTCGGAATTCATCAAGTTTCTGCTGAGATGATCTGCTAGACTGTCAAGTTCCTGGGAGGTACTGCGCGCCATGAGGAGCAACCCCAGAGAGTGAGCTCTATCTCCCAGACCTGGACTGCTAGTCAACAAAGAGAGTAAGAATGGGTGCCCCTTTATGTACCACGTTACTGTGGTGTTGTCATCTGCTTTGACAAATAGGACCCCTGGTTTCCACTGATCTTTGAAAGCCCCTAAGCCCTTTTGCACTGCCATCTCGTTTCCAATTTATGTATGCTTGTGCCTGAAGTGATATTCCCATCTGCCTTGGGATTAAAGGTGCTGGAAATGAGCCCTCCCAGGCTGTCTCTGAAGCATCTGTGGTTAAAGTATGGCCCTAAGGGATGAACCTAAAGGGGAGACCCAGGTTCTGGGCACAAGCCAATGCCCACCATGCACATTCCTCCTTGAGGGAAGGCATCAGTTGAATGTCCATCTCCAGTGACTCGAGTGTGGCACCTCAGATTCTTGAGGTACCACTGGAGCTTCCTCCTATGTAGCCTGGCCAGAGAGATCATGAGGATACAAAATGCCATGTAGCTTAATGCTCTGAGAAATTCCCTGGCTGAGAGGCATCATCTCTGCACAATGTTTTCGAAGTACTGAATCATGGATCCCTTCCCTCAAGGAGGAATGTGCATGGTGGACATTGGCTTGTGCCCAGAACCTGGGTCTCCCCTTTAGGTTCATCCCTTAGGGCCATACTTTAACCACAGATGCTTCAGAGACAGCCTGGGAGGGGTCATTTCCAGCACCTTTAATCCCAAGACAGATGGGAATATCACTTCAGACACAAGCATACATAAATTGGAAACGAGATGGCAGTGCAAAAGGGCTTAGGGGCTTTCAAAGATCAGTGGAAACCAGGGGTCCTATTTGTCAAAGCAGACACCACCACAGTAATGTGGTACATAAACAAGGGGGCACCCATTCTTACCCTCTTTGTTGACTAGCAATCCAGGTCTGGGAGATAGAGCTCACTCTCTGGGGTTGCTCCTCATTTTCTACAGAGAAGGCCTTTTCAAAGGAGGAATCCTGAACAGCTCCTAGGAAAATTACCCTGGTGGATGGGTGTGTGCTGAATTTGCAAAGATTTATGGTCAACTCCAAGGAGGTGAGGAGATCCTGAGCGAAGGCCAGATCTTTGAGGAGCTTTGACCGTGGCCTGAATGACAGTCATCTAGACAGAAGTAAATCTGGATTTCAATTTCTGCAGAAGGTGATCACAGGATCTAAAGATTTTGTGCAGACCCTGGGAGACTAGGGCAATGCAGAGAATTGAAAATGAATGGTATCTGCTCCAAAACAAAGATAACTTCTCCAAGATTCCTCTACAGGAATGTGCAAGTAAGCATCTTTTAGGTCTAAGATGACCATTAAGACCTAAGGATATCATGGGAAGAATTTAACAGTCAACATTTTGAAGTTTGATACCAGCAGGGACTGACTAATGTCAGACAGGTCTAGGTCTAGAATAGGGCATCAAGAGTCTTCCTTTCTGTGAACCTTTTCCCTAGTTGATTATCTGGTACTGGGTTCCACTGAGCACTGTAAACATAGGGTGTGAAATCTGAAAAAGGGCCTCTGCTCTGATTTTGTGGAATAGCCTGGTAACCTGAGTATCTTAACAGCTCTTTGAAAGTAAGTTTGCAACGGTCTATGATAACATTCAGAACCCATTTGTCTGAAGTAATGAGGGACCAGTTTTCTTTTAATAGGGATAGCCTTCCTCCTAGCTCTACTGGAAAGGTTTGGGGGACAGTTAGTAGACAGGAAGAGTCATTGCTGCTCTGCCAGGACCCTGTGGCCTTGAACTCCCCTGCCTGGGGGTTCCTGAGGACCACTGCTGCCTTTGAGACTTTTCCCTCTGAGGCTTCCTCTGGCCACTTTTGGATTGAGAGAGAAAGGACCAGTGTTTAGTGGGAAAACTACTACACCTAGGAGGTTGAACTTTGAGGAAATCCTTGACAGTTGGCACAGATTTTGCTACATCTTCCATCTTTTTTAGCACAGCCTCAACCTTTGACCCAAAAAGGAAGGCCTTATATGGGGTGTATATAGAAGTTTGGATTGGACATGGTCTGGTATGGTCTATTCCCTAAGCCAAGCAAATCTAATGACAGAACAGACATAGCAGCTCAGCTAGAGGCCTTCATTGCATCACAGCCTCAGTACGAGTGTCTAGCTACCTGGGAGCTGGAATGGCAAAGGTCCAACAATTCCTTAGAAATGTTCTTGTCCTCCAGGGAGGACACCTTTTGTTTCACTTTATCTAAAATACTTGGTTGATATTTTATCATATGAAACCAGCAGTTAAGGGCCCTCATGGCTAGCGTAGCATATGGGGATTTTGCCAAACCCATCAAGGGGCATGCTTTGTCAGTAGGTAAAAGGTTCTTTGAAGAGCTGACTCTTGCTCCCTTGGGACCTGGAGTGACAACCTCTGTCAGCAGCGGAGTGTTTGAAGAGGTATTTGAGTCTCCACCACCCTGTAAAACCTATCTGTTTTTTGAGGGACTGCAGGTAGACAACCTGGATTCAGAGAAGAGTCCATAAAATATCCTCTACCACCTCAAATACAGGCGGAATAGCAAAAAGGTTTGCTTTCTGGGAGGTAAAGAACTCCCCCAACCCACTTTTTAGACTATGGGTATTCCTGTGCCTCCCACTGGAAATGTTCCCTCATGGCATGGAGTGTTTCCCCAAAAGTGATGTCTTCAGGAGGTAAAGCTGAAGGCAGAATCTTCGAACTATCTGAATCTTCAAAAGTAGTAAGGAAGGGTCCCTACTCAAAAAACAAACAATCCTCATCTAAAATCAGGAGGTTCAGAGAAAACTTCAAGGATAAGATTGCTCTTAGGTTTAGACTCTAAAGGGGGTTGCCTAGCTCTGACTATGGAGATATGGTCCTCAGCGAACTTGACTAGGTCTTGCTGATAACCTGCTGAGTGGCAGCCAGTAGGCCTGGGCATAGGACCAGAGGTAGAACCCTTCTTAGAAGTAGCTTTGACCTTGGGCCTAGGTACATCCACAATCCTGTCGCCAGTCTCTTTGTAAGGCAGAATCGATGCAGCCTGATGCCTAGAAGGAACATTGACAGTATAAGATCACTCATTGGAAACAGATGCCTGCCGAAAGACTACAGACCCGACCAATATGCTAAAAAAGCCTAGGTCTGTGCAGAAGCTGAAAGACCCAACTGCGTCAGACTCAGTAAGGGTCTCGATAGAGGCCTTGCCATCATCTTGGTCACAGGAGGAGGTTGCAAAAGTGCCTCACCTTCCTCACCAATAACAAACTTGGGGGGGACTGTCAGACAGCAAATGGTTGTAGTCTAAGAGGCCTTAAGCTTGGGTCTTTTTTCCTTGTCGTCCTTATGGTTAAGGAGCTCAACCTCAGATGACTGGAAGATGCTATAGAATAATGCAAAGAAGGCAGACTAAGATGCCTAGCAAAAATTTCGGCCCTACACCTAACAGTCCTAGAATCGAAAAGGGTGCAAAAACAGAATAGGGACGTTGTGATCCAGGCCTAGACAGGTGACACAACATAAGAAAGTTTTGGTGTGGGATTTGCTTACCACAGCAGAGACCATTGTTAATCTTATCTAATAGGAGTTAAAATGAGAGAGAGAGAGAAAAAAAAACACCTCCCCAATGGGGTACTTGGCTTTAGAAGACTTCTTTCTGGTGCAGACTGACCGACGTATTCAAACACCGCTTGTTTCTGACAGCAAGAAGAGAGATGTCATGGTGTCTGTTGGCTCGCTTAATGCCCAAATGTACTGATGTCAGGGTTGGGCATCCGCCAGCCTTTGGAGGAAGATTTTTTTCTCTGGTAGTCCGGCTAACCAAGGGCTTCCACAGCAGAAAATCCTACAAGTCAGGACTGCAACAGTGACACACTACCACCACCACTAGGTCAATGTTTTTTTTTCTATCCATCTCAGCTGTTCAGTATACCACATTCAAAGCCAGAAATTTTCAGAATGCAAAGCTCAGGCTCCTGCCCTCCATCCTCAACTCCACAGATAGTCTGCACCTACCCATATCAAAGGCTTTACTTGTACACAGAAACAGGACATGAAATGACAAAGATATAGTTCCATACTGTAAGATGGACAAGGTTTAGGATAGGGCCACTATGGTCCATTAACAACCCAAACAAATCATAACTTGGCAGGGGACAGAAAACACCACACACATTTAGCATTAAGAAAGGATAAGAGTTGGTCAGTTTTTCCCTGAAATTTAGAGCGGTGCAAAAAAGAATTGTTCACGAACATCCAGCAAATGCAAAATATACTCTTCTTTAATAAGGAAGAGACTGGCAAGTTAACGGCCTGATTCAGGGGCAAAGTCCAAAGTAAACTCAAGGACAAAATTAGGGTTGGTTTGAACAGAGCCCATCTTTGTGGAACTCCAAATAGAGAGGCTTACATGACAGGACCTGAACTTCCAAAATCCTCCTTGTTGAGAAAAGCCACCAGAAAAAATGTTTTAAAGAAATAAATTTCAGTTCTGCCACAGCTGCAGGTTCAGAAGGGGGATTAGTTAGGGTCTGAACTAAAATGGTAATATCCTAAGATAGAACAGTGTCTCTTAGGGGAGAATGAAGGATAAAAGTAGCCTGTAAGAGGCCTTGGATAACCAACAAGCAAGTGTGATCCTCACCCACATACCTGGAAATAGCTGCCAGCTGAATGCATAGTGGCATACTTGGCACATGTTTGAAATTTGCTAAGAAATTCAAGATGTGCGGTGAAAAAGTATCCAGGCCCTTGCAGGAAGCCCTTATAGATAATCTCTTCCATTTGCTTCTATATACTTTCCTAGTAGCAGCTTTCTCAGATGACAAACTATGCAGCACAAAGGAGGAATGCCTGGAATTTCTGGACATCACTTGAAGTGGCTACCTTAAGGGCCTCTGATGTCCAGGTGAGGCATGCCAGGCAGTTGAAAGACCAAATCTATAACAGTTTCCAGTACCCAGAAACAGTGCACCAAGTGAAGACACAGAAAGGGGAACTATACCTGTTGAGACCAAAAGGCAGTGATGAGAATTACCTTCACCATGCACCAACTCTCCTTCTTAACTCATTCCCTCCAGTACAGCCCTTTGGAGTGTGTACCTTTAATTCCCAGTGGGTGTGGCTTCGGCCTTTAAAAATGAAGTTCTTACCTAAGAGTGCTAACAGTCATTGACAGAGGTCATATAGCAATACAGTTGTGTTGGTCAACAAGTATGCTTCAAGATAAAATATTCTGATACATTGTATGTAGCATGGTTTTCGAATTATTCATGCAAATATGAACAGGCAATATTCGACGCCTAGAGGCACAGTAGGCGGTAACTGCAGAAATGCCTGGAGACGTCACTCGGCTGTAATAAGTTAAGGAACATGGTTATGATGGGAATGGGTGGATAAGTGTACAGGAGACAGGAGCCATACATGGACCAAAGCGTCCCTTGGCGACTCCCCCTCTTGGGGAATTGGGGCAAAGTAACTGCTGCATTTGGTGTTAGATGTGGCAGCAAAGGGGTCATGGCAAGCCTGGACCCAGAGGATGAAGATCTTGATAGCCACCAATTCAGAGACCACTCATGAGGCATAAGAAAGAATAAATTATCCCCTGGGATGTGCACTGTAACCAGTAACGCAATGGGAAAGCATCACCCACTGCTAAACCTTCATGGCTTCCCGACACAAATGACAAATGTGTTCCTCCTTGTTTGATGTACCATACAACTGACACTGTTGCTCAGAAGAGCAGTCACACCACTAGGGAGGGAGTCCTGTAAGGCCTGCATTGTTAGGACTGCACTCATCTTCAGCATACTGATATGAAGACTGAACTCTGTTCAAGGCAGGTTCATGTAGTCATTCATCCCTTTAGAATGTTCCCCACTCCAGTAGGGAAGAATCCATGGTAAGAGGCCACCTGAGACAGAAGAATAAAGGGATGATCTACAGAGATCAGAAGAGAATCCAACCACTACCAAACAGGTTGCCTGCAGATCTTTTATTTAAGTCTGATTTGAAGTATATGGGTTGATATAGCATAGACCATTCAACTTTAACAGTCCACTCGAACACCCTCACGTAAAATCTAGCTTACAACATGAGAGCTACAATACTGTTAAGAGTCCAAAAGATGAATGGATCTCTGAGGTTTTGGGGAAATAAATCTATTAAAGCTTGACGATGCAGAGTACTGATTCAAGAATCTGGGAGTTTGGTCATTTCCAAGATGGCAGCTATCACCTGAACAGGAGTCCATTTGGAATTTTCCATGCTGACCATGATCCCTAGGTGAAAGCATAGCAGAAGCAAGGATTCCTTGGACTGAATTATTAGATCCCTTGTAGAAGGAGTTATAACGCAGTTGTGTAAGTACAGAAATACCTGAACCCCCTATGCTGTAAAATGCACTGTACTCACTGGTATTCACTTGAACAACCAGGCAGGGGCAGAGATGAGACCAAAAAGCAGTGACTTGAACTGACAGTGGCTGGATCCCAGCAGAAAGCAGAGGAAGCTTCTGGACTTCCTAGCAAATTTTATGTGACAGTAGGTATCTTGCAGGTCCATCGAGCACATTAATTTGTCTTCCCTTAAAGCCAAAATGAAGTGAACCAGGACCAGCCAGAATTTTGTCTGCTTTACAAAATGGTTGAGGTGGCACAGCCCCAAAACAGACCAGAGGTTCAAGTTTTCTCTGGGTCTGAGACTCCAGACCACTGCTACACTCATGTGGGAAGACCATGATGACTTGCTTCTCTAGCAGCTTTCTGATTTCTTAAGCTACTGCCTTCATCTGAGGGGACAGAAAATTGGGAAGTTTTCTTTGCGACCTTTGGAGCTGGGAAATCAGTACCCTTCGTGGAGGGACTCCTAAAGGGAATCCAGATTTTTCTTCTTGCATAAATGCTTCCCAAGTTACATAACTGAAGGGCTCAGAGAAGACTCAAAAGCAAAAGGGTAACTTGCTTTGCAGCTTTTGTCAAGGCCAACTGAAGCTGGCTACCCTGAAGGGGAGACAGTAGGATGAATTAGAGGAGGGATGTCAACAGGGAGTGGAACAGATCCAAGGGTGGACAAGCAACCTCTTTCCTCAACAGCTAAAGAGGAGACAAATCCCAAATGGAACACTGTGGGACTTGAACACAACAGACCACTTTGAGACACAATCTGGCTCTTCTCCAAAACAGACACTGGAGCAGAGCTATGTAGAGCTGATGTGCTGAAAGGAAGGTATATATCCGACATGAGTCAATTCTGATCTCCCCCCACAATGGACACAGACATCTCAGCTTTTAGACCTTTCAAAGTTCAATGCTGTCTGAGTCAAGTGGGTAAGAGAACAGGTCAGACGACCATGCTCTCTGGCTCTGAATTTATCTCACCAAAAACTCTCAGGACAAAGACCACCAAATCAGGGGTCAGATCAGTCAAGGAGAAACCAGATGGCATTGTAGGGTCCCAGCACCACAGGAACAGACCTCAACTTGGGCACTTAAAAGCTTCTGCATCATCCTGTCCAAATCTGCTTCAAACACTTTGATGACTGTACCATCCTTAATTAGGAAGCAGTCAATGGCGGCCTGGAGAACCTATGAAAGGACCTCTCCTGGAAAAGGGTAACTGGAGCAAAAGGCTAACCTGCTTTGGACAAAACGTGGCTTTGAAGCTTAAAGGTGGAGTAGGTAACCAGATGAAGAAAGGTTAAGAGACAAGGAGCCATACTCGTAAGATCTGGAAAGCTTTTATTTTCGGCCCCAAGGTGCCAGATCATCTCTTCCAAAGTTCCTTTTCTACATCCTCATCTTTACAGTTTCTCCCTTTCCTTGAGTCTGTCAGCAACGCGCCCCCCCCCCCACTCCAGCCTTCATACTGGAAGGAGACCAGACAGGGACGAGGCAGATTCACCCATTGCGGCTGTGAGAAGTCCTTTTACAAACTTTGATCAGCAGACAGAGAGGACACTAGGTATGAAGGGCAAACCAAGTTGACCATCCTCGTCCATGTGGATGCTCCCAGGCAGTACATACACACACAGAGTGCGACTCCTGGTATGGGAAGGGATCCTGTGATGGCACGCAGTACATTTCTTAAAACTTGAAGCCTCATCGGGCATTTCAGGGAAAGGCAACAATAGAAAAAACATAATACAAGTTCAAAGTAGCACAAGCTCACACAACATATTACAAAAGAAAACAGCCAAGATAGACTTAAGACAAATGTATAAGTAGTAACTACAAACTTAACACTTTTTTTAAACAGAAACTACGGAAAAAGGTTAACCACAAAAAAAAAAAAAAAAAAATGGAAAATTCGCTAACTAGCCTAACACCAAGCACACTACTAGAGAAAGAAGATGCTTCTTTCAACAAAAACATACCCAAACAAAGAAGACCTCAGAAGCAAAAATATAAGCGAACTCCACAAGCCTCCACACCACACACAGTCAACACACCTGCCTCTCGCAAACACTACGGCCTAACCATAAAACCCAACATATTAGTCATAGGAGACTCCACTGCGAGATACACAGATGTGCTTCTCACCAGGCAGGATAAAGAGAAAGTCACAGTTAGTTCTCTCAGGTGCCAGACTCTCCCCACATCACACATGCACTCAAGTCTCTCACCAACAGGTATGGTTATGACAGTCATAATCCAGGTTAGGGTAAACAACTTGAGATTTACCTACCTGGACTACATGGAGAGAAACATGACTGAGCTCACCAAATGCGTAACCTTGGCAGGTACGTCCCTAGTCTTAAGCAGCATTCTACAGTCACCCAGAAACATGCTCAATACAAACAGAAAATGATTGACTTGACAAGTGGCTTAGTTTCTGGTGTCATTTCAGGGGGATTCAGTACCAGACAGCCTGGGAAGATATGACTGACAGACCACGATGGTTTACTAGATGGCCTGCATCTGTCTCACTTGGGCTTAAGGCTTCTGGCAAATGCCCTTGCCTCCCCATAGTGCCTTTTTTTTTTGGAAAGGTACTGAGGATGCTGAAACAAATTTTAACAAAATGCAAATTAAATGTCATGCTGCTAAACACTAGCAGCCTAAACATGAAACTGCACTCATTGCAAGCATTCTTAACTCCAGATGCAGACATTTCTGCAGACAAACAAACCTGGTTCAAAGCTGCGGAGAGCAACCGAGCCATACCTGGTTACTCACCTATCATACATTCAGATCCCAAACTGTGGCCAACAAAGCAAAAGGAGGTGGAGCATAAACGTATATTAAAGACACACACCTCCAGGCTGGTCATACAACATTTTGCTCACAAGACACTCCAGGTGCAGTCAACTTTTGACAAGACCCCTACTCAAATCATAGCTAGCTACAGGCCCCCCAGATTTGACTCAGGATGCCACTCCATCCATCTGGACCGCTTCAAATCGATCAAGATTTAACCCTTTATCCTGATCCCGGGTGACTAACAACCCAACCATAAATTGGAAAAACTACTCATGCCATAACGTAAATGCCCAGAGATTCCTCGATTTTATCAATGCAAATGCCTTGGAACAGCTAGATGATACCCCCACAAGAAGTGATAATACCTTGGACTTGGTTATTCAAAAACATGAGTAACCACTGCAGCACCCCTACAGCATCATCCTCCCTGGTAAGATCAGACAATAAAGCAGTCAACCTTCAAAGTCAGCATCTCCCTCAACCACCCACTAGCTAGGATTAACCAAAAAAACTTCTAGAAAGCGGATTTCAACCTCTTAAGGGATGGTATAAACACCTTCATAGCCACCTCCCCCTCTGTTGGGACTGGCACCAATATCCAAATCTACACCAAAGCACTACACAAGCACTTATACAGATGCA
Source organism: Protopterus annectens (assembly GCF_019279795.1). Classification (NCBI taxonomy): domain Eukaryota; kingdom Metazoa; phylum Chordata; order Ceratodontiformes; family Protopteridae; genus Protopterus; species Protopterus annectens. Next base: position 440,473,080 of record NC_056747.1, on the reverse strand, counting down.
TGGAATCAGGATTAACTGACAGGACAAACATTCTCCACAAGGAAGAGTAAACCTATCTGGCGAAGTATATAACAAAAGGAAAAGAATTGCTGGCGAGGACCAGAGAGGAGCAGGTGCCCAATTGGAAGTAATCTCTCCTTAGCCTGAACAAGCAAATAAGAGCACTAGTGAAATTCTCTAAAGCCAACTTCGAGTCCAAATTGGCAACATCTACTAGAGACAATCATAAGGCCTTATTCACATATGTCCGAAATCTCAAAGGAAGCACCCAGATCTTTTCAGAACTGGTGGTTAAGGACACCACATACACAAATGCTGTACATATAGACAACCTACTGGCTGACAAATTAAGCAAAAACTTCACCCCTCTGTCGCTCCCATCAGTAAATCAGGACATCACCAGTACCTAGTCCCCTCCCCTTATCTCTAGTGAACAGGTCATCACAGCTCTCTCAAAGGCAAAAATAAAGCTTCTATGGGACCCTAAAACACCCCAGGCTGCATCCTACATGAGCTCATGCAGGAAATTGCAGCACCATTAGACAATCTATTCAACCAAAGTCTGAAAACCGCTTTCTCCCAGCCGAGTGGAGGTCAGCCACGGTCATCCTTTTATACAAAGATAGAGCATATATCGATTTGGGAAATTATAGATCCATCTGCCTAACTAGCTTGATCTACAACACCATGGAATGGATTATCACGGCCTTCATTAATAGGGACATTGGCACCCTCCAAACAAACACTCGACCCCACACAGTTTGGCTTTATCAAGGGGAGGTTGTATCTGTTAAATCAAGTAGACTTCTTTGAGACAGTCAACAAAGCCATGAACAAGGGGAAGACTGTGTACACCACTTAACTTAACCTGGCAAAAGCCTTCATCAACACTATTCCCCAGTCAGGCATAGCAGACAAACTCCCCCAACTAGTGATCAACCCATTAGTTATCTGACGGGTAGCAAACTGGATCATTGATGGAACCAATCTAATCAAAACACATCAGAAGCCACCTCAAACAGTAGAGCCATAATGAGCAGTGTACCCCAGGAATCAGTCACGGGGCCTCTGTTATTCGGCATACACTTCTCGGAGGTGCAGCCTAAACCCAGAGGGCTATGGCTGCCCAAGTTTGCAGATGACTGCACGCTGGGGGCAGTCAACAATTCCCCAAGTGTTGTGGACATCCTCCAAAAGGGTCTCACCCAAACAAATGACTGGTGCCAGAAACATGGCCTCAAGCTTAATTACAAAAAATGCATAATTCCTTTTAGAAAGAGTGTTATTAATGTCATATGTAGGGATATCAACCTCCTAAGCACGGAAGTCATGAGTGATTTGGACACTCAGGTTGATGGCAACCTGACTTTTGACCACCACGTTGCTTCAGTTGCACAGAAAACTTCCTAAATGGCCCACCTCATAAGTAAGGGTATTTCATCCATGGACAAGGAGGTCATAACATCCTTTTATTCTTCCCTTATAAAGCCAGTTAATGAGTAAAATGCCCCCTTTGGCATGTACCTCGCAAAGCACATGCAGCAGCTGGAAGGACCACAGAGGTTCCTCACCAGAAAATCCAGGGCCTCAAACATCTAGCCTACAGAGATACGCTAACAGCCCTGTCCCTCTGCTCAGTTTCATACATACTCCTCAAAGGTGACCACTGTCTGGCATAAAAAGCAAGCTCAGACCCCACCTTGATGGGACTGCTGCATATCCGCAAGTCAAACTCCACTTGAGTAACCCCAATATGCAACCATAACCTACTCTGACAACAACAGGACTTGTTGGCGGCACAGATTTGTGTCTCAGACACTACCCCATCTGAGGAAGAGACTCCATTTCTCAGTCAAGCAGCGTACCACATCCCTTTTCAAGTGCAACCTGGATAACCAGACAGGAAACAGAAAAGACACCCCTGTGACTTCACCCGTGTCCCTGCTGGACAGGGGCTTTGGGTGCTGACTTGTCGAAATATGAGCTAAACTCTTAGCTAGATTTATAAGGGCCTCCAGGCCAATAGCCTAGTAACTTCCTATGGTCCAAAAACTGAAAGAGGAATGACTTATCTTGAAAAATAAAGTATCAAAGAACTTAGCCCTAACAGTCAAAATTAAGAGAGGCAAATGAGATTTGTGAAACAGAGTGCAGCCTTGCTGGGCTCGCTATTCAACATTTTTTTCCCTGACACACACTGCCAAGACTCTGGCAGACCAAGTTTAACAATGACTGTAACCTAGGTGTGCTTGCAATTAACCAGTAATACTATTACTCTTCAAACAAAACCAATATATACCAACTCCTAATGAGGAGTAAAAGGGCTCAAACTAAATGCAAAGAACTGTGCCATCATCTCCTTTAGGAAAGAAATTCATACTACCTAATGTATCAATGGCAACCCACCCTTCAATGAGAGTCTGATCTGTGACTTGGGCACCTGGGAATATCTTCAACCCCTACTTCAACTACCATGTAGCAACTGTAGTAAGAAAATCCATCATCTCAATTAAATCACAAAGGACATAACATTTAAAAATAAGAAAGTTACTGCTCCATGCACTCTGCCATTTTTTTAGGATTATAAATGTAACGCACCCTTTCGCATGTATTTCACCAGTCAGCAAAAAAAAAAAATCTTGGAAAATAAGTCTTAACAAAAAAGCACAACTGTTCATAAAAAAAGATTCCTGTTCTTAAACAAAAAAGTCAGCAGGAAAGGCAGCAATCGATATTCTTGTAATCTATGTCATTTGGGCTCTTGAAGGCTCATGCCTTCATTTCCATGAGCTCAAGACCCCCATTTTCACAGACCACCTCTTTTTCAATATCAGTGTAGCATGGTCTCTGGTCAAACAGCCTTCTTCCAAAGATCTCTACAGATAAGGCTTTTAGAACTACACTCCACGCATGCATCTTACAACGAACTCCATACAGAGTCCTCTGGATTCCTGATGGAGTTACTCAACAGATCCCAAAAAGTGAAAGGCTGCTGGTACCTTCTCTGAACATAAAATTATACCCAGGACTATCACAAGATCAGTGCTAGGCTTTCTCCTGTTTGTCATTTTGCAGAGATCCAAAACAATATCAGACAAGTGTGGTCAACTTTGCTGATGACTGCAAACTGGGAATTTAACTGATCATAAATGGATACTAAACTGCACCTGTGTCACCGTTTTATACAAGGTATTACATACACAAATTAATACACCGGGGAAAAAAATTACTTCAAGATCTTACTACAGTGAGGAAAAGGGAATATTCCCTTATCCACACTTTTCAGAGATCTATCAGAACTACTTGGTGAATAGAGTTTTATGAGAATGCATTTTCGTTTAAAC